>NC_081253.1:43663404-43967845 GCF_030490865.1 Poecile atricapillus
GACAGCAGCTTTCAACTTGTCTAAGAAAGAGCTTGGCCATTTAGATGTGATGCAAATCTGTGTGTGTCTAAGGTGCAGGTGCAAGCTCCTGACAAAGGTGTTCTCCAGGTTCAGTTTCTCCCTGCCAGACACATTGGAAATGTCTTTCTCTGGCATTCGCAGCAAGAGTCTCAGTTTGATTAACTCAGGAGCTCTGAGAATGGAACGGCAAGAGGTGTTCCGCTTACGTCATAAACAGTGCTCCAGAGCGCTTAGCAACGGGCACAACGAAACGTGTCTGTAAGATAGTGACCATTCCCGCCTAGTGCTGGCAATGCACGAGCACTGCCAAAAGGCAAAGGAAGGCGCTTAGCATCCGGCTTGTGCGCAAAGCTTTCAGACTGCCAGAGGACCGCAGCTGTGGTAAGCCCGTTTGCTCATTTGACGTTAGATGTCGCCTGCAAGATCTTCACCCGCATCTGGTTTATGCTGCTACCTGTTGTTAGGCGACAACAAGGGCACATGTAGCGATATGCTTTTTCCTGCCTCATTTTCCTAGGCCACGCTCTTCTGTGGCTCTTTAGTGCTTGCCAAACTCCTATGTGCCTGCCGCTGCTTCCATCTGACAAGGACCACAGCCTTCTGACAGCAGCTTTCAACTTGTCTAAGAAAGAGCTTGGCCATTTAGATGTGATGCAAATCTGTGTGTGTCTAAGGTGCAGGTGCAAGCTCCTGACAAAGGTGTTCTCCAGGTTCAGTTTCTCCTTGCCAGACACATTGGAAATGTTTTCCTCTGGCATTTGCACCAAGAGTCTCAGTTTGATTAACTCAGGAGCTCTGAGAATGGAACGGCAAGAGGTGTTCCGCTTACGTCATAAACAGTGCTCCAGAGCGCTTAGCAACGGGCACAACGAAACGTGTCTGTAAGATAGTGACCATTCCCGCCTAGTGCTGGCAATGCACGAGCACTGCCAAAAGGCAAAGGAAGGCGCTTAGCATCCGGCTTGTGCGCAAAGCTTTCAGACTGCCAGAGGACCGCAGCTGTGGTAAGCCCGTTTGCTCATTTGACGTTAGATGTCGCCTGCAAGATCTTCACCCGCATCTGGTTTATGCTGCTACCTGTTGTTAGGCGACAACAAGGGCACATGTAGCGTTTTTCCTGCCTCATTTTCCTAGGCCACGCTCTTCTGTGGCTCTTTAGTGCTTGCCAAACTCCTATGTGCGTGCTGCTGCTTCCATCTGACAAGGAGCACAGCCTTCTGACAGCAGCTTTCAACTTGTCTAAGAAAGAGCTTGGCCATTTAGATGTGATGCAAATCTGTGTGTGTCTAAGGTGCAGGTGCAAGCTCCTGACAAAGGTGTTCTCCAGGTTCAGTTTCTCCTTGCCAGACACATTGGAAATGTTTTCCTCTGGCATTCGCACCAAGAGTCTCAGTTTGATTAACTCAGGAGCTCTGAGAATGGAACGGCAAGAGGTGTTCCGCTTACGTCATAAACAGTGCTCCAGAGCGCTTAGCAACGGGCACAACGAAACGTGTCTGTAAGATAGTGACCATTCCCGCCTAGTGCTGGCAATGCACGAGCACTGCCAAAAGGCAAAGGAAGGCGCTTAGCATCCGGCTTGTGCGCAAAGCTTTCAGACTGCCAGAGGACCGCAGCTGTGGTAAGCCCGTTTGCTCATTTGACGTTAGATGTCGCCTGCAAGATCTTCACCCGCATCTGGTTTATGCTGCTACCTGTTGTTAGGCGACAACAAGGGCACATGTAGCGATATGCTTTTTCCTGCCTCATTTTGCTAGACCACGCTCTTCTGTGGCTCTTTAGTTCTTGCCAAACTCCAATGTGCGTGCTGCTGCTTCCATCTGACAAGGAGCACAGCCTTCTGACAGCAGCTTTCAACTTGTCTAAGAAAGAGCTTGGCCATTTAGATGTGATGCAAATCTGTGTGTGTCTAAGGTGCAGGTGCAAGCTCCTGACAAAGGTGTTCTCCAGGTTCAGTTTCTCCCTGCCAGACACATTGGAAATGTTTTCCTCTATCATTCGCACCAAGAGTCACAGATTACTTAACTCAGGAGCTCTGAGAATGGAACGGCAAGAGGTGTTCCGCTTACGTCATAAACAGTGCTCCAGAGCGCTTAGCAACGGGCACAACGAAACGTGTCTCTGGGTAAGTGACCATTCCCGCCTAGTGCTGGCAATGCACGAGCACTGCCAAAAGGCAAAGGAAGGCGCTTAGCATCCGGCTTGTGCGCAAAGCTTTCAGACTGCCAGAGGACCGCAGCTGTGGTAAGCCCGTTTGCTCATTTGACGTTAGAAGTCGCCTGCAAGATCTTCACCCGCATCTGGTTTATGCTGCTACCTGTTGTTAGGCGACAACAAGGGCACATGTAGCGTTTTTCCTGCCTCATTTTCCTAGGCCACGCTCTTCTGTGGCTCTTTAGTGCTTGCCAAACTCCTATGTGCGTGCTGCTGCTTCCATCTGACAAGGAGCACAGCCTTCTGACAGCAGCTTTCAACTTGTCTAAGAAAGAGCTTGGCCATTTAGATGTGATGCAAATCTGTGTGTGTCTAAGGTGCAGGTGCAAGCTCCTGACAAAGGTGTTCTCCAGGTTCAGTTTCTCCTTGCCAGACACATTGGAAATGTTTTCCTCTGGCATTCGCACCAAGAGTCTCAGTTTGATTAACTCAGGAGCTCTGAGAATGGAACGGCAAGAGGTGTTCCGCTTACGTCATAAACAGTGCTCCAGAGCGCTTAGCAACGGGCACAACGAAACGTGTCTGTAAGATAGTGACCATTCCCGCCTAGTGCTGGCAATGCACGAGCACTGCCAAAAGGCAAAGGAAGGCGCTTAGCATCCGGCTTGTGCGCAAAGCTTTCAGACTGCCAGAGGACCGCAGCTGTGGTAAGCCCGTTTGCTCATTTGACGTTAGATGTCGCCTGCAAGATCTTCACCCGCATCTGGTTTATGCTGCTACCTGTTGTTAGGCGACAACAAGGGCACATGTAGCGATATGCTTTTTCCTGCCTCATTTTGCTAGACCACGCTCTTCTGTGGCTCTTTAGTTCTTGCCAAACTCCTATGTGCGTGCTGCTGCTTCCATCTGACAAGGAGCACAGCCTTCTGACAGCAGCTTTCAACTTGTCTAAGAAAGAGCTTGGCCATTTAGATGTGATGCAAATCTGTGTGTGTCTAAGGTGCAGGTGCAAGCTCCTGACAAAGGTGTTCTCCAGGTTCAGTTTCTCCCTGCCAGACACATTGGAATTGTCTTTCTCTGGCATTCGCAGCAAGAGTCGCAGATTACTTAACTCAGGAGCTCTGAGAATGGAACGGCAAGAGGTGTTCCGCTTACGTCATAAACAGTGCTCCAGAGCGCTTAGCAACGGGCACAACGAAACGTGTCTCTGGGATAGTGACCATTCCCGCCTAGTGCTGGCAATGCACGAGCACTGCCAAAAGGCAAAGGAAGGCGCTTAGCATCCGCCTTGTGCGCAAAGCTTTCAGACTGCCAGAGGACCGCAGCTGTGGTAAGCCCGTTTGCTCATTTGACGTTAGATGTCGCCTGCAAGATCTTCACCCGCATCTGGTTTATGCTGCTACCTGTTGTTAGGCGACAACAAGGACACATGTAGCGATATGCTTTTTCCTGCCTCATTTTCCTAGGCCACGCTCTTCTGTGGCTCTTTAGTGCTTGCCAAACTCCTATGTGCGTGCTGCTGCTTCCATCTGACAAGGAGCACAGCCTTCTGACAGCAGCTTTCAACTTGTCTAAGAAAGAGCTTGGCCATTTAGATGTGATGCAAATCTGTGTGTGTCTAAGGTGCAGGTGCAAGCTCCTGACAAAGGTGTTCTCCAGGTTCAGTTTCTCCCTGCCAGACACATTGGAAATGTTTTCCTCTGGCATTCGCACCAAGAGTCTCAGTTTGATTAACTCAGGAGCTCTGAGAATGGAACGGCAAGAGGTGTTCCGCTTACGTCATAAACAGTGCTCCAGAGCGCTTAGCAACGGGCACAACGAAACGTGTCTGTAAGATAGTGACCATTCCAGCCTAGTGCTGGCAATGCACGAGCACTGCCAAAAGGCAAAGGAAGGCGCTTAGCATCCGGCTTGTGCGCAAAGCTTTCAGACTGCCAGAGGACCGCAGCTGTGGTAAGCCCGTTTGCTCATTTGACGTTAGATGTCGCCTGCAAGATCTTCACCCGCATCTGGTTTATGCTGCTACCTGTTGTTAGGCGACAACAAGGGCACATGTAGCGATATGCTTTTTCCTGCCTCATTTTGCTAGACCACGCTCTTCTGTGGCTCTTTAGTTCTTGCCAAACTCCTATGTGCGTGCTGCTGCTTCCATCTGACAAGGAGCACAGCCTTCTGACAGCAGCTTTCAACTTGTCTAAGAAAGAGCTTGGCCATTTAGATGTGATGCAAATCTGTGTGTGTCTAAGGTGCAGGTGCAAGCTCCTGACAAAGGTGTTCTCCAGGTTCAGTTTCTCCCTGCCAGACACATTGGAAATGTCTTTCTCTGGCATTCGCAGCAAGAGTCTCAGTTTGATTAACTCAGGAGCTCTGAGAATGGAACGGCAAGAGGTGTTCCGCTTACGTCATAAACAGTGCTCCAGAGCGCTTAGCAACGGGCACAACGAAACGTGTCTGTAAGATAGTGACCATTCCCGCCTAGTGCTGGCAATGCACGAGCACTGCCAAAAGGCAAAGGAAGGCGCTTAGCATCCGGCTTGTGCGCAAAGCTTTCAGACTGCCAGAGGACCGCAGCTGTGGTAAGCCCGTTTGCTCATTTGACGTTAGATGTCGCCTGCAAGATCTTCACCCGCATCTGGTTTATGCTGCTACCTGTTGTTAGGCGACAACAAGGGCACATGTAGCGATATGCTTTTTCCTGCCTCATTTTCCTAGGCCACGCTCTTCTGTGGCTCTTTAGTGCTTGCCAAACTCCTATGTGCCTGCCGCTGCTTCCATCTGACAAGGACCACAGCCTTCTGACAGCAGCTTTCAACTTGTCTAAGAAAGAGCTTGGCCATTTAGATGTGATGCAAATCTGTGTGTGTCTAAGGTGCAGGTGCAAGCTCCTGACAAAGGTGTTCTCCAGGTTCAGTTTCTCCTTGCCAGACACATTGGAAATGTTTTCCTCTGGCATTCGCACCAAGAGTCGCAGATTACTTAACTCAGGAGCTCTGAGAATGGAACGGCAAGAGGTGTTCCGCTTACGTCATAAACAGTGCTCCAGAGCGCTTAGCAACGGGCACAACGAAACGTGTCTGTGGGATAGTGACCATTCCCGCCTAGTGCTGGCAATGCACAAGCACTGCCAAAAGGCAAAGGAAGGCGCTTAGCATCCGCCTTGTGCGCAAAGCTTTCAGACTGCCAGAGGACCGCAGCTGTGGTAAGCCCGTTTGCTCATTTGACGTTAGATGTCACCTGCAGGAACTTCACCCGCATCTGGTTTATGCTGCTACCTGTTGTTAGGTGACAACAAGGACACATGTAGCGATATGCTTTTTCCTGCCTCATTTTCCTAGGCCACGCTCTTCTGTGGCTCTTTAGTGCTTGCCAAACTCCTATGTGCGTGCTGCTGCTTCCATCTGACAAGGAGCACAGCCTTCTGACAGCAGCTTTCAACTTGTCTAAGAAAGAGCTTGGCCATTTAGATGTGATGCAAATCTGTGTGTGTCTAAGGTGCAGGTGCAAGCTCCTGACAAAGGTGTTCTCCAGGTTCAGTTTCTCCTTGCCAGACACATTGGAAATGTTTTCCTCTGGCATTCGCACCAAGAGTCGCAGATTACTTAACTCAGGAGCTCTGAGAATGGAACGGCAAGAGGTGTTCCGCTTACGTCATAAACAGTGCTCCAGAGCGCTTAGCAACGGGCACAACGAAACGTGTCTGTGGGATAGTGACCATTCCCGCCTAGTGCTGGCAATGCACGAGCACTGCCAAAAGGCAAAGGAAGGCGCTTAGCATCCGGCTTGTGCGCAAAGCTTTCAGACTGCCAGAGGACCGCAGCTGTGGTAAGCCCGTTTGCTCATTTGACGTTAGAAGTCGCCTGCAAGATCTTCACCCGCATCTGGTTTATGCTGCTACCTGTTGTTAGGCGACAACAAGGGCACATGTAGCGATATGCTTTTTCCTGCCTCATTTTCCTAGGCCACGCTCTTCTGTGGCTCTTTAGTGCTTGCCAAACTCCTATGTGCGTGCTGCTGCTTCCATCTGACAAGGAGCACAGCCTTCTGACAGCAGCTTTCAACTTGTCTAAGAAAGAGCTTGGCCATTTAGATGTGATGCAAATCTGTGTGTGTCTAAGGTGCAGGTGCAAGCTCCTGACAAAGGTGTTCTCCAGGTTCAGTTTCTCCTTGCCAGACACATTGGAAATGTCTTTCTCTGGCATTCGCAGCAAGAGTCGCAGATTACTTAACTCAGGAGCTCTGAGAATGGAACGGCAAGAGGTGTTCCGCTTACGTCATAAACAGTGCTCCAGAGCGCTTAGCAACGGGCACAACGAAACGTGTCTGTGGGATAGTGACCATTCCCGCCTAGTGCTGGCAATGCACGAGCACTGCCAAAAGGCAAAGGAAGGCGCTTAGCATCCGGCTTGTGCGCAAAGCTTTCAGACTGCCAGAGGACCGCAGCTGTGGTAAGCCCGTTTGCTCATTTGACGTTAGAAGTCGCCTGCAAGATCTTCACCCGCATCTGGTTTATGCTGCTACCTGTTGTTAGGCGACAACAAGGGCACATGTAGCGTTTTTCCTGCCTCATTTTCCTAGGCCACGCTCTTCTGTGGCTCTTTAGTTCTTGCCAAACTCCTATGTGCGTGCTGCTGCTTCCATCTGACAAGGAGTACAGCCTTCTGACAGCAGCTTTCAACTTGTCTAAGAAAGAGCTTGGCCATTTAGATGTGATGCAAATCTGTGTGTGTCTAAGGTGCAGGTGCAAGCTCCTGACAAAGGTGTTCTCCAGGTTCAGTTTCTCCCTGCCAGACACATTGGAAATGTCTTTCTCTGGCATTCGCAGCAAGAGTCGCAGATTACTTAACTCAGGAGCTCTCAGAATGGAACGGCAAGAGGTGTTCCGCTTACGTCATAAACAGTGCTCCAGAGCGCTTAGCAATAAGCACAGCGAAACGTGTCTGTGGGATAGTGACCATTCCCGCCTAGTGCTGGCAATGCACGAGCACTGCCAAAAGGCAAAGGAAGGCGCTTAGCATCCGGCTTGTGCGCAAAGCTTTCAGACTGCCAGAGGACCGCAGCTGTGGTAAGCCCGTTTGCTCATTTGACGTTAGAAGTCGCCTGCAAGATCTTCACCCGCATCTGGTTTATGCTGCTACCTGTTATTAGGCGACAACAAGGGCACATGTAGCGATATGCTTTTTCCTGCCTCATTTTCCTAGGCCACGCTCTTCTGTGGCTCTTTAGTGCTTGCCAAACTCCTATGTGCGTGCTGCTGCTTCCATCTGACAAGGAGCACAGCCTTCTGACAGCAGCTTTCAACTTGTCTAAGAAAGAGCTTGGCCATTTAGATGTGATGCAAATCTGTGTGTGTCTAAGGTGCAGGTGCAAGCTCCTGACAAAGGTGTTCTCCAGGTTCAGTTTCTCCCTGCCAGACACATTGGAAATGTTTTCCTCTGGCATTCGCACCAAGAGTCTCACTTTGATTAACTCAGGAGCTCTGAGAATGGAACGGCAAGAGGTGTTCCGCTTACGTCATAAACAGTGCTCCAGAGCGCTTAGCAACGGGCACAACGAAACGTGTCTGTGGGATAGTGACCATTCCCGCCTAGTGCTGGCAATGCACGAGCACTGCCAAAAGGCAAAGGAAGGCGCTTAGCATCCGGCTTGTGCGCAAAGCTTTCAGACTGCCAGAGGACCGCAGCTGTGGTAAGCCCGTTTGCTCATTTGACGTTAGAAGTCGCCTGCAAGATCTTCACCCGCATCTGGTTTATGCTGCTACCTGTTGTTAGGCGACAACAAGGACACATGTAGCGATATGCTTTTTCCTGCCTCATTTTGCTAGACCACGCTCTTCTGTGGCTCTTTAGTGCTTGCCAAACTCCTATGTGCGTGCTGCTGCTTCCATCTGACAAGGAGTACAGCCTTCTGACAGCAGCTTTCAATTTGTCTAAGAAAGAGCTTGGCCATTTAGATGTGATGCAAATCTGTGTGTGTCTAAGGTGCAGGTGCAAGCTCCTGACAAAGGTGTTCTCCAGGTTCAGTTTCTCCCTGCCAGACACATTGGAAATGTCTTTCTCTGGCATTCGCAGCAAGAGTCGCAGATTACTTAACTCAGGAGCTCTGAGAATGGAACGGCAAGAGGTGTTCCGCTTACGTCATAAACAGTGCTCCAGAGCGCTTAGCAACGGGCACAACGAAACGTGTCTCTGGGATAGTGACCATTCCCGCCTAGTGCTGGCAATGCACGAGCACTGCCAAAAGGCAAAGGAAGGCGCTTAGCATCCGCCTTGTGTGCAAAGCTTTCAGACTGCCAGAGGACCGCAGCTGTGGTAAGCCCGTTTGCTCATTTGACGTTAGATGTCACCTGCAAGAACTTCACCCGCATCTGGTTTATGCTGCTACCTGTTCTTAGGTGACAACAAGGACACATGTAGCGATATGCTTTTTCCTGCCTCATTTTCCTAGGCCACGCTCTTCTGTGGCTCTTTAGTTCTTGCCAAACTCCTATGTGCGTGCTGCTGCTTCCATCTGACAAGGAGCACAGCCTTCTGACAGCAGCTTTCAACTTGTCTAAGAAAGAGCTTGGCCATTTAGATGGGATGCAAATCTGTGTGTGTGTAAGGTGCAGGTGCAAGCTCCTGACAAAGGTGTTCTCCAGGTTCAGTTTCTCCTTGCCAGACACATTGGAAATGTTTTCCTCTGGCATTCGCACCAAGAGTCTCAGTTTGATTAACTCAGGAGCTCTGAGAATGGAACGGCGAGGTGTTCCGCTTACGTCATAAACAGTGCTCCAGAGAGCTTAGCAACGGGCACAACGAAACGTGTCTGTGGGATAGTGACCATTCCCGCCTAGTGCTGGCAATGCACGAGCACTGCCAAAAGGCAAAGGAAGGCGCTTAGCATCCGGCTTGTGCGCAAAGCTTTCAGACTGCCAGAGGACCGCAGCTGTGGTAAGCCCGTTTGCTCATTTGACGTTAGAAGTCGCCTGCAAGATCTTCACCCGCATCTGGTTTATGCTGCTACCTGTTGTTAGGCGACAACAAGGGCACATGTAGCGTTTTTCCTGCCTCATTTTCCTAGGCCACACTCTTCTGTGGCTCTTTAGTGCTTGCCAAACTCCTATGTGCGTGCTGCTGCTTCCATCTGACAAGGAGCACAGCCTTCTGACAGCAGCTTTCAACTTGTCTAAGAAAGAGCTTGGCCATTTAGATGTGATGCAAATCTGTGTGTGTCTAAGGTGCAGGTGCAAGCTCCTGACAAAGGTGTTCTCCAGGTTCAGTTTCTCCTTGCCAGACACATTGGAAATGTTTTCCTCTGGCATTCGCACCAAGAGTCTCAGTTTGATTAACTCAGGAGCTCTGAGAATGGAACGGCAAGAGGTGTTCCGCTTACGTCATAAACAGTGCTCCAGAGCGCTTAGCAACGGGCACAACGAAACGTGTCTGTAAGATAGTGACCATTCCCGCCTAGTGCTGGCAATGCACGAGCACTGCCAAAAGGCAAAGGAAGGCGCTTAGCATCCACCTTGTGTGCAAAGCTTTCAGACTGCCAGAGGACCGCAGCTGTGGTAAGCCCGTTTGCTCATTTGACGTTAGATGTCGCCTGCAAGATCTTCACCCGCATCTGGTTTATGCTGCTACCTGTTGTTAGGCGACAACAAGGGCACATGTAGCGATATGCTTTTTCCTGCCTCATTTTGCTAGACCACGCTCTTCTGTGGCTCTTTAGTTCTTGCCAAACTCCTATGTGCGTGCTGCTGCTTCCATCTGACAAGGAGCACAGCCTTCTGACAGCAGCTTTCAACTTGTCTAAGAAAGAGCTTGGCCATTTAGATGTGATGCAAATCTGTGTGTGTCTAAGGTGCAGGTGCAAGCTCCTGACAAAGGTGTTCTCCAGGTTCAGTTTCTCCCTGCCAGACACATTGGAAATGTCTTTCTCTGGCATTCGCAGCAAGAGTCGCAGATTACTTAACTCAGGAGCTCTGAGAATGGAACGGCAAGAGGTGTTCCGCTTACGTCATAAACAGTGCTCCAGAGCGCTTAGCAACGGGCACAACGAAACGTGTCTGTGGGATAGTGACCATTCCCGCCTAGTGCTGGCAATGCACGAGCACTGCCAAAAGGCAAAGGAAGGCGCTTAGCATCCGGCTTGTGTGCAAAGCTTTCAGACTGCCAGAGGACCGCAGCTGTGGTAAGCCCGTTTGCTCATTTGACGTTAGAAGTCGCCTGCAAGATCTTCACCCGCATCTGGTTTATGCTGCTACCTGTTGTTAGGCGACAACAAGGGCACATGTAGCGTTTTTCCTGCCTCATTTTCCTAGGCCACGCTCTTCTGTGGCTCTTTAGTGCTTGCCAAACTCCTATGTGCGTGCTGCTGCTTCCATCTGACAAGGAGCACAGCCTTCTGACAGCAGCTTTCAACTTGTCTAAGAAAGAGCTTGGCCATTTAGATGTGATGCAAATCTGTGTGTGTCTAAGGTGCAGGTGCAAGCTCCTGACAAAGGTGTTCTCCAGGTTCAGTTTCTCCTTGCCAGACACATTGGAAATGTTTTTCTCTGGCATTCGCACCAAGAGTCGCAGATTACTTAACTCAGGAGCTCTGAGAATGGAACGGCAAGAGGTGTTCCGCTTACGTCATAAACAGTGCTCCAGAGCGCTTAGCAACGGGCACAACGAAACGTGTCTGTAAGATAGTGACCATTCCCGCCTAGTGCTGGCAATGCACGAGCACTGCCAAAAGGCAAAGGAAGGCGCTTAGCATCCGGCTTGTGCGCAAAGCTTTCAGACTGCCAGAGGACCGCAGCTGTGGTAAGCCCGTTTGCTCATTTGACGTTAGATGTCGCCTGCAAGATCTTCACCCGCATCTGGTTTATGCTGCTACCTGTTGTAAGGCGACAACAAGGACACATGTAGCGATATGCTTTTTCCTGCCTCATTTTGCTAGACCACGCTCTTCTGTGGCTCTTTAGTTCTTGCCAAACTCCTATGTGCGTGCTGCTGCTTCCATCTGACAAGGAGTACAGCCTTCTGACAGCAGCTTTCAACTTGTCTAAGAAAGAGCTTGGCCATTTAGATGTGATGCAAATCTGTGTGTGTCTAAGGTGCAGGTGCAAGCTCCTGACAAAGGTGTTCTCCAGGTTCAGTTTCTCCCTGCCAGACACATTGGAAATGTCTTTCTCTGGCATTCGCAGCAAGAGTCGCAGATTACTTAACTCAGGAGCTCTGAGAATGGAACGGCAAGAGGTGTTCCGCTTACGTCATAAACAGTGCTCCAGAGCGCTTAGCAATAAGCACAACGAAACGTGTCTGTGGGATAGTGACCATTCCCGCCTAGTGCTGGCAATGCACGAGCACTGCCAAAAGGCAAAGGAAGGCGCTTAGCATCCGGCTTGTGCGCAAAGCTTTCAGACTGCCAGAGGACCGCAGCTGTGGTAAGCCCGTTTGCTCATTTGACGTTAGAAGTCGCCTGCAAGATCTTCACCCGCATCTGGTTTATGCTGCTACCTGTTGTTAGGCGACAACAAGGACACATGTAGCGATATGCTTTTTCCTGCCTCATTTTGCTAGACCACGCTCTTCTGTGGCTCTTTAGTGCTTGCCAAACTCCTATGTGCGTGCTGCTGCTTCCATCTGACAAGGAGCACAGCCTTCTGACAGCAGCTTTCAATTTGTCTAAGAAAGAGCTTGGCCATTTAGATGTGATGCAAATCTGTGTGTGTCTAAGGTGCAGGTGCAAGCTCCTGACAAAGGTGTTCTCCAGGTTCAGTTTCTCCCTGCCAGACACATTGGAAATGTCTTTCTCTGGCATTCGCAGCAAGAGTCGCAGATTACTTAACTCAGGAGCTCTGAGAATGGAACGGCAAGAGGTGTTCCGCTTACGTCATAAACAGTGCTCCAGAGCGCTTAGCAACGGGCACAACGAAACGTGTCTGTAAGATAGTGACCATTCCCGCCTAGTGCTGGCAATGCACGAGCACTGCCAAAAGGCAAAGGAAGGCGCTTAGCATCCGCCTTGTGTGCAAAGCTTTCAGACTGCCAGAGGACCGCAGCTGTGGTAAGCCCGTTTGCTCATTTGACGTTAGATGTCACCTGCAAGAACTTCACCCGCATCTGGTTTATGCTGCTACCTGTTCTTAGGTGACAACAAGGACACATGTAGCGATATGCTTTTTCCTGCCTCGTTTTCCTAGGCCATGCTCTTCTGTGGCTCTTTAGTTCTTGCCAAACTCCTATGTGCGTGCTGCTGCTTCCATCTGACAAGGAGCACAGCCTTCTGACAGCAGCTTTCAACTTGTCTAAGAAAGAGCTTGGCCATTTAGATGTGATGCAAATCTGTGTGTGTCTAAGGTGCAGGTGCAAGCTCCTGACAAAGGTGTTCTCCAGGTTCAGTTTCTCCTTGCCAGACACATTGGAAATGTTTTCCTCTGGCATTCGCACCAAGAGTCTCAGTTTGATTAACTCAGGAGCTCTGAGAATGGAACGGCGAGGTGTTCCGCTTACGTCATAAACAGTGCTCCAGAGAGCTTAGCAACGGGCACAACGAAACGTGTCTGTGGGATAGTGACCATTCCCGCCTAGTGCTGGCAATGCACGAGCACTGCCAAAAGGCAAAGGAAGGCGCTTAGCATCCGGCTTGTGCGCAAAGCTTTCAGACTGCCAGAGGACCGCAGCTGTGGTAAGCCCGTTTGCTCATTTGACGTTAGAAGTCGCCTGCAAGATCTTCACCCGCATCTGGTTTATGCTGCTACCTGTTGTTAGGCGACAACAAGGGCACATGTAGCGTTTTTCCTGCCTCATTTTCCTAGGCCACACTCTTCTGTGGCTCTTTAGTGCTTGCCAAACTCCTATGTGCGTGCTGCTGCTTCCATCTGACAAGGAGCACAGCCTTCTGACAGCAGCTTTCAACTTGTCTAAGAAAGAGCTTGGCCATTTAGATGTGATGCAAATCTGTGTGTGTCTAAGGTGCAGGTGCAAGCTCCTGACAAAGGTGTTCTCCAGGTTCAGTTTCTCCCTGCCAGACACATTGGAAATGTCTTTCTCTGGCATTCGCAGCAAGAGTCGCAGATTACTTAACTCAGGAGCTCTGAGAATGGAACGGCAAGAGGTGTTCCGCTTACGTCATAAACAGTGCTCCAGAGCGCTTAGCAACGGGCACAACGAAACGTGTCTGTAAGATAGTGACCATTCCCGCCTAGTGCTGGCAATGCACGAGCACTGCCAAAAGGCAAAGGAAGGCGCTTAGCATCCGGCTTGTGCGCAAAGCTTTCAGACTGCCAGAGGACCGCAGCTGTGGAAAGCCCGTTTGCTCATTTGACGTTAGAAGTCGCCTGCAAGATCTTCACCCGCATCTGGTTTATGCTGCTACCTGTTGTAAGGCGACAACAAGGACACATGTAGCGATATGCTTTTTCCTGCCTCATTTTGCTAGACCACGCTCTTCTGTGGGTCTTTAGTTCTTGCCAAACTCCTATGTGCGTGCTGCTGCTTCCATCTGACAAGGAGTACAGCCTTCTGACAGCAGCTTTCAACTTGTCTAAGAAAGAGCTTGGCCATTTAGATGTGATGCAAATCTGTGTGTGTCTAAGGTGCAGGTGCAAGCTCCTGACAAAGGTGTTCTCCAGGTTCAGTTTCTCCCTGCCAGACACATTGGAAATGTCTTTCTCTGGCATTCGCAGCAAGAGTCGCAGATTACTTAACTCAGGAGCTCTCAGAATGGAACGGCAAGAGGTGTTCCGCTTACGTCATAAACAGTGCTCCAGAGCGCTTAGCAATAAGCACAACGAAACGTGTCTGTGGGATAGTGACCATTCCCGCCTAGTGCTGGCAATGCACGAGCACTGCCAAAAGGCAAAGGAAGGCGCTTAGCATCCGGCTTGTGCGCAAAGCTTTCAGACTGCCAGAGGACCGCAGCTGTGGTAAGCCCGTTTGCTCATTTGACGTTAGAAGTCGCCTGCAAGATCTTCACCCGCATCTGGTTTATGCTGCTACCTGTTGTTAGGCGACAACAAGGGCACATGTAGCGTTTTTCCTGCCTCATTTTCCTAGGCCACGCTCTTCTGTGGCTCTTTAGTGCTTGCCAAACTCCTATGTGCGTGCTGCTGCTTCCATCTGACAAGGAGCACAGCCTTCTGACAGCAGCTTTCAACTTGTCTAAGAAAGAGCTTGGCCATTTAGATGTGATGCAAATCTGTGTGTGTCTAAGGTGCAGGTGCAAGCTCCTGACAAAGGTGTTCTCCAGGTTCAGTTTCTCCTTGCCAGACACATTGGAAATGTTTTCCTCTGGCATTCGCAGCAAGAGTCGCAGATTACTTAACTCAGGAGCTCTGAGAATGGAACGGCAAGAGGTGTTCCGCTTACGTCATAAACAGTGCTCCAGAGCGCTTAGCAACGGGCACAACGAAACGTGTCTGTGGGATAGTGACCATTCCCGCCTAGTGCTGGCAATGCACGAGCACTGCCAAAAGGCAAAGGAAGGCGCTTAGCATCCGGCTTGTGCGCAAAGCTTTCAGACTGCCAGAGGACCGCAGCTGTGGTAAGCCCGTTTGCTCATTTGACGTTAGAAGTCGCCTGCAAGATCTTCACCCGCATCTGGTTTATGCTGCTACCTGTTGTTAGGCGACAACAAGGGCACATGTAGCGTTTTTCCTGCCTCATTTTCCTAGGCCACGCTCTTCTGTGGCTCTTTAGTGCTTGCCAAACTCCTATGTGCGTGCTGCTGCTTCCATCTGACAAGGAGCACAGCCTTCTGACAGCAGCTTTCAACTTGTCTAAGAAAGAGCTTGGCCGTTTAGATGTGATGCAAATCTGTGTGTGTCTAAGGTGCAGGTGCAAGCTCCTGACAAAGGTGTTCTCCAGGTTCAGTTTCTCCTTGCCAGACACATTGGAAATGTTTTCCTCTGGCATTCGCACCAAGAGTCTCAGTTTGATTAACTCAGGAGCTCTGAGAATGGAACGGCAAGAGGTGTTCCGCTTACGTCATAAACAGTGCTCCAGAGCGCTTAGCAACGGGCACAACGAAACGTGTCTGTAAGATAGTGACCATTCCCGCCTAGTGCTGGCAATGCACGAGCACTGCCAAAAGGCAAAGGAAGGCGCTTAGCATCCGCCTTGTGCGCAAAGCTTTCAGACTGCCAGAGGACCGCAGCTGTGGTAAGCCCGTTTGCTCATTTGACGTTAGAAGTCGCCTGCAAGATCATCACCCGCATCTGGTTTATGCTGCTACCTGTTGTTAGGCGACAACAAGGGCACATGTAGCGTTTTTCCTGCCTCATTTTCCTAGGCCACGCTCTTCTGTGGCTCTTTAGTGCTTGCCAAACTCCTATGTGCGTGCTGCTGCTTCCATCTGACAAGGAGCACAGCCTTCTGACAGCAGCTTTCAACTTGTCTAAGAAAGAGCTTGGCCATTTAGATGTGATGCAAATCTGTGTGTGTCTAAGGTGCAGGTGCAAGCTCCTGACAAAGGTGTTCTCCAGGTTCAGTTTCTCCTTGCCAGACACATTGGAAATGTTTTTCTCTGGCATTCGCACCAAGAGTAGCAGATTACTTAACTCAGGAGCTCTGAGAATGGAACGGCAAGAGGTGTTCCGCTTACGTCATAAACAGTGCTCCAGAGCGCTTAGCAACGGGCACAACGAAACGTGTCTGTGGGATAGTGACCATTCCCGCCTAGTGCTGGCAATGCACGAGCACTGCCAAAAGGCAAAGGAAGGCGCTTAGCATCCGCCTTGTGTGCAAAGCTTTCAGACTGCCAGAGGACCGCAGCTGTGGTAAGCCCGTTTGCTCATTTGACGTTAGATGTCACCTGCAGGAACTTCACCCGCATCTGGTTTATGCTGCTACCTGTTGTTAGGTGACAACAAGGGCACATGTAGCGATATGCTTTTTCCTGCCTCATTTTCCTAGGCCACGCTCTTCTGTGGCTCTTTAGTGCTTGCCAAACTCCTATGTGCGTGCTGCTGCTTCCATCTGACAAGGAGCACAGCCTTCTGACAGCAGCTTTCAACTTGTCTAAGAAAGAGCTTGGCCATTTAGATGTGATGCAAATCTGTGTGTGTCTAAGGTGCAGGTGCAAGCTCCTGACAAAGGTGTTCTCCAGGTTCAGTTTCTCCTTGCCAGACACATTGGAAATGTCTTTCTCTGGCATTCGCAGCAAGAGTCGCAGATTACTTAACTCAGGAGCTCTGAGAATGGAACGGCAAGAGGTGTTCCGCTTACGTCATAAACAGTGCTCCAGAGCGCTTAGCAACGGGCACAACGAAACGTGTCTGTGGGATAGTGACCATTCCCGCCTAGTGCTGGCAATGCACGAGCACTGCCAAAAGGCAAAGGAAGGCGCTTAGCATCCGGCTTGTGCGCAAAGCTTTCAGACTGCCAGAGGACCGCAGCTGTGGTAAGCCCGTTTGCTCATTTGACGTTAGAAGTCGCCTGCAAGATCTTCACCCGCATCTGGTTTATGCTGCTACCTGTTGTTAGGCGACAACAAGGGCACATGTAGCGTTTTTCCTGCCTCATTTTCCTAGGCCACACTCTTCTGTGGCTCTTTAGTGCTTGCCAAACTCCTATGTGCGTGCTGCTGCTTCCATCTGACAAGGAGCACAGCCTTCTGACAGCAGCTTTCAACTTGTCTAAGAAAGAGCTTGGCCATTTAGATGTGATGCAAATCTGTGTGTGTCTAAGGTGCAGGTGCAAGCTCCTGACAAAGGTGTTCTCCAGGTTCAGTTTCTCCCTGCCAGACACATTGGAAATGTTTTCCTCTGGCATTCGCACCAAGAGTCTCAGTTTGATTAACTCAGGAGCTCTGAGAATGGAACGGCAAGAGGTGTTCCGCTTACGTCATAAACAGTGCTCCAGAGCGCTTAGCAACGGGCACAACGAAACGTGTCTGTGGGATAGTGACCATTCCCGCCTAGTGCTGGCAATGCACGAGCACTGCCAAAAGGCAAAGGAAGGCGCTTAGCATCCGGCTTGTGCGCAAAGCTTTCAGACTGCCAGAGGACCGCAGCTGTGGTAAGCCCGTTTGCTCATTTGACGTTAGATGTCACCTGCAGGAACTTCACCCGTATCTGGTTTATGCTGCTACCTGTTGTTAGGTGACAACAAGGACACATGTAGCGATATGCTTTTTCCTGCCTCATTTTCCTAGGCCACGCTCTTCTGTGGCTCTTTAGTGCTTGCCAAACTCCTATGTGCGTGCTGCTGCTTCCATCTGACAAGGAGCACAGCCTTCTGACAGCAGCTTTCAACTTGTCTAAGAAAGAGCTTGGCCATTTAGATGTGATGCAAATCTGTGTGTGTCTAAGGTGCAGGTGCAAGCTCCTGACAAAGGTGTTCTCCAGGTTCAGTTTCTCCTTGCCAGACACATTGGAAATGTTTTCCTCTGGCATTCGCACCAAGAGTCTCAGTTTGATTAACTCAGGAGCTCTGAGAATGGAACGGCAAGAGGTGTTCCGCTTACGTCATAAACAGTGCTCCAGAGCGCTTAGCAACGGGCACAACGAAACGTGTCTGTGGGATAGTGACCATTCCCGCCTAGTGCTGGCAATGCACGAGCACTGCCAAAAGGCAAAGGAAGGCGCTTAGCATCCGGCTTGTGCGCAAAGCTTTCAGACTGCCAGAGGACCGCAGCTGTGGTAAGCCCGTTTGCTCATTTGACGTTAGAAGTCGCCTGCAAGATCTTCACCCGCATCTGGTTTATGCTGCTACCTGTTGTTAGGCGACAACAAGGGCACATGTAGCGATATGCTTTTTCCTGCCTCATTTTCCTAGGCCACGCTCTTCTGTGGCTCTTTAGTGCTTGCCAAACTCCTATGTGCGTGCTGCTGCTTCCATCTGACAAGGAGCACAGCCTTCTGACAGCAGCTTTCAACTTGTCTAAGAAAGAGCTTGGCCATTTAGATGTGATGCAAATCTGTGTGTGTCTAAGGTGCAGGTGCAAGCTCCTGACAAAGGTGTTCTCCAGGTTCAGTTTCTCCTTGCCAGACACATTGGAAATGTCTTTCTCTGGCATTCGCAGCAAGAGTCGCAGATTACTTAACTCAGGAGCTCTGAGAATGGAACGGCAAGAGGTGTTCCGCTTACGTCATAAACAGTGCTCCAGAGCGCTTAGCAACGGGCACAACGAAACGTGTCTCTGGGATAGTGACCATTCCCGCCTAGTGCTGGCAATGCACGAGCACTGCCAAAAGGCAAAGGAAGGCGCTTAGCATCCACCTTGTGTGCAAAGCTTTCAGACTGCCAGAGGACCGCAGCTGTGGTAAGCCCGTTTGCTCATTTGACGTTAGATGTCGCCTGCAAGATCTTCACCCGCATCTGGTTTATGCTGCTACCTGTTGTTAGGCGACAACAAGGGCACATGTAGCGATATGCTTTTTCCTGCCTCATTTTGCTAGACCACGCTCTTCTGTGGCTCTTTAGTTCTTGCCAAACTCCTATGTGCGTGCTGCTGCTTCCATCTGACAAGGAGCACAGCCTTCTGACAGCAGCTTTCAACTTGTCTAAGAAAGAGCTTGGCCATTTAGATGTGATGCAAATCTGTGTGTGTCTAAGGTGCAGGTGCAAGCTCCTGACAAAGGTGTTCTCCAGGTTCAGTTTCTCCTTGCCAGACACATTGGAAATGTCTTTCTCTGGCATTCGCAGCAAGAGTCGCAGATTACTTAACTCAGGAGCTCTGAGAATGGAACGGCAAGAGGTGTTCCGCTTACGTCATAAACAGTGCTCCAGAGCGCTTAGCAACGGGCACAACGAAACGTGTCTGTGGGATAGTGACCATTCCCGCCTAGTGCTGGCAATGCACGAGCACTGCCAAAAGGCAAAGGAAGGCGCTTAGCATCCGGCTTGTGTGCAAAGCTTTCAGACTGCCAGAGGACCGCAGCTGTGGTAAGCCCGTTTGCTCATTTGACGTTAGAAGTCGCCTGCAAGATCTTCACCCGCATCTGGTTTATGCTGCTACCTGTTGTTAGGCGACAACAAGGGCACATGTAGCGTTTTTCCTGCCTCATTTTCCTAGGCCACGCTCTTCTGTGGCTCTTTAGTGCTTGCCAAACTCCTATGTGCGTGCTGCTGCTTCCATCTGACAAGGAGCACAGCCTTCTGACAGCAGCTTTCAACTTGTCTAAGAAAGAGCTTGGCCATTTAGATGTGATGCAAATCTGTGTGTGTCTAAGGTGCAGGTGCAAGCTCCTGACAAAGGTGTTCTCCAGGTTCAGTTTCTCCTTGCCAGACACATTGGAAATGTTTTTCTCTGGCATTCGCACCAAGAGTCGCAGATTACTTAACTCAGGAGCTCTGAGAATGGAACGGCAAGAGGTGTTCCGCTTACGTCATAAACAGTGCTCCAGAGCGCTTAGCAACGGGCACAACGAAACGTGTCTGTAAGATAGTGACCATTCCCGCCTAGTGCTGGCAATGCACGAGCACTGCCAAAAGGCAAAGGAAGGCGCTTAGCATCCGGCTTGTGCGCAAAGCTTTCAGACTGCCAGAGGACCGCAGCTGTGGTAAGCCCGTTTGCTCATTTGACGTTAGATGTCGCCTGCAAGATCTTCACCCGCATCTGGTTTATGCTGCTACCTGTTGTAAGGCGACAACAAGGACACATGTAGCGATATGCTTTTTCCTGCCTCATTTTGCTAGACCACGCTCTTCTGTGGCTCTTTAGTTCTTGCCAAACTCCTATGTGCGTGCTGCTGCTTCCATCTGACAAGGAGTACAGCCTTCTGACAGCAGCTTTCAACTTGTCTAAGAAAGAGCTTGGCCATTTAGATGTGATGCAAATCTGTGTGTGTCTAAGGTGCAGGTGCAAGCTCCTGACAAAGGTGTTCTCCAGGTTCAGTTTCTCCCTGCCAGACACATTGGAAATGTCTTTCTCTGGCATTCGCAGCAAGAGTCGCAGATTACTTAACTCAGGAGCTCTGAGAATGGAACGGCAAGAGGTGTTCCGCTTACGTCATAAACAGTGCTCCAGAGCGCTTAGCAATAAGCACAACGAAACGTGTCTGTGGGATAGTGACCATTCCCGCCTAGTGCTGGCAATGCACGAGCACTGCCAAAAGGCAAAGGAAGGCGCTTAGCATCCGGCTTGTGCGCAAAGCTTTCAGACTGCCAGAGGACCGCAGCTGTGGTAAGCCCGTTTGCTCATTTGACGTTAGAAGTCGCCTGCAAGATCTTCACCCGCATCTGGTTTATGCTGCTACCTGTTGTTAGGCGACAACAAGGACACATGTAGCGATATGCTTTTTCCTGCCTCATTTTGCTAGACCACGCTCTTCTGTGGCTCTTTAGTGCTTGCCAAACTCCTATGTGCGTGCTGCTGCTTCCATCTGACAAGGAGCACAGCCTTCTGACAGCAGCTTTCAATTTGTCTAAGAAAGAGCTTGGCCATTTAGATGTGATGCAAATCTGTGTGTGTCTAAGGTGCAGGTGCAAGCTCCTGACAAAGGTGTTCTCCAGGTTCAGTTTCTCCCTGCCAGACACATTGGAAATGTCTTTCTCTGGCATTCGCAGCAAGAGTCGCAGATTACTTAACTCAGGAGCTCTGAGAATGGAACGGCAAGAGGTGTTCCGCTTACGTCATAAACAGTGCTCCAGAGCGCTTAGCAACGGGCACAACGAAACGTGTCTGTAAGATAGTGACCATTCCCGCCTAGTGCTGGCAATGCACGAGCACTGCCAAAAGGCAAAGGAAGGCGCTTAGCATCCGCCTTGTGTGCAAAGCTTTCAGACTGCCAGAGGACCGCAGCTGTGGTAAGCCCGTTTGCTCATTTGACGTTAGATGTCACCTGCAAGAACTTCACCCGCATCTGGTTTATGCTGCTACCTGTTCTTAGGTGACAACAAGGACACATGTAGCGATATGCTTTTTCCTGCCTCGTTTTCCTAGGCCATGCTCTTCTGTGGCTCTTTAGTTCTTGCCAAACTCCTATGTGCGTGCTGCTGCTTCCATCTGACAAGGAGCACAGCCTTCTGACAGCAGCTTTCAACTTGTCTAAGAAAGAGCTTGGCCATTTAGATGTGATGCAAATCTGTGTGTGTCTAAGGTGCAGGTGCAAGCTCCTGACAAAGGTGTTCTCCAGGTTCAGTTTCTCCTTGCCAGACACATTGGAAATGTTTTCCTCTGGCATTCGCACCAAGAGTCTCAGTTTGATTAACTCAGGAGCTCTGAGAATGGAACGGCAAGAGGTGTTCCGCTTACGTCATAAACAGTGCTCCAGAGCGCTTAGCAACGGGCACAACGAAACGTGTCTGTAAGATAGTGACCATTCCCGCCTAGTGCTGGCAATGCACGAGCACTGCCAAAAGGCAAAGGAAGGCGCTTAGCATCCGGCTTGTGCGCAAAGCTTTCAGACTGCCAGAGGACCGCAGCTGTGGAAAGCCCGTTTGCTCATTTGACGTTAGAAGTCGCCTGCAAGATCTTCACCCGCATCTGGTTTATGCTGCTACCTGTTGTAAGGCGACAACAAGGACACATGTAGCGATATGCTTTTTCCTGCCTCATTTTGCTAGACCACGCTCTTCTGTGGGTCTTTAGTTCTTGCCAAACTCCTATGTGCGTGCTGCTGCTTCCATCTGACAAGGAGTACAGCCTTCTGACAGCAGCTTTCAACTTGTCTAAGAAAGAGCTTGGCCATTTAGATGTGATGCAAATCTGTGTGTGTCTAAGGTGCAGGTGCAAGCTCCTGACAAAGGTGTTCTCCAGGTTCAGTTTCTCCCTGCCAGACACATTGGAAATGTCTTTCTCTGGCATTCGCAGCAAGAGTCGCAGATTACTTAACTCAGGAGCTCTCAGAATGGAACGGCAAGAGGTGTTCCGCTTACGTCATAAACAGTGCTCCAGAGCGCTTAGCAATAAGCACAACGAAACGTGTCTGTGGGATAGTGACCATTCCCGCCTAGTGCTGGCAATGCACGAGCACTGCCAAAAGGCAAAGGAAGGCGCTTAGCATCCGGCTTGTGCGCAAAGCTTTCAGACTGCCAGAGGACCGCAGCTGTGGTAAGCCCGTTTGCTCATTTGACGTTAGAAGTCGCCTGCAAGATCTTCACCCGCATCTGGTTTATGCTGCTACCTGTTGTTAGGCGACAACAAGGGCACATGTAGCGTTTTTCCTGCCTCATTTTCCTAGGCCACGCTCTTCTGTGGCTCTTTAGTGCTTGCCAAACTCCTATGTGCGTGCTGCTGCTTCCATCTGACAAGGAGCACAGCCTTCTGACAGCAGCTTTCAACTTGTCTAAGAAAGAGCTTGGCCATTTAGATGTGATGCAAATCTGTGTGTGTCTAAGGTGCAGGTGCAAGCTCCTGACAAAGGTGTTCTCCAGGTTCAGTTTCTCCTTGCCAGACACATTGGAAATGTTTTCCTCTGGCATTCGCAGCAAGAGTCGCAGATTACTTAACTCAGGAGCTCTGAGAATGGAACGGCAAGAGGTGTTCCGCTTACGTCATAAACAGTGCTCCAGAGCGCTTAGCAACGGGCACAACGAAACGTGTCTGTGGGATAGTGACCATTCCCGCCTAGTGCTGGCAATGCACGAGCACTGCCAAAAGGCAAAGGAAGGCGCTTAGCATCCGGCTTGTGCGCAAAGCTTTCAGACTGCCAGAGGACCGCAGCTGTGGTAAGCCCGTTTGCTCATTTGACGTTAGAAGTCGCCTGCAAGATCTTCACCCGCATCTGGTTTATGCTGCTACCTGTTGTTAGGCGACAACAAGGGCACATGTAGCGTTTTTCCTGCCTCATTTTCCTAGGCCACGCTCTTCTGTGGCTCTTTAGTGCTTGCCAAACTCCTATGTGCGTGCTGCTGCTTCCATCTGACAAGGAGCACAGCCTTCTGACAGCAGCTTTCAACTTGTCTAAGAAAGAGCTTGGCCATTTAGATGTGATGCAAATCTGTGTGTGTCTAAGGTGCAGGTGCAAGCTCCTGACAAAGGTGTTCTCCAGGTTCAGTTTCTCCCTGCCAGACACATTGGAAATGTTTTCCTCTGGCATTCGCACCAAGAGTCTCAGTTTGATTAACTCAGGAGCTCTGAGAATGGAACGGCAAGAGGTGTTCCGCTTACGTCATAAACAGTGCTCCAGAGCGCTTAGCAACGGGCACAACGAAACGTGTCTGTAAGATAGTGACCATTCCAGCCTAGTGCTGGCAATGCACGAGCACTGCCAAAAGGCAAAGGAAGGCGCTTAGCATCCGGCTTGTGCGCAAAGCTTTCAGACTGCCAGAGGACCGCAGCTGTGGTAAGCCCGTTTGCTCATTTGACGTTAGATGTCGCCTGCAAGATCTTCACCCGCATCTGGTTTATGCTGCTACCTGTTGTTAGGCGACAACAAGGGCACATGTAGCGATATGCTTTTTCCTGCCTCATTTTGCTAGACCACGCTCTTCTGTGGCTCTTTAGTTCTTGCCAAACTCCTATGTGCGTGCTGCTGCTTCCATCTGACAAGGAGCACAGCCTTCTGACAGCAGCTTTCAACTTGTCTAAGAAAGAGCTTGGCCATTTAGATGTGATGCAAATCTGTGTGTGTCTAAGGTGCAGGTGCAAGCTCCTGACAAAGGTGTTCTCCAGGTTCAGTTTCTCCCTGCCAGACACATTGGAAATGTCTTTCTCTGGCATTCGCAGCAAGAGTCTCAGTTTGATTAACTCAGGAGCTCTGAGAATGGAACGGCAAGAGGTGTTCCGCTTACGTCATAAACAGTGCTCCAGAGCGCTTAGCAACGGGCACAACGAAACGTGTCTGTAAGATAGTGACCATTCCCGCCTAGTGCTGGCAATGCACGAGCACTGCCAAAAGGCAAAGGAAGGCGCTTAGCATCCGGCTTGTGCGCAAAGCTTTCAGACTGCCAGAGGACCGCAGCTGTGGTAAGCCCGTTTGCTCATTTGACGTTAGATGTCGCCTGCAAGATCTTCACCCGCATCTGGTTTATGCTGCTACCTGTTGTTAGGCGACAACAAGGGCACATGTAGCGATATGCTTTTTCCTGCCTCATTTTCCTAGGCCACGCTCTTCTGTGGCTCTTTAGTGCTTGCCAAACTCCTATGTGCCTGCCGCTGCTTCCATCTGACAAGGACCACAGCCTTCTGACAGCAGCTTTCAACTTGTCTAAGAAAGAGCTTGGCCATTTAGATGTGATGCAAATCTGTGTGTGTCTAAGGTGCAGGTGCAAGCTCCTGACAAAGGTGTTCTCCAGGTTCAGTTTCTCCTTGCCAGACACATTGGAAATGTTTTCCTCTGGCATTTGCACCAAGAGTCTCAGTTTGATTAACTCAGGAGCTCTGAGAATGGAACGGCAAGAGGTGTTCCGCTTACGTCATAAACAGTGCTCCAGAGCGCTTAGCAACGGGCACAACGAAACGTGTCTGTAAGATAGTGACCATTCCCGCCTAGTGCTGGCAATGCACGAGCACTGCCAAAAGGCAAAGGAAGGCGCTTAGCATCCGGCTTGTGCGCAAAGCTTTCAGACTGCCAGAGGACCGCAGCTGTGGTAAGCCCGTTTGCTCATTTGACGTTAGATGTCGCCTGCAAGATCTTCACCCGCATCTGGTTTATGCTGCTACCTGTTGTTAGGCGACAACAAGGGCACATGTAGCGTTTTTCCTGCCTCATTTTCCTAGGCCACGCTCTTCTGTGGCTCTTTAGTGCTTGCCAAACTCCTATGTGCGTGCTGCTGCTTCCATCTGACAAGGAGCACAGCCTTCTGACAGCAGCTTTCAACTTGTCTAAGAAAGAGCTTGGCCATTTAGATGTGATGCAAATCTGTGTGTGTCTAAGGTGCAGGTGCAAGCTCCTGACAAAGGTGTTCTCCAGGTTCAGTTTCTCCTTGCCAGACACATTGGAAATGTTTTCCTCTGGCATTCGCACCAAGAGTCTCAGTTTGATTAACTCAGGAGCTCTGAGAATGGAACGGCAAGAGGTGTTCCGCTTACGTCATAAACAGTGCTCCAGAGCGCTTAGCAACGGGCACAACGAAACGTGTCTGTAAGATAGTGACCATTCCCGCCTAGTGCTGGCAATGCACGAGCACTGCCAAAAGGCAAAGGAAGGCGCTTAGCATCCGGCTTGTGCGCAAAGCTTTCAGACTGCCAGAGGACCGCAGCTGTGGTAAGCCCGTTTGCTCATTTGACGTTAGATGTCGCCTGCAAGATCTTCACCCGCATCTGGTTTATGCTGCTACCTGTTGTTAGGCGACAACAAGGGCACATGTAGCGATATGCTTTTTCCTGCCTCATTTTGCTAGACCACGCTCTTCTGTGGCTCTTTAGTTCTTGCCAAACTCCAATGTGCGTGCTGCTGCTTCCATCTGACAAGGAGCACAGCCTTCTGACAGCAGCTTTCAACTTGTCTAAGAAAGAGCTTGGCCATTTAGATGTGATGCAAATCTGTGTGTGTCTAAGGTGCAGGTGCAAGCTCCTGACAAAGGTGTTCTCCAGGTTCAGTTTCTCCCTGCCAGACACATTGGAAATGTTTTCCTCTATCATTCGCACCAAGAGTCACAGATTACTTAACTCAGGAGCTCTGAGAATGGAACGGCAAGAGGTGTTCCGCTTACGTCATAAACAGTGCTCCAGAGCGCTTAGCAACGGGCACAACGAAACGTGTCTCTGGGTAAGTGACCATTCCCGCCTAGTGCTGGCAATGCACGAGCACTGCCAAAAGGCAAAGGAAGGCGCTTAGCATCCGGCTTGTGCGCAAAGCTTTCAGACTGCCAGAGGACCGCAGCTGTGGTAAGCCCGTTTGCTCATTTGACGTTAGAAGTCGCCTGCAAGATCTTCACCCGCATCTGGTTTATGCTGCTACCTGTTGTTAGGCGACAACAAGGGCACATGTAGCGTTTTTCCTGCCTCATTTTCCTAGGCCACGCTCTTCTGTGGCTCTTTAGTGCTTGCCAAACTCCTATGTGCGTGCTGCTGCTTCCATCTGACAAGGAGCACAGCCTTCTGACAGCAGCTTTCAACTTGTCTAAGAAAGAGCTTGGCCATTTAGATGTGATGCAAATCTGTGTGTGTCTAAGGTGCAGGTGCAAGCTCCTGACAAAGGTGTTCTCCAGGTTCAGTTTCTCCTTGCCAGACACATTGGAAATGTTTTCCTCTGGCATTCGCACCAAGAGTCTCAGTTTGATTAACTCAGGAGCTCTGAGAATGGAACGGCAAGAGGTGTTCCGCTTACGTCATAAACAGTGCTCCAGAGCGCTTAGCAACGGGCACAACGAAACGTGTCTGTAAGATAGTGACCATTCCCGCCTAGTGCTGGCAATGCACGAGCACTGCCAAAAGGCAAAGGAAGGCGCTTAGCATCCGGCTTGTGCGCAAAGCTTTCAGACTGCCAGAGGACCGCAGCTGTGGTAAGCCCGTTTGCTCATTTGACGTTAGATGTCGCCTGCAAGATCTTCACCCGCATCTGGTTTATGCTGCTACCTGTTGTTAGGCGACAACAAGGGCACATGTAGCGATATGCTTTTTCCTGCCTCATTTTGCTAGACCACGCTCTTCTGTGGCTCTTTAGTTCTTGCCAAACTCCTATGTGCGTGCTGCTGCTTCCATCTGACAAGGAGCACAGCCTTCTGACAGCAGCTTTCAACTTGTCTAAGAAAGAGCTTGGCCATTTAGATGTGATGCAAATCTGTGTGTGTCTAAGGTGCAGGTGCAAGCTCCTGACAAAGGTGTTCTCCAGGTTCAGTTTCTCCCTGCCAGACACATTGGAATTGTCTTTCTCTGGCATTCGCAGCAAGAGTCGCAGATTACTTAACTCAGGAGCTCTGAGAATGGAACGGCAAGAGGTGTTCCGCTTACGTCATAAACAGTGCTCCAGAGCGCTTAGCAACGGGCACAACGAAACGTGTCTCTGGGATAGTGACCATTCCCGCCTAGTGCTGGCAATGCACGAGCACTGCCAAAAGGCAAAGGAAGGCGCTTAGCATCCGCCTTGTGCGCAAAGCTTTCAGACTGCCAGAGGACCGCAGCTGTGGTAAGCCCGTTTGCTCATTTGACGTTAGATGTCGCCTGCAAGATCTTCACCCGCATCTGGTTTATGCTGCTACCTGTTGTTAGGCGACAACAAGGACACATGTAGCGATATGCTTTTTCCTGCCTCATTTTCCTAGGCCACGCTCTTCTGTGGCTCTTTAGTGCTTGCCAAACTCCTATGTGCGTGCTGCTGCTTCCATCTGACAAGGAGCACAGCCTTCTGACAGCAGCTTTCAACTTGTCTAAGAAAGAGCTTGGCCATTTAGATGTGATGCAAATCTGTGTGTGTCTAAGGTGCAGGTGCAAGCTCCTGACAAAGGTGTTCTCCAGGTTCAGTTTCTCCCTGCCAGACACATTGGAAATGTTTTCCTCTGGCATTCGCACCAAGAGTCTCAGTTTGATTAACTCAGGAGCTCTGAGAATGGAACGGCAAGAGGTGTTCCGCTTACGTCATAAACAGTGCTCCAGAGCGCTTAGCAACGGGCACAACGAAACGTGTCTGTAAGATAGTGACCATTCCAGCCTAGTGCTGGCAATGCACGAGCACTGCCAAAAGGCAAAGGAAGGCGCTTAGCATCCGGCTTGTGCGCAAAGCTTTCAGACTGCCAGAGGACCGCAGCTGTGGTAAGCCCGTTTGCTCATTTGACGTTAGATGTCGCCTGCAAGATCTTCACCCGCATCTGGTTTATGCTGCTACCTGTTGTTAGGCGACAACAAGGGCACATGTAGCGATATGCTTTTTCCTGCCTCATTTTGCTAGACCACGCTCTTCTGTGGCTCTTTAGTTCTTGCCAAACTCCTATGTGCGTGCTGCTGCTTCCATCTGACAAGGAGCACAGCCTTCTGACAGCAGCTTTCAACTTGTCTAAGAAAGAGCTTGGCCATTTAGATGTGATGCAAATCTGTGTGTGTCTAAGGTGCAGGTGCAAGCTCCTGACAAAGGTGTTCTCCAGGTTCAGTTTCTCCCTGCCAGACACATTGGAAATGTCTTTCTCTGGCATTCGCAGCAAGAGTCTCAGTTTGATTAACTCAGGAGCTCTGAGAATGGAACGGCAAGAGGTGTTCCGCTTACGTCATAAACAGTGCTCCAGAGCGCTTAGCAACGGGCACAACGAAACGTGTCTGTAAGATAGTGACCATTCCCGCCTAGTGCTGGCAATGCACGAGCACTGCCAAAAGGCAAAGGAAGGCGCTTAGCATCCGGCTTGTGCGCAAAGCTTTCAGACTGCCAGAGGACCGCAGCTGTGGTAAGCCCGTTTGCTCATTTGACGTTAGATGTCGCCTGCAAGATCTTCACCCGCATCTGGTTTATGCTGCTACCTGTTGTTAGGCGACAACAAGGGCACATGTAGCGATATGCTTTTTCCTGCCTCATTTTCCTAGGCCACGCTCTTCTGTGGCTCTTTAGTGCTTGCCAAACTCCTATGTGCCTGCCGCTGCTTCCATCTGACAAGGACCACAGCCTTCTGACAGCAGCTTTCAACTTGTCTAAGAAAGAGCTTGGCCATTTAGATGTGATGCAAATCTGTGTGTGTCTAAGGTGCAGGTGCAAGCTCCTGACAAAGGTGTTCTCCAGGTTCAGTTTCTCCTTGCCAGACACATTGGAAATGTTTTCCTCTGGCATTCGCACCAAGAGTCGCAGATTACTTAACTCAGGAGCTCTGAGAATGGAACGGCAAGAGGTGTTCCGCTTACGTCATAAACAGTGCTCCAGAGCGCTTAGCAACGGGCACAACGAAACGTGTCTGTGGGATAGTGACCATTCCCGCCTAGTGCTGGCAATGCACAAGCACTGCCAAAAGGCAAAGGAAGGCGCTTAGCATCCGCCTTGTGCGCAAAGCTTTCAGACTGCCAGAGGACCGCAGCTGTGGTAAGCCCGTTTGCTCATTTGACGTTAGATGTCACCTGCAGGAACTTCACCCGCATCTGGTTTATGCTGCTACCTGTTGTTAGGTGACAACAAGGACACATGTAGCGATATGCTTTTTCCTGCCTCATTTTCCTAGGCCACGCTCTTCTGTGGCTCTTTAGTGCTTGCCAAACTCCTATGTGCGTGCTGCTGCTTCCATCTGACAAGGAGCACAGCCTTCTGACAGCAGCTTTCAACTTGTCTAAGAAAGAGCTTGGCCATTTAGATGTGATGCAAATCTGTGTGTGTCTAAGGTGCAGGTGCAAGCTCCTGACAAAGGTGTTCTCCAGGTTCAGTTTCTCCTTGCCAGACACATTGGAAATGTTTTCCTCTGGCATTCGCACCAAGAGTCGCAGATTACTTAACTCAGGAGCTCTGAGAATGGAACGGCAAGAGGTGTTCCGCTTACGTCATAAACAGTGCTCCAGAGCGCTTAGCAACGGGCACAACGAAACGTGTCTGTGGGATAGTGACCATTCCCGCCTAGTGCTGGCAATGCACGAGCACTGCCAAAAGGCAAAGGAAGGCGCTTAGCATCCGGCTTGTGCGCAAAGCTTTCAGACTGCCAGAGGACCGCAGCTGTGGTAAGCCCGTTTGCTCATTTGACGTTAGAAGTCGCCTGCAAGATCTTCACCCGCATCTGGTTTATGCTGCTACCTGTTGTTAGGCGACAACAAGGGCACATGTAGCGATATGCTTTTTCCTGCCTCATTTTCCTAGGCCACGCTCTTCTGTGGCTCTTTAGTGCTTGCCAAACTCCTATGTGCGTGCTGCTGCTTCCATCTGACAAGGAGCACAGCCTTCTGACAGCAGCTTTCAACTTGTCTAAGAAAGAGCTTGGCCATTTAGATGTGATGCAAATCTGTGTGTGTCTAAGGTGCAGGTGCAAGCTCCTGACAAAGGTGTTCTCCAGGTTCAGTTTCTCCTTGCCAGACACATTGGAAATGTCTTTCTCTGGCATTCGCAGCAAGAGTCGCAGATTACTTAACTCAGGAGCTCTGAGAATGGAACGGCAAGAGGTGTTCCGCTTACGTCATAAACAGTGCTCCAGAGCGCTTAGCAACGGGCACAACGAAACGTGTCTGTGGGATAGTGACCATTCCCGCCTAGTGCTGGCAATGCACGAGCACTGCCAAAAGGCAAAGGAAGGCGCTTAGCATCCGGCTTGTGCGCAAAGCTTTCAGACTGCCAGAGGACCGCAGCTGTGGTAAGCCCGTTTGCTCATTTGACGTTAGAAGTCGCCTGCAAGATCTTCACCCGCATCTGGTTTATGCTGCTACCTGTTGTTAGGCGACAACAAGGGCACATGTAGCGTTTTTCCTGCCTCATTTTCCTAGGCCACGCTCTTCTGTGGCTCTTTAGTTCTTGCCAAACTCCTATGTGCGTGCTGCTGCTTCCATCTGACAAGGAGTACAGCCTTCTGACAGCAGCTTTCAACTTGTCTAAGAAAGAGCTTGGCCATTTAGATGTGATGCAAATCTGTGTGTGTCTAAGGTGCAGGTGCAAGCTCCTGACAAAGGTGTTCTCCAGGTTCAGTTTCTCCCTGCCAGACACATTGGAAATGTCTTTCTCTGGCATTCGCAGCAAGAGTCGCAGATTACTTAACTCAGGAGCTCTCAGAATGGAACGGCAAGAGGTGTTCCGCTTACGTCATAAACAGTGCTCCAGAGCGCTTAGCAATAAGCACAGCGAAACGTGTCTGTGGGATAGTGACCATTCCCGCCTAGTGCTGGCAATGCACGAGCACTGCCAAAAGGCAAAGGAAGGCGCTTAGCATCCGGCTTGTGCGCAAAGCTTTCAGACTGCCAGAGGACCGCAGCTGTGGTAAGCCCGTTTGCTCATTTGACGTTAGAAGTCGCCTGCAAGATCTTCACCCGCATCTGGTTTATGCTGCTACCTGTTATTAGGCGACAACAAGGGCACATGTAGCGATATGCTTTTTCCTGCCTCATTTTCCTAGGCCACGCTCTTCTGTGGCTCTTTAGTGCTTGCCAAACTCCTATGTGCGTGCTGCTGCTTCCATCTGACAAGGAGCACAGCCTTCTGACAGCAGCTTTCAACTTGTCTAAGAAAGAGCTTGGCCATTTAGATGTGATGCAAATCTGTGTGTGTCTAAGGTGCAGGTGCAAGCTCCTGACAAAGGTGTTCTCCAGGTTCAGTTTCTCCCTGCCAGACACATTGGAAATGTTTTCCTCTGGCATTCGCACCAAGAGTCTCACTTTGATTAACTCAGGAGCTCTGAGAATGGAACGGCAAGAGGTGTTCCGCTTACGTCATAAACAGTGCTCCAGAGCGCTTAGCAACGGGCACAACGAAACGTGTCTGTGGGATAGTGACCATTCCCGCCTAGTGCTGGCAATGCACGAGCACTGCCAAAAGGCAAAGGAAGGCGCTTAGCATCCGGCTTGTGCGCAAAGCTTTCAGACTGCCAGAGGACCGCAGCTGTGGTAAGCCCGTTTGCTCATTTGACGTTAGAAGTCGCCTGCAAGATCTTCACCCGCATCTGGTTTATGCTGCTACCTGTTGTTAGGCGACAACAAGGACACATGTAGCGATATGCTTTTTCCTGCCTCATTTTGCTAGACCACGCTCTTCTGTGGCTCTTTAGTGCTTGCCAAACTCCTATGTGCGTGCTGCTGCTTCCATCTGACAAGGAGTACAGCCTTCTGACAGCAGCTTTCAATTTGTCTAAGAAAGAGCTTGGCCATTTAGATGTGATGCAAATCTGTGTGTGTCTAAGGTGCAGGTGCAAGCTCCTGACAAAGGTGTTCTCCAGGTTCAGTTTCTCCCTGCCAGACACATTGGAAATGTCTTTCTCTGGCATTCGCAGCAAGAGTCGCAGATTACTTAACTCAGGAGCTCTGAGAATGGAACGGCAAGAGGTGTTCCGCTTACGTCATAAACAGTGCTCCAGAGCGCTTAGCAACGGGCACAACGAAACGTGTCTCTGGGATAGTGACCATTCCCGCCTAGTGCTGGCAATGCACGAGCACTGCCAAAAGGCAAAGGAAGGCGCTTAGCATCCGCCTTGTGTGCAAAGCTTTCAGACTGCCAGAGGACCGCAGCTGTGGTAAGCCCGTTTGCTCATTTGACGTTAGATGTCACCTGCAAGAACTTCACCCGCATCTGGTTTATGCTGCTACCTGTTCTTAGGTGACAACAAGGACACATGTAGCGATATGCTTTTTCCTGCCTCATTTTCCTAGGCCACGCTCTTCTGTGGCTCTTTAGTTCTTGCCAAACTCCTATGTGCGTGCTGCTGCTTCCATCTGACAAGGAGCACAGCCTTCTGACAGCAGCTTTCAACTTGTCTAAGAAAGAGCTTGGCCATTTAGATGGGATGCAAATCTGTGTGTGTGTAAGGTGCAGGTGCAAGCTCCTGACAAAGGTGTTCTCCAGGTTCAGTTTCTCCTTGCCAGACACATTGGAAATGTTTTCCTCTGGCATTCGCACCAAGAGTCTCAGTTTGATTAACTCAGGAGCTCTGAGAATGGAACGGCGAGGTGTTCCGCTTACGTCATAAACAGTGCTCCAGAGAGCTTAGCAACGGGCACAACGAAACGTGTCTGTGGGATAGTGACCATTCCCGCCTAGTGCTGGCAATGCACGAGCACTGCCAAAAGGCAAAGGAAGGCGCTTAGCATCCGGCTTGTGCGCAAAGCTTTCAGACTGCCAGAGGACCGCAGCTGTGGTAAGCCCGTTTGCTCATTTGACGTTAGAAGTCGCCTGCAAGATCTTCACCCGCATCTGGTTTATGCTGCTACCTGTTGTTAGGCGACAACAAGGGCACATGTAGCGTTTTTCCTGCCTCATTTTCCTAGGCCACACTCTTCTGTGGCTCTTTAGTGCTTGCCAAACTCCTATGTGCGTGCTGCTGCTTCCATCTGACAAGGAGCACAGCCTTCTGACAGCAGCTTTCAACTTGTCTAAGAAAGAGCTTGGCCATTTAGATGTGATGCAAATCTGTGTGTGTCTAAGGTGCAGGTGCAAGCTCCTGACAAAGGTGTTCTCCAGGTTCAGTTTCTCCTTGCCAGACACATTGGAAATGTTTTCCTCTGGCATTCGCACCAAGAGTCTCAGTTTGATTAACTCAGGAGCTCTGAGAATGGAACGGCAAGAGGTGTTCCGCTTACGTCATAAACAGTGCTCCAGAGCGCTTAGCAACGGGCACAACGAAACGTGTCTGTAAGATAGTGACCATTCCCGCCTAGTGCTGGCAATGCACGAGCACTGCCAAAAGGCAAAGGAAGGCGCTTAGCATCCACCTTGTGTGCAAAGCTTTCAGACTGCCAGAGGACCGCAGCTGTGGTAAGCCCGTTTGCTCATTTGACGTTAGATGTCGCCTGCAAGATCTTCACCCGCATCTGGTTTATGCTGCTACCTGTTGTTAGGCGACAACAAGGGCACATGTAGCGATATGCTTTTTCCTGCCTCATTTTGCTAGACCACGCTCTTCTGTGGCTCTTTAGTTCTTGCCAAACTCCTATGTGCGTGCTGCTGCTTCCATCTGACAAGGAGCACAGCCTTCTGACAGCAGCTTTCAACTTGTCTAAGAAAGAGCTTGGCCATTTAGATGTGATGCAAATCTGTGTGTGTCTAAGGTGCAGGTGCAAGCTCCTGACAAAGGTGTTCTCCAGGTTCAGTTTCTCCCTGCCAGACACATTGGAAATGTCTTTCTCTGGCATTCGCAGCAAGAGTCGCAGATTACTTAACTCAGGAGCTCTGAGAATGGAACGGCAAGAGGTGTTCCGCTTACGTCATAAACAGTGCTCCAGAGCGCTTAGCAACGGGCACAACGAAACGTGTCTGTGGGATAGTGACCATTCCCGCCTAGTGCTGGCAATGCACGAGCACTGCCAAAAGGCAAAGGAAGGCGCTTAGCATCCGGCTTGTGTGCAAAGCTTTCAGACTGCCAGAGGACCGCAGCTGTGGTAAGCCCGTTTGCTCATTTGACGTTAGAAGTCGCCTGCAAGATCTTCACCCGCATCTGGTTTATGCTGCTACCTGTTGTTAGGCGACAACAAGGGCACATGTAGCGTTTTTCCTGCCTCATTTTCCTAGGCCACGCTCTTCTGTGGCTCTTTAGTGCTTGCCAAACTCCTATGTGCGTGCTGCTGCTTCCATCTGACAAGGAGCACAGCCTTCTGACAGCAGCTTTCAACTTGTCTAAGAAAGAGCTTGGCCATTTAGATGTGATGCAAATCTGTGTGTGTCTAAGGTGCAGGTGCAAGCTCCTGACAAAGGTGTTCTCCAGGTTCAGTTTCTCCTTGCCAGACACATTGGAAATGTTTTTCTCTGGCATTCGCACCAAGAGTCGCAGATTACTTAACTCAGGAGCTCTGAGAATGGAACGGCAAGAGGTGTTCCGCTTACGTCATAAACAGTGCTCCAGAGCGCTTAGCAACGGGCACAACGAAACGTGTCTGTAAGATAGTGACCATTCCCGCCTAGTGCTGGCAATGCACGAGCACTGCCAAAAGGCAAAGGAAGGCGCTTAGCATCCGGCTTGTGCGCAAAGCTTTCAGACTGCCAGAGGACCGCAGCTGTGGTAAGCCCGTTTGCTCATTTGACGTTAGATGTCGCCTGCAAGATCTTCACCCGCATCTGGTTTATGCTGCTACCTGTTGTAAGGCGACAACAAGGACACATGTAGCGATATGCTTTTTCCTGCCTCATTTTGCTAGACCACGCTCTTCTGTGGCTCTTTAGTTCTTGCCAAACTCCTATGTGCGTGCTGCTGCTTCCATCTGACAAGGAGTACAGCCTTCTGACAGCAGCTTTCAACTTGTCTAAGAAAGAGCTTGGCCATTTAGATGTGATGCAAATCTGTGTGTGTCTAAGGTGCAGGTGCAAGCTCCTGACAAAGGTGTTCTCCAGGTTCAGTTTCTCCCTGCCAGACACATTGGAAATGTCTTTCTCTGGCATTCGCAGCAAGAGTCGCAGATTACTTAACTCAGGAGCTCTGAGAATGGAACGGCAAGAGGTGTTCCGCTTACGTCATAAACAGTGCTCCAGAGCGCTTAGCAATAAGCACAACGAAACGTGTCTGTGGGATAGTGACCATTCCCGCCTAGTGCTGGCAATGCACGAGCACTGCCAAAAGGCAAAGGAAGGCGCTTAGCATCCGGCTTGTGCGCAAAGCTTTCAGACTGCCAGAGGACCGCAGCTGTGGTAAGCCCGTTTGCTCATTTGACGTTAGATGTCGCCTGCAAGATCTTCACCCGCATCTGGTTTATGCTGCTACCTGTTGTTAGGCGACAACAAGGACACATGTAGCGATATGCTTTTTCCTGCCTCATTTTGCTAGACCACGCTCTTCTGTGGCTCTTTAGTGCTTGCCAAACTCCTATGTGCGTGCTGCTGCTTCCATCTGACAAGGAGCACAGCCTTCTGACAGCAGCTTTCAATTTGTCTAAGAAAGAGCTTGGCCATTTAGATGTGATGCAAATCTGTGTGTGTCTAAGGTGCAGGTGCAAGCTCCTGACAAAGGTGTTCTCCAGGTTCAGTTTCTCCCTGCCAGACACATTGGAAATGTCTTTCTCTGGCATTCGCAGCAAGAGTCGCAGATTACTTAACTCAGGAGCTCTGAGAATGGAACGGCAAGAGGTGTTCCGCTTACGTCATAAACAGTGCTCCAGAGCGCTTAGCAACGGGCACAACGAAACGTGTCTGTAAGATAGTGACCATTCCCGCCTAGTGCTGGCAATGCACGAGCACTGCCAAAAGGCAAAGGAAGGCGCTTAGCATCCGCCTTGTGTGCAAAGCTTTCAGACTGCCAGAGGACCGCAGCTGTGGTAAGCCCGTTTGCTCATTTGACGTTAGATGTCACCTGCAAGAACTTCACCCGCATCTGGTTTATGCTGCTACCTGTTCTTAGGTGACAACAAGGACACATGTAGCGATATGCTTTTTCCTGCCTCGTTTTCCTAGGCCATGCTCTTCTGTGGCTCTTTAGTTCTTGCCAAACTCCTATGTGCGTGCTGCTGCTTCCATCTGACAAGGAGCACAGCCTTCTGACAGCAGCTTTCAACTTGTCTAAGAAAGAGCTTGGCCATTTAGATGTGATGCAAATCTGTGTGTGTCTAAGGTGCAGGTGCAAGCTCCTGACAAAGGTGTTCTCCAGGTTCAGTTTCTCCTTGCCAGACACATTGGAAATGTTTTCCTCTGGCATTCGCACCAAGAGTCTCAGTTTGATTAACTCAGGAGCTCTGAGAATGGAACGGCGAGGTGTTCCGCTTACGTCATAAACAGTGCTCCAGAGAGCTTAGCAACGGGCACAACGAAACGTGTCTGTGGGATAGTGACCATTCCCGCCTAGTGCTGGCAATGCACGAGCACTGCCAAAAGGCAAAGGAAGGCGCTTAGCATCCGGCTTGTGCGCAAAGCTTTCAGACTGCCAGAGGACCGCAGCTGTGGTAAGCCCGTTTGCTCATTTGACGTTAGAAGTCGCCTGCAAGATCTTCACCCGCATCTGGTTTATGCTGCTACCTGTTGTTAGGCGACAACAAGGGCACATGTAGCGTTTTTCCTGCCTCATTTTCCTAGGCCACACTCTTCTGTGGCTCTTTAGTGCTTGCCAAACTCCTATGTGCGTGCTGCTGCTTCCATCTGACAAGGAGCACAGCCTTCTGACAGCAGCTTTCAACTTGTCTAAGAAAGAGCTTGGCCATTTAGATGTGATGCAAATCTGTGTGTGTCTAAGGTGCAGGTGCAAGCTCCTGACAAAGGTGTTCTCCAGGTTCAGTTTCTCCCTGCCAGACACATTGGAAATGTCTTTCTCTGGCATTCGCAGCAAGAGTCGCAGATTACTTAACTCAGGAGCTCTGAGAATGGAACGGCAAGAGGTGTTCCGCTTACGTCATAAACAGTGCTCCAGAGCGCTTAGCAACGGGCACAACGAAACGTGTCTGTAAGATAGTGACCATTCCCGCCTAGTGCTGGCAATGCACGAGCACTGCCAAAAGGCAAAGGAAGGCGCTTAGCATCCGGCTTGTGCGCAAAGCTTTCAGACTGCCAGAGGACCGCAGCTGTGGAAAGCCCGTTTGCTCATTTGACGTTAGAAGTCGCCTGCAAGATCTTCACCCGCATCTGGTTTATGCTGCTACCTGTTGTAAGGCGACAACAAGGACACATGTAGCGATATGCTTTTTCCTGCCTCATTTTGCTAGACCACGCTCTTCTGTGGGTCTTTAGTTCTTGCCAAACTCCTATGTGCGTGCTGCTGCTTCCATCTGACAAGGAGTACAGCCTTCTGACAGCAGCTTTCAACTTGTCTAAGAAAGAGCTTGGCCATTTAGATGTGATGCAAATCTGTGTGTGTCTAAGGTGCAGGTGCAAGCTCCTGACAAAGGTGTTCTCCAGGTTCAGTTTCTCCCTGCCAGACACATTGGAAATGTCTTTCTCTGGCATTCGCAGCAAGAGTCGCAGATTACTTAACTCAGGAGCTCTGAGAATGGAACGGCAAGAGGTGTTCCGCTTACGTCATAAACAGTGCTCCAGAGCGCTTAGCAATAAGCACAACGAAACGTGTCTGTGGGATAGTGACCATTCCCGCCTAGTGCTGGCAATGCACGAGCACTGCCAAAAGGCAAAGGAAGGCGCTTAGCATCCGGCTTGTGCGCAAAGCTTTCAGACTGCCAGAGGACCGCAGCTGTGGTAAGCCCGTTTGCTCATTTGACGTTAGAAGTCGCCTGCAAGATCTTCACCCGCATCTGGTTTATGCTGCTACCTGTTGTTAGGCGACAACAAGGGCACATGTAGCGTTTTTCCTGCCTCATTTTCCTAGGCCACGCTCTTCTGTGGCTCTTTAGTGCTTGCCAAACTCCTATGTGCGTGCTGCTGCTTCCATCTGACAAGGAGCACAGCCTTCTGACAGCAGCTTTCAACTTGTCTAAGAAAGAGCTTGGCCATTTAGATGTGATGCAAATCTGTGTGTGTCTAAGGTGCAGGTGCAAGCTCCTGACAAAGGTGTTCTCCAGGTTCAGTTTCTCCTTGCCAGACACATTGGAAATGTTTTCCTCTGGCATTCGCAGCAAGAGTCGCAGATTACTTAACTCAGGAGCTCTGAGAATGGAACGGCAAGAGGTGTTCCGCTTACGTCATAAACAGTGCTCCAGAGCGCTTAGCAACGGGCACAACGAAACGTGTCTGTGGGATAGTGACCATTCCCGCCTAGTGCTGGCAATGCACGAGCACTGCCAAAAGGCAAAGGAAGGCGCTTAGCATCCGGCTTGTGCGCAAAGCTTTCAGACTGCCAGAGGACCGCAGCTGTGGTAAGCCCGTTTGCTCATTTGACGTTAGAAGTCGCCTGCAAGATCTTCACCCGCATCTGGTTTATGCTGCTACCTGTTGTTAGGCGACAACAAGGGCACATGTAGCGTTTTTCCTGCCTCATTTTCCTAGGCCACGCTCTTCTGTGGCTCTTTAGTGCTTGCCAAACTCCTATGTGCGTGCTGCTGCTTCCATCTGACAAGGAGCACAGCCTTCTGACAGCAGCTTTCAACTTGTCTAAGAAAGAGCTTGGCCGTTTAGATGTGATGCAAATCTGTGTGTGTCTAAGGTGCAGGTGCAAGCTCCTGACAAAGGTGTTCTCCAGGTTCAGTTTCTCCTTGCCAGACACATTGGAAATGTTTTCCTCTGGCATTCGCACCAAGAGTCTCAGTTTGATTAACTCAGGAGCTCTGAGAATGGAACGGCAAGAGGTGTTCCGCTTACGTCATAAACAGTGCTCCAGAGCGCTTAGCAACGGGCACAACGAAACGTGTCTGTAAGATAGTGACCATTCCCGCCTAGTGCTGGCAATGCACGAGCACTGCCAAAAGGCAAAGGAAGGCGCTTAGCATCCGCCTTGTGCGCAAAGCTTTCAGACTGCCAGAGGACCGCAGCTGTGGTAAGCCCGTTTGCTCATTTGACGTTAGAAGTCGCCTGCAAGATCATCACCCGCATCTGGTTTATGCTGCTACCTGTTGTTAGGCGACAACAAGGGCACATGTAGCGTTTTTCCTGCCTCATTTTCCTAGGCCACGCTCTTCTGTGGCTCTTTAGTGCTTGCCAAACTCCTATGTGCGTGCTGCTGCTTCCATCTGACAAGGAGCACAGCCTTCTGACAGCAGCTTTCAACTTGTCTAAGAAAGAGCTTGGCCATTTAGATGTGATGCAAATCTGTGTGTGTCTAAGGTGCAGGTGCAAGCTCCTGACAAAGGTGTTCTCCAGGTTCAGTTTCTCCTTGCCAGACACATTGGAAATGTTTTTCTCTGGCATTCGCACCAAGAGTAGCAGATTACTTAACTCAGGAGCTCTGAGAATGGAACGGCAAGAGGTGTTCCGCTTACGTCATAAACAGTGCTCCAGAGCGCTTAGCAACGGGCACAACGAAACGTGTCTGTGGGATAGTGACCATTCCCGCCTAGTGCTGGCAATGCACGAGCACTGCCAAAAGGCAAAGGAAGGCGCTTAGCATCCGCCTTGTGTGCAAAGCTTTCAGACTGCCAGAGGACCGCAGCTGTGGTAAGCCCGTTTGCTCATTTGACGTTAGATGTCACCTGCAGGAACTTCACCCGCATCTGGTTTATGCTGCTACCTGTTGTTAGGTGACAACAAGGGCACATGTAGCGATATGCTTTTTCCTGCCTCATTTTCCTAGGCCACGCTCTTCTGTGGCTCTTTAGTGCTTGCCAAACTCCTATGTGCGTGCTGCTGCTTCCATCTGACAAGGAGCACAGCCTTCTGACAGCAGCTTTCAACTTGTCTAAGAAAGAGCTTGGCCATTTAGATGTGATGCAAATCTGTGTGTGTCTAAGGTGCAGGTGCAAGCTCCTGACAAAGGTGTTCTCCAGGTTCAGTTTCTCCTTGCCAGACACATTGGAAATGTCTTTCTCTGGCATTCGCAGCAAGAGTCGCAGATTACTTAACTCAGGAGCTCTGAGAATGGAACGGCAAGAGGTGTTCCGCTTACGTCATAAACAGTGCTCCAGAGCGCTTAGCAACGGGCACAACGAAACGTGTCTGTGGGATAGTGACCATTCCCGCCTAGTGCTGGCAATGCACGAGCACTGCCAAAAGGCAAAGGAAGGCGCTTAGCATCCGGCTTGTGCGCAAAGCTTTCAGACTGCCAGAGGACCGCAGCTGTGGTAAGCCCGTTTGCTCATTTGACGTTAGAAGTCGCCTGCAAGATCTTCACCCGCATCTGGTTTATGCTGCTACCTGTTGTTAGGCGACAACAAGGGCACATGTAGCGTTTTTCCTGCCTCATTTTCCTAGGCCACACTCTTCTGTGGCTCTTTAGTGCTTGCCAAACTCCTATGTGCGTGCTGCTGCTTCCATCTGACAAGGAGCACAGCCTTCTGACAGCAGCTTTCAACTTGTCTAAGAAAGAGCTTGGCCATTTAGATGTGATGCAAATCTGTGTGTGTCTAAGGTGCAGGTGCAAGCTCCTGACAAAGGTGTTCTCCAGGTTCAGTTTCTCCCTGCCAGACACATTGGAAATGTTTTCCTCTGGCATTCGCACCAAGAGTCTCAGTTTGATTAACTCAGGAGCTCTGAGAATGGAACGGCAAGAGGTGTTCCGCTTACGTCATAAACAGTGCTCCAGAGCGCTTAGCAACGGGCACAACGAAACGTGTCTGTGGGATAGTGACCATTCCCGCCTAGTGCTGGCAATGCACGAGCACTGCCAAAAGGCAAAGGAAGGCGCTTAGCATCCGGCTTGTGCGCAAAGCTTTCAGACTGCCAGAGGACCGCAGCTGTGGTAAGCCCGTTTGCTCATTTGACGTTAGATGTCACCTGCAGGAACTTCACCCGCATCTGGTTTATGCTGCTACCTGTTGTTAGGTGACAACAAGGACACATGTAGCGATATGCTTTTTCCTGCCTCATTTTCCTAGGCCACGCTCTTCTGTGGCTCTTTAGTGCTTGCCAAACTCCTATGTGCGTGCTGCTGCTTCCATCTGACAAGGAGCACAGCCTTCTGACAGCAGCTTTCAACTTGTCTAAGAAAGAGCTTGGCCATTTAGATGTGATGCAAATCTGTGTGTGTCTAAGGTGCAGGTGCAAGCTCCTGACAAAGGTGTTCTCCAGGTTCAGTTTCTCCTTGCCAGACACATTGGAAATGTTTTCCTCTGGCATTCGCACCAAGAGTCTCAGTTTGATTAACTCAGGAGCTCTGAGAATGGAACGGCAAGAGGTGTTCCGCTTACGTCATAAACAGTGCTCCAGAGCGCTTAGCAACGGGCACAACGAAACGTGTCTGTGGGATAGTGACCATTCCCGCCTAGTGCTGGCAATGCACGAGCACTGCCAAAAGGCAAAGGAAGGCGCTTAGCATCCGGCTTGTGCGCAAAGCTTTCAGACTGCCAGAGGACCGCAGCTGTGGTAAGCCCGTTTGCTCATTTGACGTTAGAAGTCGCCTGCAAGATCTTCACCCGCATCTGGTTTATGCTGCTACCTGTTGTTAGGCGACAACAAGGGCACATGTAGCGATATGCTTTTTCCTGCCTCATTTTCCTAGGCCACGCTCTTCTGTGGCTCTTTAGTGCTTGCCAAACTCCTATGTGCGTGCTGCTGCTTCCATCTGACAAGGAGCACAGCCTTCTGACAGCAGCTTTCAACTTGTCTAAGAAAGAGCTTGGCCATTTAGATGTGATGCAAATCTGTGTGTGTCTAAGGTGCAGGTGCAAGCTCCTGACAAAGGTGTTCTCCAGGTTCAGTTTCTCCTTGCCAGACACATTGGAAATGTCTTTCTCTGGCATTCGCAGCAAGAGTCGCAGATTACTTAACTCAGGAGCTCTGAGAATGGAACGGCAAGAGGTGTTCCGCTTACGTCATAAACAGTGCTCCAGAGCGCTTAGCAACGGGCACAACGAAACGTGTCTCTGGGATAGTGACCATTCCCGCCTAGTGCTGGCAATGCACGAGCACTGCCAAAAGGCAAAGGAAGGCGCTTAGCATCCACCTTGTGTGCAAAGCTTTCAGACTGCCAGAGGACCGCAGCTGTGGTAAGCCCGTTTGCTCATTTGACGTTAGATGTCGCCTGCAAGATCTTCACCCGCATCTGGTTTATGCTGCTACCTGTTGTTAGGCGACAACAAGGGCACATGTAGCGATATGCTTTTTCCTGCCTCATTTTGCTAGACCACGCTCTTCTGTGGCTCTTTAGTTCTTGCCAAACTCCTATGTGCGTGCTGCTGCTTCCATCTGACAAGGAGCACAGCCTTCTGACAGCAGCTTTCAACTTGTCTAAGAAAGAGCTTGGCCATTTAGATGTGATGCAAATCTGTGTGTGTCTAAAGTGCAGGTGCAAGCTCCTGACAAAGGTGTTCTCCAGGTTCAGTTTCTCCTTGCCAGACACATTGGAAATGTCTTTCTCTGGCATTCGCAGCAAGAGTCGCAGATTACTTAACTCAGGAGCTCTGAGAATGGAACGGCAAGAGGTGTTCCGCTTACGTCATAAACAGTGCTCCAGAGCGCTTAGCAACGGGCACAACGAAACGTGTCTGTGGGATAGTGACCATTCCCGCCTAGTGCTGGCAATGCACGAGCACTGCCAAAAGGCAAAGGAAGGCGCTTAGCATCCGGCTTGTGTGCAAAGCTTTCAGACTGCCAGAGGACCGCAGCTGTGGTAAGCCCGTTTGCTCATTTGACGTTAGAAGTCGCCTGCAAGATCTTCACCCGCATCTGGTTTATGCTGCTACCTGTTGTTAGGCGACAACAAGGGCACATGTAGCGTTTTTCCTGCCTCATTTTCCTAGGCCACGCTCTTCTGTGGCTCTTTAGTGCTTGCCAAACTCCTATGTGCGTGCTGCTGCTTCCATCTGACAAGGAGCACAGCCTTCTGACAGCAGCTTTCAACTTGTCTAAGAAAGAGCTTGGCCATTTAGATGTGATGCAAATCTGTGTGTGTCTAAGGTGCAGGTGCAAGCTCCTGACAAAGGTGTTCTCCAGGTTCAGTTTCTCCTTGCCAGACACATTGGAAATGTTTTTCTCTGGCATTCGCACCAAGAGTCGCAGATTACTTAACTCAGGAGCTCTGAGAATGGAACGGCAAGAGGTGTTCCGCTTACGTCATAAACAGTGCTCCAGAGCGCTTAGCAACGGGCACAACGAAACGTGTCTGTAAGATAGTGACCATTCCCGCCTAGTGCTGGCAATGCACGAGCACTGCCAAAAGGCAAAGGAAGGCGCTTAGCATCCGGCTTGTGCGCAAAGCTTTCAGACTGCCAGAGGACCGCAGCTGTGGTAAGCCCGTTTGCTCATTTGACGTTAGATGTCGCCTGCAAGATCTTCACCCGCATCTGGTTTATGCTGCTACCTGTTGTAAGGCGACAACAAGGACACATGTAGCGATATGCTTTTTCCTGCCTCATTTTGCTAGACCACGCTCTTCTGTGGCTCTTTAGTTCTTGCCAAACTCCTATGTGCGTGCTGCTGCTTCCATCTGACAAGGAGTACAGCCTTCTGACAGCAGCTTTCAACTTGTCTAAGAAAGAGCTTGGCCATTTAGATGTGATGCAAATCTGTGTGTGTCTAAGGTGCAGGTGCAAGCTCCTGACAAAGGTGTTCTCCAGGTTCAGTTTCTCCCTGCCAGACACATTGGAAATGTCTTTCTCTGGCATTCGCAGCAAGAGTCGCAGATTACTTAACTCAGGAGCTCTGAGAATGGAACGGCAAGAGGTGTTCCGCTTACGTCATAAACAGTGCTCCAGAGCGCTTAGCAATAAGCACAACGAAACGTGTCTGTGGGATAGTGACCATTCCCGCCTAGTGCTGGCAATGCACGAGCACTGCCAAAAGGCAAAGGAAGGCGCTTAGCATCCGGCTTGTGCGCAAAGCTTTCAGACTGCCAGAGGACCGCAGCTGTGGTAAGCCCGTTTGCTCATTTGACGTTAGAAGTCGCCTGCAAGATCTTCACCCGCATCTGGTTTATGCTGCTACCTGTTGTTAGGCGACAACAAGGACACATGTAGCGATATGCTTTTTCCTGCCTCATTTTGCTAGACCACGCTCTTCTGTGGCTCTTTAGTGCTTGCCAAACTCCTATGTGCGTGCTGCTGCTTCCATCTGACAAGGAGCACAGCCTTCTGACAGCAGCTTTCAATTTGTCTAAGAAAGAGCTTGGCCATTTAGATGTGATGCAAATCTGTGTGTGTCTAAGGTGCAGGTGCAAGCTCCTGACAAAGGTGTTCTCCAGGTTCAGTTTCTCCCTGCCAGACACATTGGAAATGTCTTTCTCTGGCATTCGCAGCAAGAGTCGCAGATTACTTAACTCAGGAGCTCTGAGAATGGAACGGCAAGAGGTGTTCCGCTTACGTCATAAACAGTGCTCCAGAGCGCTTAGCAACGGGCACAACGAAACGTGTCTGTAAGATAGTGACCATTCCCGCCTAGTGCTGGCAATGCACGAGCACTGCCAAAAGGCAAAGGAAGGCGCTTAGCATCCGCCTTGTGTGCAAAGCTTTCAGACTGCCAGAGGACCGCAGCTGTGGTAAGCCCGTTTGCTCATTTGACGTTAGATGTCACCTGCAAGAACTTCACCCGCATCTGGTTTATGCTGCTACCTGTTCTTAGGTGACAACAAGGACACATGTAGCGATATGCTTTTTCCTGCCTCGTTTTCCTAGGCCATGCTCTTCTGTGGCTCTTTAGTTCTTGCCAAACTCCTATGTGCGTGCTGCTGCTTCCATCTGACAAGGAGCACAGCCTTCTGACAGCAGCTTTCAACTTGTCTAAGAAAGAGCTTGGCCATTTAGATGTGATGCAAATCTGTGTGTGTCTAAGGTGCAGGTGCAAGCTCCTGACAAAGGTGTTCTCCAGGTTCAGTTTCTCCTTGCCAGACACATTGGAAATGTTTTCCTCTGGCATTCGCACCAAGAGTCTCAGTTTGATTAACTCAGGAGCTCTGAGAATGGAACGGCGAGGTGTTCCGCTTACGTCATAAACAGTGCTCCAGAGAGCTTAGCAACGGGCACAACGAAACGTGTCTGTGGGATAGTGACCATTCCCGCCTAGTGCTGGCAATGCACGAGCACTGCCAAAAGGCAAAGGAAGGCGCTTAGCATCCGGCTTGTGCGCAAAGCTTTCAGACTGCCAGAGGACCGCAGCTGTGGTAAGCCCGTTTGCTCATTTGACGTTAGAAGTCGCCTGCAAGATCTTCACCCGCATCTGGTTTATGCTGCTACCTGTTGTTAGGCGACAACAAGGGCACATGTAGCGTTTTTCCTGCCTCATTTTCCTAGGCCACACTCTTCTGTGGCTCTTTAGTGCTTGCCAAACTCCTATGTGCGTGCTGCTGCTTCCATCTGACAAGGAGCACAGCCTTCTGACAGCAGCTTTCAACTTGTCTAAGAAAGAGCTTGGCCATTTAGATGTGATGCAAATCTGTGTGTGTCTAAGGTGCAGGTGCAAGCTCCTGACAAAGGTGTTCTCCAGGTTCAGTTTCTCCCTGCCAGACACATTGGAAATGTCTTTCTCTGGCATTCGCAGCAAGAGTCGCAGATTACTTAACTCAGGAGCTCTGAGAATGGAACGGCAAGAGGTGTTCCGCTTACGTCATAAACAGTGCTCCAGAGCGCTTAGCAACGGGCACAACGAAACGTGTCTGTAAGATAGTGACCATTCCCGCCTAGTGCTGGCAATGCACGAGCACTGCCAAAAGGCAAAGGAAGGCGCTTAGCATCCGGCTTGTGCGCAAAGCTTTCAGACTGCCAGAGGACCGCAGCTGTGGAAAGCCCGTTTGCTCATTTGACGTTAGAAGTCGCCTGCAAGATCTTCACCCGCATCTGGTTTATGCTGCTACCTGTTGTAAGGCGACAACAAGGACACATGTAGCGATATGCTTTTTCCTGCCTCATTTTGCTAGACCACGCTCTTCTGTGGGTCTTTAGTTCTTGCCAAACTCCTATGTGCGTGCTGCTGCTTCCATCTGACAAGGAGTACAGCCTTCTGACAGCAGCTTTCAACTTGTCTAAGAAAGAGCTTGGCCATTTAGATGTGATGCAAATCTGTGTGTGTCTAAGGTGCAGGTGCAAGCTCCTGACAAAGGTGTTCTCCAGGTTCAGTTTCTCCCTGCCAGACACATTGGAAATGTCTTTCTCTGGCATTCGCAGCAAGAGTCGCAGATTACTTAACTCAGGAGCTCTCAGAATGGAACGGCAAGAGGTGTTCCGCTTACGTCATAAACAGTGCTCCAGAGCGCTTAGCAATAAGCACAACGAAACGTGTCTGTGGGATAGTGACCATTCCCGCCTAGTGCTGGCAATGCACGAGCACTGCCAAAAGGCAAAGGAAGGCGCTTAGCATCCGGCTTGTGCGCAAAGCTTTCAGACTGCCAGAGGACCGCAGCTGTGGTAAGCCCGTTTGCTCATTTGACGTTAGAAGTCGCCTGCAAGATCTTCACCCGCATCTGGTTTATGCTGCTACCTGTTGTTAGGCGACAACAAGGGCACATGTAGCGTTTTTCCTGCCTCATTTTCCTAGGCCACGCTCTTCTGTGGCTCTTTAGTGCTTGCCAAACTCCTATGTGCGTGCTGCTGCTTCCATCTGACAAGGAGCACAGCCTTCTGACAGCAGCTTTCAACTTGTCTAAGAAAGAGCTTGGCCATTTAGATGTGATGCAAATCTGTGTGTGTCTAAGGTGCAGGTGCAAGCTCCTGACAAAGGTGTTCTCCAGGTTCAGTTTCTCCTTGCCAGACACATTGGAAATGTTTTCCTCTGGCATTCGCAGCAAGAGTCGCAGATTACTTAACTCAGGAGCTCTGAGAATGGAACGGCAAGAGGTGTTCCGCTTACGTCATAAACAGTGCTCCAGAGCGCTTAGCAACGGGCACAACGAAACGTGTCTGTGGGATAGTGACCATTCCCGCCTAGTGCTGGCAATGCACGAGCACTGCCAAAAGGCAAAGGAAGGCGCTTAGCATCCGGCTTGTGCGCAAAGCTTTCAGACTGCCAGAGGACCGCAGCTGTGGTAAGCCCGTTTGCTCATTTGACGTTAGAAGTCGCCTGCAAGATCTTCACCCGCATCTGGTTTATGCTGCTACCTGTTGTTAGGCGACAACAAGGGCACATGTAGCGTTTTTCCTGCCTCATTTTCCTAGGCCACGCTCTTCTGTGGCTCTTTAGTGCTTGCCAAACTCCTATGTGCGTGCTGCTGCTTCCATCTGACAAGGAGCACAGCCTTCTGACAGCAGCTTTCAACTTGTCTAAGAAAGAGCTTGGCCGTTTAGATGTGATGCAAATCTGTGTGTGTCTAAGGTGCAGGTGCAAGCTCCTGACAAAGGTGTTCTCCAGGTTCAGTTTCTCCTTGCCAGACACATTGGAAATGTTTTCCTCTGGCATTCGCACCAAGAGTCTCAGTTTGATTAACTCAGGAGCTCTGAGAATGGAACGGCAAGAGGTGTTCCGCTTACGTCATAAACAGTGCTCCAGAGCGCTTAGCAACGGGCACAACGAAACGTGTCTGTAAGATAGTGACCATTCCCGCCTAGTGCTGGCAATGCACGAGCACTGCCAAAAGGCAAAGGAAGGCGCTTAGCATCCGCCTTGTGCGCAAAGCTTTCAGACTGCCAGAGGACCGCAGCTGTGGTAAGCCCGTTTGCTCATTTGACGTTAGAAGTCGCCTGCAAGATCATCACCCGCATCTGGTTTATGCTGCTACCTGTTGTTAGGCGACAACAAGGGCACATGTAGCGTTTTTCCTGCCTCATTTTCCTAGGCCACGCTCTTCTGTGGCTCTTTAGTGCTTGCCAAACTCCTATGTGCGTGCTGCTGCTTCCATCTGACAAGGAGCACAGCCTTCTGACAGCAGCTTTCAACTTGTCTAAGAAAGAGCTTGGCCATTTAGATGTGATGCAAATCTGTGTGTGTCTAAGGTGCAGGTGCAAGCTCCTGACAAAGGTGTTCTCCAGGTTCAGTTTCTCCTTGCCAGACACATTGGAAATGTTTTTCTCTGGCATTCGCACCAAGAGTAGCAGATTACTTAACTCAGGAGCTCTGAGAATGGAACGGCAAGAGGTGTTCCGCTTACGTCATAAACAGTGCTCCAGAGCGCTTAGCAACGGGCACAACGAAACGTGTCTGTGGGATAGTGACCATTCCCGCCTAGTGCTGGCAATGCACGAGCACTGCCAAAAGGCAAAGGAAGGCGCTTAGCATCCGCCTTGTGTGCAAAGCTTTCAGACTGCCAGAGGACCGCAGCTGTGGTAAGCCCGTTTGCTCATTTGACGTTAGATGTCACCTGCAGGAACTTCACCCGCATCTGGTTTATGCTGCTACCTGTTGTTAGGTGACAACAAGGGCACATGTAGCGATATGCTTTTTCCTGCCTCATTTTCCTAGGCCACGCTCTTCTGTGGCTCTTTAGTGCTTGCCAAACTCCTATGTGCGTGCTGCTGCTTCCATCTGACAAGGAGCACAGCCTTCTGACAGCAGCTTTCAACTTGTCTAAGAAAGAGCTTGGCCATTTAGATGTGATGCAAATCTGTGTGTGTCTAAGGTGCAGGTGCAAGCTCCTGACAAAGGTGTTCTCCAGGTTCAGTTTCTCCTTGCCAGACACATTGGAAATGTCTTTCTCTGGCATTCGCAGCAAGAGTCGCAGATTACTTAACTCAGGAGCTCTGAGAATGGAACGGCAAGAGGTGTTCCGCTTACGTCATAAACAGTGCTCCAGAGCGCTTAGCAACGGGCACAACGAAACGTGTCTGTGGGATAGTGACCATTCCCGCCTAGTGCTGGCAATGCACGAGCACTGCCAAAAGGCAAAGGAAGGCGCTTAGCATCCGGCTTGTGCGCAAAGCTTTCAGACTGCCAGAGGACCGCAGCTGTGGTAAGCCCGTTTGCTCATTTGACGTTAGAAGTCGCCTGCAAGATCTTCACCCGCATCTGGTTTATGCTGCTACCTGTTGTTAGGCGACAACAAGGGCACATGTAGCGTTTTTCCTGCCTCATTTTCCTAGGCCACACTCTTCTGTGGCTCTTTAGTGCTTGCCAAACTCCTATGTGCGTGCTGCTGCTTCCATCTGACAAGGAGCACAGCCTTCTGACAGCAGCTTTCAACTTGTCTAAGAAAGAGCTTGGCCATTTAGATGTGATGCAAATCTGTGTGTGTCTAAGGTGCAGGTGCAAGCTCCTGACAAAGGTGTTCTCCAGGTTCAGTTTCTCCCTGCCAGACACATTGGAAATGTTTTCCTCTGGCATTCGCACCAAGAGTCTCAGTTTGATTAACTCAGGAGCTCTGAGAATGGAACGGCAAGAGGTGTTCCGCTTACGTCATAAACAGTGCTCCAGAGCGCTTAGCAACGGGCACAACGAAACGTGTCTGTGGGATAGTGACCATTCCCGCCTAGTGCTGGCAATGCACGAGCACTGCCAAAAGGCAAAGGAAGGCGCTTAGCATCCGGCTTGTGCGCAAAGCTTTCAGACTGCCAGAGGACCGCAGCTGTGGTAAGCCCGTTTGCTCATTTGACGTTAGATGTCACCTGCAGGAACTTCACCCGCATCTGGTTTATGCTGCTACCTGTTGTTAGGTGACAACAAGGACACATGTAGCGATATGCTTTTTCCTGCCTCATTTTCCTAGGCCACGCTCTTCTGTGGCTCTTTAGTGCTTGCCAAACTCCTATGTGCGTGCTGCTGCTTCCATCTGACAAGGAGCACAGCCTTCTGACAGCAGCTTTCAACTTGTCTAAGAAAGAGCTTGGCCATTTAGATGTGATGCAAATCTGTGTGTGTCTAAGGTGCAGGTGCAAGCTCCTGACAAAGGTGTTCTCCAGGTTCAGTTTCTCCTTGCCAGACACATTGGAAATGTTTTCCTCTGGCATTCGCACCAAGAGTCTCAGTTTGATTAACTCAGGAGCTCTGAGAATGGAACGGCAAGAGGTGTTCCGCTTACGTCATAAACAGTGCTCCAGAGCGCTTAGCAACGGGCACAACGAAACGTGTCTGTGGGATAGTGACCATTCCCGCCTAGTGCTGGCAATGCACGAGCACTGCCAAAAGGCAAAGGAAGGCGCTTAGCATCCGGCTTGTGCGCAAAGCTTTCAGACTGCCAGAGGACCGCAGCTGTGGTAAGCCCGTTTGCTCATTTGACGTTAGAAGTCGCCTGCAAGATCTTCACCCGCATCTGGTTTATGCTGCTACCTGTTGTTAGGCGACAACAAGGGCACATGTAGCGATATGCTTTTTCCTGCCTCATTTTCCTAGGCCACGCTCTTCTGTGGCTCTTTAGTGCTTGCCAAACTCCTATGTGCGTGCTGCTGCTTCCATCTGACAAGGAGCACAGCCTTCTGACAGCAGCTTTCAACTTGTCTAAGAAAGAGCTTGGCCATTTAGATGTGATGCAAATCTGTGTGTGTCTAAGGTGCAGGTGCAAGCTCCTGACAAAGGTGTTCTCCAGGTTCAGTTTCTCCTTGCCAGACACATTGGAAATGTCTTTCTCTGGCATTCGCAGCAAGAGTCGCAGATTACTTAACTCAGGAGCTCTGAGAATGGAACGGCAAGAGGTGTTCCGCTTACGTCATAAACAGTGCTCCAGAGCGCTTAGCAACGGGCACAACGAAACGTGTCTCTGGGATAGTGACCATTCCCGCCTAGTGCTGGCAATGCACGAGCACTGCCAAAAGGCAAAGGAAGGCGCTTAGCATCCGGCTTGTGCGCAAAGCTTTCAGACTGCCAGAGGACCGCAGCTGTGGTAAGCCCGTTTGCTCATTTGACGTTAGAAGTCGCCTGCAAGATCTTCACCCGCATCTGGTTTATGCTGCTACCTGTTGTTAGGCGACAACAAGGGCACATGTAGCGTTTTTCCTGCCTCATTTTCCTAGGCCACGCTCTTCTGTGGCTCTTTAGTGCTTGCCAAACTCCTATGTGCGTGCTGCTGCTTCCATCTGACAAGGAGCACAGCCTTCTGACAGCAGCTTTCAACTTGTCTAAGAAAGAGCTTGGCCATTTAGATGTGATGCAAATCTGTGTGTGTCTAAGGTGCAGGTGCAAGCTCCTGACAAAGGTGTTCTCCAGATTCAGTTTCTCCTTGCCAGACACATTGGAAATGTTTTCCTCTGGCATTCGCACCAAGAGTCTCAGTTTGATTAACTCAGGAGCTCTGAGAATGGAACGGCAAGAGGTGTTCCGCTTACGTCATAAACAGTGCTCCAGAGCGCTTAGCAACGGGCACAACGAAACGTGTCTCTGGGATAGTGACCATTCCCGCCTAGTGCTGGCAATGCACGAGCACTGCCAAAAGGCAAAGGAAGGCGCTTAGCATCCGGCTTGTGCGCAAAGCTTTCAGACTGCCAGAGGACCGCAGCTGTGGTAAGCCCGTTTGCTCATTTGACGTTAGAAGTCGCCTGCAAGATCATCACCCGCATCTGGTTTATGCTGCTACCTGTTGTTAGGCGACAACAAGGGCACATGTAGTGTTTTTCCTGCCTCATTTTCCTAGGCCATGCTCTTCTGTGGCTCTTTAGTGCTTGCCAAACTCCTGTGTGCGTGCTGCTGCTTCCATCTGACAAGGAGCACAGCCTTCTGACAGCAGCTTTCAACTTGTCTAAGAAAGAGCTTGGCCATTTAGATGTGATGCAAATCTGTGTGTGTCTAAGGTGCAGGTGCAAGCTCCTGACAAAGGTGTTCTCCAGGTTCAGTTTCTCCTTGCCAGACACATTGGAAATGTCTTTCTCTGGCATTCGCAACAAGAGTCTCAGTTTGATTAACTCAGGAGCTCTGAGAATGGAACGGCAAGAGGTGTTCCGCTTACGTCATAAACAGTGCTCCAGAGCGCTTAGCAACGGGCACAACGAAACGTGTCTCTGGGATAGTGACCATTCCCGCCTAGTGCTGGCAATGCACGAGCACTGCCAAAAGGCAAAGGAAGGCGCTTAGCATCCGGCTTGTGCGCAAAGCTTTCAGACTGCCAGAGGACCGCAGCTGTGGTAAGCCCGTTTGCTCATTTGACGTTAGAAGTCGCCTGCAAGATCTTCACCCGCATCTGGTTTATGCTGCTACCTGTTGTTAGGCGACAACAAGGGCACATGTAGCGTTTTTCCTGCCTCATTTCCTAGGCCACGCTCCTCTGTGGCTCTTTAGTGCTTGCCAAACTCCTATGTGCGTGCTGCTGCTTCCATCTGACAAGGAGCACAGCCTTCTGACAGCAGCTTTCAACTTGTCTAAGAAAGAGCTTGGCCATTTAGATGTGATGCAAATCTGTGTGTGTCTAAGGTGCAGGTGCAAGCTCCTGACAAAGGTGTTCTCCAGGTTCAGTTTCTCCCTGCCAGACACATTGGAAATGTTTTCCTCTGGCATTCGCACCAAGAGTCTCACTTTGATTAACTCAGGAGCTCTGAGAATGGAACGGAAAGAGGTGTTCCGCTTACGTCATAAACAGTGCTCCAGAGCGCTTAGCAACGGGCACAACGAAACGTGTCTCTGGGATAGTGACCATTCCCGCCTAGTGCTGGCAATGCACGAGCACTGCCAAAAGGCAAAGGAAGGCGCTTAGCATCCGGCTTGTGCGCAAAGCTTTTAGACTGCCAGAGGACCGCAGCTGTGGTAAGCCCGTTTGCTCATTTGATGTTAGAAGTCGCCTGCAAGATCTTCACCCGCATCTGGTTTATGCTGCTACCTGTTGTTAGGCGACAACAAGGACACATGTAGCGATATGCTTTTTCCTGCCTCATTTTGCTAGACCACGCTCTTCTGTGGCTCTTTAGTGCTTGCCAAACTCCTATGTGCGTGCTGCTGCTTCCATCTGACAAGGAGCACAGCCTTCTGACAGCAGCTTTCAACTTGTCTAAGAAAGAGCTTGGCCATTTAGATGTGATGCAAATCTGTGTGTGTCTAAGGTGCAGGTGCAAGCTCCTGACAAAGGTGTTCTCCAGGTTCAGTTTCTCCTTGCCAGACACATTGGAAATGTTTTTCTCTGGCATTCGCACCAAGAGTAGCAGATTACTTAACTCAGGAGCTCTGAGAATGGAACGGCAAGAGGTGTTCCGCTTACGTCATAAACAGTGCTCCAGAGCGCTTAGCAACGGGCACAACGAAACGTGTCTGTGGGATAGTGACCATTCCCGCCTAGTGCTGGCAATGCACGAGCACTGCCAAAAGGCAAAGGAAGGCGCTTAGCATCCGCCTTGTGTGCAAAGCTTTCAGACTGCCAGAGGACCGCAGCTGTGGTAAGCCCGTTTGCTCATTTGACGTTAGATGTCACCTGCAGGAACTTCACCCGCATCTGGTTTATGCTGCTACCTGTTGTTAGGTGACAACAAGGGCACATGTAGCGATATGCTTTTTCCTGCCTCATTTTCCTAGGCCACGCTCTTCTGTGGCTCTTTAGTGCTTGCCAAACTCCTATGTGCGTGCTGCTGCTTCCATCTGACAAGGAGCACAGCCTTCTGACAGCAGCTTTCAACTTGTCTAAGAAAGAGCTTGGCCATTTAGATGTGATGCAAATCTGTGTGTGTCTAAGGTGCAGGTGCAAGCTCCTGACAAAGGTGTTCTCCAGGTTCAGTTTCTCCTTGCCAGACACATTGGAAATGTCTTTCTCTGGCATTCGCAGCAAGAGTCGCAGATTACTTAACTCAGGAGCTCTGAGAATGGAACGGCAAGAGGTGTTCCGCTTACGTCATAAACAGTGCTCCAGAGCGCTTAGCAACGGGCACAACGAAACGTGTCTGTGGGATAGTGACCATTCCCGCCTAGTGCTGGCAATGCACGAGCACTGCCAAAAGGCAAAGGAAGGCGCTTAGCATCCGGCTTGTGCGCAAAGCTTTCAGACTGCCAGAGGACCGCAGCTGTGGTAAGCCCGTTTGCTCATTTGACGTTAGAAGTCGCCTGCAAGATCTTCACCCGCATCTGGTTTATGCTGCTACCTGTTGTTAGGCGACAACAAGGGCACATGTAGCGTTTTTCCTGCCTCATTTTCCTAGGCCACGCTCTTCTGTGGCTCTTTAGTGCTTGCCAAACTCCTATGTGCGTGCTGCTGCTTCCATCTGACAAGGAGCACAGCCTTCTGACAGCAGCTTTCAACTTGTCTAAGAAAGAGCTTGGCCATTTAGATGTGATGCAAATCTGTGTGTGTCTAAGGTGCAGGTGCAAGCTCCTGACAAAGGTGTTCTCCAGGTTCAGTTTCTCCTTGCCAGACACATTGGAAATGTTTTCCTCTGGCATTCGCACCAAGAGTCTCAGTTTGATTAACTCAGGAGCTCTGAGAATGGAACGGCAAGAGGTGTTCCGCTTACGTCATAAACAGTGCTCCAGAGCGCTTAGCAACGGGCACAACGAAACGTGTCTGTAAGATAGTGACCATTCCCGCCTAGTGCTGGCAATGCACGAGCACTGCCAAAAGGCAAAGGAAGGCGCTTAGCATCCGGCTTGTGCGCAAAGCTTTCAGACTGCCAGAGGACCGCAGCTGTGGTAAGCCCGTTTGCTCATTTGACGTTAGAAGTCGCCTGCAAGATCATCACCCGCATCTGGTTTATGCTGCTACCTGTTGTTAGGCGACAACAAGGGCACATGTAGCGTTTTTCCTGCCTCATTTTCCTAGGCCACGCTCTTCTGTGGCTCTTTAGTGCTTGCCAAACTCCTATGTGCGTGCTGCTGCTTCCATCTGACAAGGAGCACAGCCTTCTGACAGCAGCTTTCAACTTGTCTAAGAAAGAGCTTGGCCATTTAGATGTGATGCAAATCTGTGTGTGTCTAAGGTGCAGGTGCAAGCTCCTGACAAAGGTGTTCTCCAGGTTCAGTTTCTCCTTGCCAGACACATTGGAAATGTTTTTCTCTGGCATTCGCACCAAGAGTAGCAGATTACTTAACTCAGGAGCTCTGAGAATGGAACGGCAAGAGGTGTTCCGCTTACGTCATAAACAGTGCTCCAGAGCGCTTAGCAACGGGCACAACGAAACGTGTCTGTGGGATAGTGACCATTCCCGCCTAGTGCTGGCAATGCACGAGCACTGCCAAAAGGCAAAGGAAGGCGCTTAGCATCCGCCTTGTGTGCAAAGCTTTCAGACTGCCAGAGGACCGCAGCTGTGGTAAGCCCGTTTGCTCATTTGACGTTAGAAGTCGCCTGCAAGATCTTCACCCGCATCTGGTTTATGCTGCTACCTGTTGTTAGGCGACAACAAGGGCACATGTAGCGTTTTTCCTGCCTCATTTTCCTAGGCCACGCTCTTCTGTGGCTCTTTAGTGCTTGCCAAACTCCTATGTGCGTGCTGCTGCTTCCATCTGACAAGGAGCACAGCCTTCTGACAGCAGCTTTCAACTTGTCTAAGAAAGAGCTTGGCCATTTAGATGTGATGCAAATCTGTGTGTGTCTAAGGTGCAGGTGCAAGCTCCTGACAAAGGTGTTCTCCAGGTTCAGTTTCTCCCTGCCAGACACATTGGAAATGTTTTCCTCTGGCATTCGCACCAAGAGTCTCAGTTTGATTAACTCAGGAGCTCTGAGAATGGAACGGCAAGAGGTGTTCCGCTTACGTCATAAACAGTGCTCCAGAGCGCTTAGCAACGGGCACAACGAAACGTGTCTGTGGGATAGTGACCATTCCCGCCTAGTGCTGGCAATGCACGAGCACTGCCAAAAGGCAAAGGAAGGCGCTTAGCATCCGGCTTGTGCGCAAAGCTTTCAGACTGCCAGAGGACCGCAGCTGTGGTAAGCCCGTTTGCTCATTTGACGTTAGATGTCACCTGCAGGAACTTCACCCGCATCTGGTTTATGCTGCTACCTGTTGTTAGGTGACAACAAGGACACATGTAGCGATATGCTTTTTCCTGCCTCATTTTCCTAGGCCACGCTCTTCTGTGGCTCTTTAGTGCTTGCCAAACTCCTATGTGCGTGCTGCTGCTTCCATCTGACAAGGAGCACAGCCTTCTGACAGCAGCTTTCAACTTGTCTAAGAAAGAGCTTGGCCATTTAGATGTGATGCAAATCTGTGTGTGTCTAAGGTGCAGGTGCAAGCTCCTGACAAAGGTGTTCTCCAGGTTCAGTTTCTCCTTGCCAGACACATTGGAAATGTCTTTCTCTGGCATTCGCAGCAAGAGTCGCAGATTACTTAACTCAGGAGCTCTGAGAATGGAACGGCAAGAGGTGTTCCGCTTACGTCATAAACAGTGCTCCAGAGCGCTTAGCAACGGGCACAACGAAACGTGTCTCTGGGATAGTGACCATTCCCGCCTAGTGCTGGCAATGCACGAGCACTGCCAAAAGGCAAAGGAAGGCGCTTAGCATCCGGCTTGTGCGCAAAGCTTTCAGACTGCCAGAGGACCGCAGCTGTGGTAAGCCCGTTTGCTCATTTGACGTTAGATGTCGCCTGCAAGATCTTCACCCGCATCTGGTTTATGCTGCTACCTGTTGTTAGGCGACAACAAGGGCACATGTAGCGTTTTTCCTGCCTCATTTTCCTAGGCCACGCTCTTCTGTGGCTCTTTAGTGCTTGCCAAACTCCTATGTGCGTGCTGCTGCTTCCATCTGACAAGGAGCACAGCCTTCTGACAGCAGCTTTCAACTTGTCTAAGAAAGAGCTTGGCCATTTAGATGTGATGCAAATCTGTGTGTGTCTAAGGTGCAGGTGCAAGCTCCTGACAAAGGTGTTCTCCAGATTCAGTTTCTCCTTGCCAGACACATTGGAAATGTTTTCCTCTGGCATTCGCACCAAGAGTCTCAGTTTGATTAACTCAGGAGCTCTGAGAATGGAACGGCAAGAGGTGTTCCGCTTACGTCATAAACAGTGCTCCAGAGCGCTTAGCAACGGGCACAACGAAACGTGTCTGTGGGATAGTGACCATTCCCGCCTAGTGCTGGCAATGCACGAGCACTGCCAAAAGGCAAAGGAAGGCGCTTAGCATCCGGCTAGTGCGCAAAGTTTTCAGACTGCCAGAGGACCGCAGCTGTGGTAAGCCCGTTTGCTCATTTGACGTTAGAAGTCGCCTGCAAGATCTTCACCCGCATCTGGTTTATGCTGCTACCTGTTGTTAGGCGACAACAAGGACACATGTAGCGATATGCTTTTTCCTGCCTCATTTTGCTAGACCACGCTCTTCTGTGGCTCTTTAGTTCTTGCCAAACTCCTATGTGCGTGCTGCTGCTTCCATGTGACAAGGAGCACAGCCTTCTGACAGCAGCTTTCAACTTGTCTAAGAAAGAGCTTGGCCATTTAGATGTGATGCAAATCTGTGTGTGTCTAAGGTGCAGGTGCAAGCTCCTGACAAAGGTGTTCTCCAGGTTCAGTTTCTCCTTGCCAGACACATTGGAAATGTTTTCCTCTGGCATTCGCACCAAGAGTCTCAGTTTGATTAACTCAGGAGCTCTGAGAATGGAACGGCAAGAGGTGTTCCGCTTACGTCATAAACAGTGCTCCAGAGCGCTTAGCAACGGGCACAACGAAACGTGTCTCTGGGATAGTGACCATTCCCGCCTAGTGCTGGCAATGCACGAGCACTGCCAAAAGGCAAAGGAAGGCGCTTAGCATCCGGCTTGTGCGCAAAGCTTTCAGACTGCCAGAGGACCGCAGCTGTGGTAAGCCCGTTTGCTCATTTGACGTTAGAAGTCGCCTGCAAGATCTTCACCCGCATCTGGTTTATGCTGCTACCTGTTGTTAGGCGACAACAAGGGCACATGTAGCGATATGCTTTTTCCTGCCTCATTTTCCTAGGCCACGCTCTTCTGTGGCTCTTTAGTGCTTGCCAAACTCCTATGTGCGTGCTGCTGCTTCCATCTGACAAGGAGCACAGCCTTCTGACAGCAGCTTTCAACTTGTCTAAGAAAGAGCTTGGCCATTTAGATGTGATGCAAATCTGTGTGTGTCTAAGGTGCAGGTGCAAGCTCCTGACAAAGGTGTTCTCCAGGGTCAGTTTCTCCTTGCCAGACACATTGGAAATGTCTTTCTCTGGCATTCGCAGCAAGAGTCGCAGATTACTTAACTCAGGAGCTCTGAGAATGGAACGGCAAGAGGTGTTCCGCTTACGTCATAAACAGTGCTCCAGAGCGCTTAGCAACGGGCACAACGAAACGTGTCTGTGGGATAGTGACCATTCCCGCCTAGTGCTGGCAATGCACGAGCACTGCCAAAAGGCAAAGGAAGGCGCTTAGCATCCGGCTTGTGCGCAAAGCTTTCAGACTGCCAGAGGACCGCAGCTGTGGTAAGCCCGTTTGCTCATTTGACGTTAGAAGTCGCCTGCAAGATCTTCACCCGCATCTGGTTTATGCTGCTACCTGTTGTTAGGCGACAACAAGGGCACATGTAGCGTTTTTCCTGCCTCATTTTCCTAGGCCACGCTCTTCTGTGGCTCTTTAGTGCTTGCCAAACTCCTATGTGCGTGCTGCTGCTTCCATCTGACAAGGAGCACAGCCTTCTGACAGCAGCTTTCAACTTGTCTAAGAAAGAGCTTGGCCATTTAGATGTGATGCAAATCTGTGTGTGTCTAAGGTGCAGGTGCAAGCTCCTGACAAAGGTGTTCTCCAGGTTCAGTTTCTCCTTGCCAGACACATTGGAAATGTTTTCCTCTGGCATTCGCACCAAGAGTCTCAGTTTGATTAACTCAGGAGCTCTGAGAATGGAACGGCAAGAGGTGTTCCGCTTACGTCATAAACAGTGCTCCAGAGCGCTTAGCAACGGGCACAACAAAACGTGTCTCTGGGATAGTGACCATTCCCGCCTAGTGCTGGCAATGCACGAGCACTGCCAAAAGGCAAAGGAAGGCGCTTAGCATCCGGCTTGTGCGCAAAGCTTTCAGACTGCCAGAGGACCGCAGCTGTGGTAAGCCCGTTTGCTCATTTGACGTTAGAAGTCGCCTGCAAGATCTTCACCCGCATCTGGTTTATGCTGCTACCTGTTGTTAGGCGACAACAAGGGCACATGTAGCGATATGCTTTTTCCTGCCTCATTTTCCTAGGCCACGCTCTTCTGTGGCTCTTTAGTGCTTTCCAAACTCCTATGTGCGTGCTGCTGCTTCCATCTGACAAGGAGCACAGCCTTCTGACAGCAGCTTTCAACTTGTCTAAGAAAGAGCTTGGCCATTTAGATGTGATGCAAATCTGTGTGTGTCTAAGGTGCAGGTGCAAGCTCCTGACAAAGGTGTTCTCCAGGTTCAGTTTCTCCTTGCCAGACACATTGGAAATGTCTTTCTCTGGCATTCGCAGCAAGAGTAGCAGATTACTTAACTCAGGAGCTCTGAGAATGGAACGGCAAGAGGTGTTCCGCTTACGTCATAAACAGTGCTCCAGAGCGCTTAGCAACGGGCACAACAAAACGTGTCTGTGGGATAGTGACCATTCCCGCCTAGTGCTGGCAATGCACGAGCACTGCCAAAAGGCAAAGGAAGGCGCTTAGCATCCGGCTTGTGCGCAAAGCTTTCAGACTGCTAGAGGACCGCAGCTGTGGTAAGCCCGTTTGCTCATTTGACGTTAGAAGTCGCCTGCAAGATCTTCACCCGCATCTGGTTTATGCTGCTACCTGTTGTTAGGCGACAACAAGGGCACATGTAGCGTTTTTCCTGCCTCATTTTCCTAGGCCACGCTCTTCTGTGGCTCTTTAGTGCTTGCCAAACTCCTATGTGCGTGCTGCTGCTTCCATCTGACAAGGAGCACAGCCTTCTGACAGCAGCTTTCAACTTGTCTAAGAAAGAGCTTGGCCATTTAGATGTGATGCAAATCTGTGTGTGTCTAAGGTGCAGGTGCAAGCTCCTGACAAAGGTGTTCTCCAGGTTCAGTTTCTCCTTGCCAGACACATTGGAAATTTCTTTCTCTGGCATTCGCAGCAAGAGTCGCAGATTACTTAACTCAGGAGCTCTGAGAATGGAACGGCAAGAGGTGTTCCGCTTACGTCATAAACAGTGCTCCAGAGCGCTTAGCAACGGGCACAACGAAACATGTCTGTGGGATAGTGACCATTCCCGCCTAGTGCTGGCAATGCACGAGCACTGCCAAAAGGCAAAGGAAGGCGCTTAGCATCCGCCTTGTGCGCAAAGCTTTCAGACTGCCAGAGGACCGCAGCTGTGGTAAGCCCGTTTGCTCATTTGACGTTAGAAGTCGCCTGCAAGATCTTCACCCGCATCTGGTTTATGCTGCTACCTGTTGTTAGGCGACAACAAGGACACATGTAGCGATATGCTTTTTCCTGCCTCATTTTGCTAGACCACGCTCTTCTGTGGCTCTTTAGTTCTTGCCAAACTCCTATGTGCGTGCTGCTGCTTCCGTCTGACAAGGAGCACAGCCTTCTGACAGCAGCTTTCAACTTGTCTAAGAAAGAGCTTGGCCATTTAGATGTGATGCAAATCTGTGTGTGTCTAAGGTGCAGGTGCAAGCTCCTGACAAAGGTGTTCTCCAGGTTCAGTTTCTCCCTGCCAGACACATTGGAAATGTTTTTCTCTGGCATTCGCACCAAGAGTCTCACTTTGATTAACTCAGGAGCTCTGAGAATGGAACGGCAAGAGGTGTTCCGCTTACGTCATAAACAGTGCTCCAGAGCGCTTAGCAACGGGCACAACGAAACGTGTCTGTGGGATAGTGACCATTTCCGCCTAGTGCTGGCAATGCACGAGCACTGCCAAAAGGCAAAGGAAGGTGCTTAGCATCCGCCTTGTGCGCAAAGCTTTCAGACTGCCAGAGGACCGCAGCTGTGGTAAGCCCGTTTGCTCATTTGACGTTAGAAGTCGCCTGCAAGATCTTCACCCGCATCTGGTTTATGCTGCTACCTGTTGTTAGGCGACAACAAGGGCACATGTAGCGTTTTTCCTGCCTCATTTTCCTAGGCCACGCTCTTCTGTGGCTCTTTAGTTCTTGCCAAACTCCTATGTGCGTGCTGCTGCTTCCATCTGACAAGGAGCACAGCCTTCTGACAGCAGCTTTCAACTTGTCTAAGAAAGAGCTTGGCCATTTAGATGTGATGCAAATCTGTGTGTGTCTAAGGTGCAGGTGCAAGCTCCTGACAAAGGTGTTCTCCAGGTTCAGTTTCTCCTTGCCAGACACATTGGAAGTGTTTTCCTCTGGCATTCGCACCAAGAGTCGCAGATTACTTAACTCAGGAGCTCTGAGAATGGAACGGCAAGAGGTGTTCCGCTTACGTCATAAACAGTGCTCCAGAGCGCTTAGCAACGGGCACAACGAAACGTGTCTGTGGGATAGTGACCATTCCCGCCTAGTGCTGGCAATGCACGAGCACTGCCAAAAGGCAAAGGAAGGCGTTTAGCATCCGGCTTGTGCGCAAAGCTTTCAGACTGCCAGAGGACCGCAGCTGTGGTAAGCCCGTTTGCTCATTTGACGTTAGAAGTCGCCTGCAAGATCATCACCCGCATCTGGTTTATGCTGCTACCTGTTGTTAGGCGACAACAAGGGCACATGTAGCGATATGCTTTTTCCTGCCTCATTTTGCTAGACCACGCTCTTCTGTGGCTCTTTAGTTCTTGCCAAACTCCTATGTGCGTGCTGCTGCTTCCGTCTGACAAGGAGCACAGCCTTCTGACAGCAGCTTTCAACTTGTCTAAGAAAGAGCTTGGCCATTTAGATGTGATGCAAATCTGTGTGTGTCTAAGGTGCAGGTGCAAGCTCCTGACAAAGGTGTTCTCCAGGTTCAGTTTCTCCTTGCCAGACACATTGGAAATGTTTTCCTCTGGCATTCGCACCAAGAGTCTCAGTTTGATTAACTCAGGAGCTCTGAGAATGGAACGGCAAGAGGTGTTCCGCTTACGTCATAAACAGTGCTCCAGAGCGCTTAGCAACGGGCACAACGAAACGTGTCTGTGGGATAGTGACCATTCCCGCCTAGTGCTGGCAATGCACGAGCACTGCCAAAAGGCAAAGGAAGGCGCTTAGCATCCGCCTTGTGCGCAAAGCTTTCAGACTGCCAGAGGACCGCAGCTGTGGTAAGCCCGTTTGCTCATTTGACGTTAGAAGTCGCCTGCAAGATCTTCACCCGCATCTGGTTTATGCTGCTACCTGTTGTTAGGCGACAACAAGGGCACATGTAGCGTTTTTCCTGCCTCATTTTCCTAGGCCACGCTCTTCTGTGGCTCTTTAGTGCTTGCCAAACTCCTATGTGCGTGCTGCTGCTTCCATCTGACAAGGAGCACAGCCTTCTGACAGCAGCTTTCAACTTGTCTAAGAAAGAGCTTGGCCATTTAGATGTGATGCAAATCTGTGTGTGTCTAAGGTGCAGGTGCAAGCTCCTGACAAAGGTGTTCTCCAGGTTCAGTTTCTCCTTGCCAGACACATTGGAAGTGTTTTCCTCTGGCATTCGCACCAAGAGTCGCAGATTACTTAACTCAGGAGCTCTGAGAATGGAACGGCAAGAGGTGTTCCGCTTACGTCATAAACAGTGCTCCAGAGCGCTTAGCAACGGGCACAACGAAACGTGTCTGTGGGATAGTGACCATTCCCGCCTAGTGCTGGCAATGCACGAGCACTGCCAAAAGGCAAAGGAAGGCGTTTAGCATCCGGCTTGTGCGCAAAGCTTTCAGACTGCCAGAGGACCGCAGCTGTGGTAAGCCCGTTTGCTCATTTGACGTTAGAAGTCGCCTGCAAGATCATCACCCGCATCTGGTTTATGCTGCTACCTGTTGTTAGGCGACAACAAGGGCACATGTAGCGATATGCTTTTTCCTGCCTCATTTTCCTAGACCACGCTCTTCTGTGGCTCTTTAGTTCTTGCCAAACTCCTATGTGCGTGCTGCTGCTTCCGTCTGACAAGGAGCACAGCCTTCTGACAGCAGCTTTCAACTTGTCTAAGAAAGAGCTTGGCCATTTAGATGTGATGCAAATCTGTGTGTGTCTAAGGTGCAGGTGCAAGCTCCTGACAAAGGTGTTCTCCAGGTTCAGTTTCTCCTTGCCAGACACATTGGAAATGTTTTCCTCTGGCATTCGCACCAAGAGTCTCAGTTTGATTAACTCAGGAGCTCTGAGAATGGAACGGCAAGAGGTGTTCCGCTTACGTCATAAACAGTGCTCCAGAGCGCTTAGCAACGGGCACAACGAAACGTGTCTGTGGGATAGTGACCATTCCCGCCTAGTGCTGGCAATGCACGAGCACTGCCAAAAGGCAAAGGAAGGCGCTTAGCATCCGGCTTGTGCGCAAAGCTTTCAGACTGCCAGAGGACCGCAGCTGTGGTAAGCCCGTTTGCTCATTTGACGTTAGAAGTCGCCTGCAAGATCTTCACCCGCATCTGGTTTATGCTGCTACCTGTTGTTAGGCGACAACAAGGGCACATGTAGCGATATGCTTTTTCCTGCCTCATTTTCTTAGGCCACGCTCTTCTGTGGCTCTTTAGTGCTTGCCAAACTCCTATGTGCGTGCTGCTGCTTCCATCTGACAAGGAGCACAGCCTTCTGACAGCAGCTTTCAACTTGTCTAAGAAAGAGCTTGGCCATTTAGATGTGATGCAAATCTGTGTGTGTCTAAGGTGCAGGTGCAAGCTCCTGACAAAGGTGTTCTCCAGGTTCAGTTTCTCCTTGCCAGACACATTGGAAATGTTTTCCTCTGGCATTCGCACCAAGAGTCTCAGTTTGATTAACTCAGGAGCTCTGAGAATGGAACGGCAAGAGGTGTTCCGCTTACGTCATAAACAGTGCTCCAGAGCGCTTAGCAACGGGCACAACGAAACGTGTCTGTGGGATAGTGACCATTCCCGCCTAGTGCTGGCAATGCACGAGCACTGCCAAAAGGCAAAGGAAGGCGCTTAGCATCCGGCTTGTGCGCAAAGCTTTCAGACTGCCAGAGGACCGCAGCTGTGGTAAGCCCGTTTGCTCATTTGACGTTAGAAGTCGCCTGCAAGATCTTCACCCGCATCTGGTTTATGCTGCTACCTGTTGTTAGGCGACAACAAGGGCACATGTAGCGTTTTTCCTGCCTCATTTTCCTAGGCCACGCTCTTCTGTGGCTCTTTAGTGCTTGCCAAACTCCTATGTGCGTGCTGCTGCTTCCATCTGACAAGGAGCACAGCCTTCTGACAGCAGCTTTCAACTTGTCTAAGAAAGAGCTTGGCCATTTAGATGTGATGCAAATCTGTGTGTGTCTAAGGTGCAGGTGCAAGCTCCTGACAAAGGTGTTCTCCAGGTTCAGTTTCTCCCTGCCAGACACATTGGAAATGTTTTCCTCTGGCATTCACACCAAGAGTCTCAGTTTGATTAACTCAGGAGCTCTGAGAATGGAACGGCAAGAGGTGTTCCGCTTACGTCATAAACAGTGCTCCAGAGCGCTTAGCAACGGGCACAACGAAACGTGTCTGTGGGATAGTGACCATTCCCGCCTAGTGCTGGCAATGCACGAGCACTGCCAAAAGGCAAAGGAAGGCGCTTAGCATCCGGCTTGTGCGCAAAGCTTTCAGACTGCCAGAGGACCGCAGCTGTGGTAAGCCCGTTTGCTCATTTGACGTTAGAAGTCGCCTGCAAGATCTTCACCCGCATCTGGTTTATGCTGCTACCTGTTGTTAGGCGACAACAAGGGCACATGTAGCGTTTTTCCTGCCTCATTTTCCTAGGCCACGCTCTTCTGTGGCTCTTTAGTGCTTGCCAAACTCCTATGTGCGTGCTGCTGCTTCCATCTGACAAGGAGCACAGCCTTCTGGCAGCAGCTTTCAACTTGTCTAAGAAAGAGCTTGGCCATTTAGATGTGATGCAAATCTGTGTGTGTCTAAGGTGCAGGTGCAAGCTCCTGACAAAGGTGTTCTCCAGGTTCAGTTTCTCCTTGCCAGACACATTGGAAGTGTTTTCCTCTGGCATTCGCACCAAGAGTCGCAGATTACTTAACTCAGGAGCTCTGAGAATGGAACGGCAAGAGGTGTTCCGCTTACGTCATAAACAGTGCTCCAGAGCGCTTAGCAACGGGCACAACGAAACGTGTCTCTGGGATAGTGACCATTCCCGCCTAGTGCTGGCAATGCACGAGCACTGCCAAAAGGCAAAGGAAGGCGTTTAGCATCCGGCTTGTGCGCAAAGCTTTCAGACTGCCAGAGGACCGCAGCTGTGGTAAGCCCGTTTGCTCATTTGACGTTAGAAGTCGCCTGCAAGATCATCACCCGCATCTGGTTTATGCTGCTACCTGTTGTTAGGCGACAACAAGGGCACATGTAGCGATATGCTTTTTCCTGCCTCATTTTGCTAGACCACGCTCTTCTGTGGCTCTTTAGTTCTTGCCAAACTCCTATGTGCGTGCTGCTGCTTCCGTCTGACAAGGAGCACAGCCTTCTGACAGCAGCTTTCAACTTGTCTAAGAAAGAGCTTGGCCATTTAGATGTGATGCAAATCTGTGTGTGTCTAAGGTGCAGGTGCAAGCTCCTGACAAAGGTGTTCTCCAGGTTCAGTTTCTCCTTGCCAGACACATTGGAAATGTTTTCCTCTGGCATTCGCACCAAGAGTCTCACTTTGATTAACTCAGGAGCTCTGAGAATGGAACGGCAAGAGGTGTTCCGCTTACGTCATAAACAGTGCTCCAGAGCGCTTAGCAACGGGCACAACGAAACGTGTCTCTGGGATAGTGACCATTCCCGCCTAGTGCTGGCAATGCACGAGCACTGCCAAAAGGCAAAGGAAGGCGCTTAGCATCCGGCTTGTGCGCAAAGCTTTCAGACTGCCAGAGGACCGCAGCTGTGGTAAGCCCGTTTGCTCATTTGACGTTAGAAGTCGCCTGCAAGATCTTCACCCGCATCTGGTTTATGCTGCTACCTGTTGTTAGGCGACAACAAGGGCACATGTAGCGTTTTTCCTGCCTCATTTTCCTAGGCCACGCTCTTCTGTGGCTCTTTAGTGCTTGCCAAACTCCTATGTGCGTGCTGCTGCTTCCATCTGACAAGGAGCACAGCCTTCTGACAGCAGCTTTCAACTTGTCTAAGAAAGAGCTTGGCCATTTAGATGTGATGCAAATCTGTGTGTGTCTAAGGTGCAGGTGCAAGCTCCTGACAAAGGTGTTCTCCAGGTTCAGTTTCTCCTTGCCAGACACATTGGAAATTTCTTTCTCTGGCATTCGCACCAAGAGTCGCAGATTACTTAACTCAGGAGCTCTGAGAATGGAACGGCAAGAGGTGTTCCGCTTACGTCATAAACAGTGCTCCAGAGCGCTTAGCAACGGGCACAACGAAACGTGTCTGTGGGATAGTGACCATTCCCGCCTAGTGCTGGCAATGCACGAGCACTGCCAAAAGGCAAAGGAAGGCGTTTAGCATCCGGCTTGTGCGCAAAGCTTTCAGACTGCCAGAGGACCGCAGCTGTGGTAAGCCCGTTTGCTCATTTGACGTTAGAAGTCGCCTGCAAGATCATCACCCGCATCTGGTTTATGCTGCTACCTGTTGTTAGGCGACAACAAGGGCACATGTAGCGATATGCTTTTTCCTGCCTCATTTTGCTAGACCACGCTCTTCTGTGGCTCTTTAGTTCTTGCCAAACTCCTATGTGCGTGCTGCTGCTTCCGTCTGACAAGGAGCACAGCCTTCTGACAGCAGCTTTCAACTTGTCTAAGAAAGAGCTTGGCCATTTAGATGTGATGCAAATCTGTGTGTGTCTAAGGTGCAGGTGCAAGCTCCTGACAAAGGTGTTCTCCAGGTTCAGTTTCTCCTTGCCAGACACATTGGAAATGTTTTCCTCTGGCATTCGCACCAAGAGTCTCAGTTTGATTAACTCAGGAGCTCTGAGAATGGAACGGCAAGAGGTGTTCCGCTTACGTCATAAACAGTGCTCCAGAGCGCTTAGCAACGGGCACAACGAAACGTGTCTGTGGGATAGTGACCATTCCCGCCTAGTGCTGGCAATGCACGAGCACTGCCAAAAGGCAAAGGAAGGCGCTTAGCATCCGGCTTGTGCGCAAAGCTTTCAGACTGCCAGAGGACCGCAGCTGTGGTAAGCCCGTTTGCTCATTTGACGTTAGAAGTCGCCTGCAAGATCTTCACCCGCATCTGGTTTATGCTGCTACCTGTTGTTAGGCGACAACAAGGGCACATGTAGCGTTTTTCCTGCCTCATTTTCCTAGGCCACGCTCTTCTGTGGCTCTTTAGTGCTTGCCAAACTCCTATGTGCGTGCTGCTGCTTCCATCTGACAAGGAGCACAGCCTTCTGACAGCAGCTTTCAACTTGTCTAAGAAAGAGCTTGGCCATTTAGATGTGATGCAAATCTGTGTGTGTCTAAGGTGCAGGTGCAAGCTCCTGACAAAGGTGTTCTCCAGGTTCAGTTTCTCCTTGCCAGACACATTGGAAGTGTTTTCCTCTGGCATTCGCACCAAGAGTCGCAGATTACTTAACTCAGGAGCTCTGAGAATGGAACGGCAAGAGGTGTTCCGCTTACGTCATAAACAGTGCTCCAGAGCGCTTAGCAACGGGCACAACGAAACGTGTCTGTGGGATAGTGACCATTCCCGCCTAGTGCTGGCAATGCACGAGCACTGCCAAAAGGCAAAGGAAGGCGTTTAGCATCCGGCTTGTGCGCAAAGCTTTCAGACTGCCAGAGGACCGCAGCTGTGGTAAGCCCGTTTGCTCATTTGACGTTAGAAGTCGCCTGCAAGATCATCACCCGCATCTGGTTTATGCTGCTACCTGTTGTTAGGCGACAACAAGGGCACATGTAGCGATATGCTTTTTCCTGCCTCATTTTCCTAGACCACGCTCTTCTGTGGCTCTTTAGTTCTTGCCAAACTCCTATGTGCGTGCTGCTGCTTCCGTCTGACAAGGAGCACAGCCTTCTGACAGCAGCTTTCAACTTGTCTAAGAAAGAGCTTGGCCATTTAGATGTGATGCAAATCTGTGTGTGTCTAAGGTGCAGGTGCAAGCTCCTGACAAAGGTGTTCTCCAGGTTCAGTTTCTCCTTGCCAGACACATTGGAAATGTTTTCCTCTGGCATTCGCACCAAGAGTCTCAGTTTGATTAACTCAGGAGCTCTGAGAATGGAACGGCAAGAGGTGTTCCGCTTACGTCATAAACAGTGCTCCAGAGCGCTTAGCAACGGGCACAACGAAACGTGTCTGTGGGATAGTGACCATTCCCGCCTAGTGCTGGCAATGCACGAGCACTGCCAAAAGGCAAAGGAAGGCGCTTAGCATCCGGCTTGTGCGCAAAGCTTTCAGACTGCCAGAGGACCGCAGCTGTGGTAAGCCCGTTTGCTCATTTGACGTTAGAAGTCGCCTGCAAGATCTTCACCCGCATCTGGTTTATGCTGCTACCTGTTGTTAGGCGACAACAAGGGCACATGTAGCGATATGCTTTTTCCTGCCTCATTTTCTTAGGCCACGCTCTTCTGTGGCTCTTTAGTGCTTGCCAAACTCCTATGTGCGTGCTGCTGCTTCCATCTGACAAGGAGCACAGCCTTCTGACAGCAGCTTTCAACTTGTCTAAGAAAGAGCTTGGCCATTTAGATGTGATGCAAATCTGTGTGTGTCTAAGGTGCAGGTGCAAGCTCCTGACAAAGGTGTTCTCCAGGTTCAGTTTCTCCTTGCCAGACACATTGGAAATGTTTTCCTCTGGCATTCGCACCAAGAGTCTCAGTTTGATTAACTCAGGAGCTCTGAGAATGGAACGGCAAGAGGTGTTCCGCTTACGTCATAAACAGTGCTCCAGAGCGCTTAGCAACGGGCACAACGAAACGTGTCTGTGGGATAGTGACCATTCCCGCCTAGTGCTGGCAATGCACGAGCACTGCCAAAAGGCAAAGGAAGGCGCTTAGCATCCGGCTTGTGCGCAAAGCTTTCAGACTGCCAGAGGACCGCAGCTGTGGTAAGCCCGTTTGCTCATTTGACGTTAGAAGTCGCCTGCAAGATCTTCACCCGCATCTGGTTTATGCTGCTACCTGTTGTTAGGCGACAACAAGGGCACATGTAGCGTTTTTCCTGCCTCATTTTCCTAGGCCACGCTCTTCTGTGGCTCTTTAGTGCTTGCCAAACTCCTATGTGCGTGCTGCTGCTTCCATCTGACAAGGAGCACAGCCTTCTGACAGCAGCTTTCAACTTGTCTAAGAAAGAGCTTGGCCATTTAGATGTGATGCAAATCTGTGTGTGTCTAAGGTGCAGGTGCAAGCTCCTGACAAAGGTGTTCTCCAGGTTCAGTTTCTCCCTGCCAGACACATTGGAAATGTTTTCCTCTGGCATTCACACCAAGAGTCTCAGTTTGATTAACTCAGGAGCTCTGAGAATGGAACGGCAAGAGGTGTTCCGCTTACGTCATAAACAGTGCTCCAGAGCGCTTAGCAACGGGCACAACGAAACGTGTCTGTGGGATAGTGACCATTCCCGCCTAGTGCTGGCAATGCACGAGCACTGCCAAAAGGCAAAGGAAGGCGCTTAGCATCCGGCTTGTGCGCAAAGCTTTCAGACTGCCAGAGGACCGCAGCTGTGGTAAGCCCGTTTGCTCATTTGACGTTAGAAGTCGCCTGCAAGATCTTCACCCGCATCTGGTTTATGCTGCTACCTGTTGTTAGGCGACAACAAGGGCACATGTAGCGTTTTTCCTGCCTCATTTTCCTAGGCCACGCTCTTCTGTGGCTCTTTAGTGCTTGCCAAACTCCTATGTGCGTGCTGCTGCTTCCATCTGACAAGGAGCACAGCCTTCTGGCAGCAGCTTTCAACTTGTCTAAGAAAGAGCTTGGCCATTTAGATGTGATGCAAATCTGTGTGTGTCTAAGGTGCAGGTGCAAGCTCCTGACAAAGGTGTTCTCCAGGTTCAGTTTCTCCTTGCCAGACACATTGGAAGTGTTTTCCTCTGGCATTCGCACCAAGAGTCGCAGATTACTTAACTCAGGAGCTCTGAGAATGGAACGGCAAGAGGTGTTCCGCTTACGTCATAAACAGTGCTCCAGAGCGCTTAGCAACGGGCACAACGAAACGTGTCTGTGGGATAGTGACCATTCCCGCCTAGTGCTGGCAATGCACGAGCACTGCCAAAAGGCAAAGGAAGGCGCTTAGCATCCGGCTTGTGCGCAAAGCTTTCAGACTGCCAGAGGACCGCAGCTGTGGTAAGCCCGTTTGCTCATTTGACGTTAGAAGTCGCCTGCAAGATCTTCACCCGCATCTGGTTTATGCTGCTACCTGTTGTTAGGCGACAACAAGGGCACATGTAGCGTTTTTCCTGCCTCATTTTCCTAGGCCACGCTCTTCTGTGGCTCTTTAGTGCTTGCCAAACTCCTATGTGCGTGCTGCTGCTTCCATCTGACAAGGAGCACAGCCTTCTGGCAGCAGCTTTCAACTTGTCTAAGAAAGAGCTTGGCCATTTAGATGTGATGCAAATCTGTGTGTGTCTAAGGTGCAGGTGCAAGCTCCTGACAAAGGTGTTCTCCAGGTTCAGTTTCTCCTTGCCAGACACATTGGAAGTGTTTTCCTCTGGCATTCGCACCAAGAGTCGCAGATTACTTAACTCAGGAGCTCTGAGAATGGAACGGCAAGAGGTGTTCCGCTTACGTCATAAACAGTGCTCCAGAGCGCTTAGCAACGGGCACAACGAAACGTGTCTCTGGGATAGTGACCATTCCCGCCTAGTGCTGGCAATGCACGAGCACTGCCAAAAGGCAAAGGAAGGCGTTTAGCATCCGGCTTGTGCGCAAAGCTTTCAGACTGCCAGAGGACCGCAGCTGTGGTAAGCCCGTTTGCTCATTTGACGTTAGAAGTCGCCTGCAAGATCATCACCCGCATCTGGTTTATGCTGCTACCTGTTGTTAGGCGACAACAAGGGCACATGTAGCGATATGCTTTTTCCTGCCTCATTTTGCTAGACCACGCTCTTCTGTGGCTCTTTAGTTCTTGCCAAACTCCTATGTGCGTGCTGCTGCTTCCGTCTGACAAGGAGCACAGCCTTCTGACAGCAGCTTTCAACTTGTCTAAGAAAGAGCTTGGCCATTTAGATGTGATGCAAATCTGTGTGTGTCTAAGGTGCAGGTGCAAGCTCCTGACAAAGGTGTTCTCCAGGTTCAGTTTCTCCTTGCCAGACACATTGGAAATGTTTTCCTCTGGCATTCGCACCAAGAGTCTCAGTTTGATTAACTCAGGAGCTCTGAGAATGGAACGGCAAGAGGTGTTCCGCTTACGTCATAAACAGTGCTCCAGAGCGCTTAGCAACGGGCACAACGAAACGTGTCTCTGGGATAGTGACCATTCCCGCCTAGTGCTGGCAATGCACGAGCACTGCCAAAAGGCAAAGGAAGGCGCTTAGCATCCGGCTTGTGCGCAAAGCTTTCAGACTGCCAGAGGACCGCAGCTGTGGTAAGCCCGTTTGCTCATTTGACGTTAGAAGTCGCCTGCAAGATCTTCACCCGCATCTGGTTTATGCTGCTACCTGTTGTTAGGCGACAACAAGGGCACATGTAGCGATATGCTTTTTCCTGCCTCATTTTCTTAGGCCACGCTCTTCTGTGGCTCTTTAGTGCTTGCCAAACTCCTATGTGCGTGCTGCTGCTTCCATCTGACAAGGAGCACAGCCTTCTGACAGCAGCTTTCAACTTGTCTAAGAAAGAGCTTGGCCATTTAGATGTGATGCAAATCTGTGTGTGTCTAAGGTGCAGGTGCAAGCTCCTGACAAAGGTGTTCTCCAGGTTCAGTTTCTCCTTGCCAGACACATTGGAAGTGTTTTCCTCTGGCATTCGCACCAAGAGTCGCAGATTACTTAACTCAGGAGCTCTGAGAATGGAACGGCAAGAGGTGTTCCGCTTACGTCATAAACAGTGCTCCAGAGCGCTTAGCAACGGGCACAACGAAACGTGTCTGTGGGATAGTGACCATTCCCGCCTAGTGCTGGCAATGCACGAGCACTGCCAAAAGGCAAAGGAAGGCGTTTAGCATCCGGCTTGTGCGCAAAGCTTTCAGACTGCCAGAGGACCGCAGCTGTGGTAAGCCCGTTTGCTCATTTGACGTTAGAAGTCGCCTGCAAGATCATCACCCGCATCTGGTTTATGCTGCTACCTGTTGTTAGGCGACAACAAGGGCACATGTAGCGATATGCTTTTTCCTGCCTCATTTTCCTAGACCACGCTCTTCTGTGGCTCTTTAGTTCTTGCCAAACTCCTATGTGCGTGCTGCTGCTTCCGTCTGACAAGGAGCACAGCCTTCTGACAGCAGCTTTCAACTTGTCTAAGAAAGAGCTTGGCCATTTAGATGTGATGCAAATCTGTGTGTGTCTAAGGTGCAGGTGCAAGCTCCTGACAAAGGTGTTCTCCAGGTTCAGTTTCTCCTTGCCAGACACATTGGAAATGTTTTCCTCTGGCATTCGCACCAAGAGTCTCAGTTTGATTAACTCAGGAGCTCTGAGAATGGAACGGCAAGAGGTGTTCCGCTTACGTCATAAACAGTGCTCCAGAGCGCTTAGCAACGGGCACAACGAAACGTGTCTGTGGGATAGTGACCATTCCCGCCTAGTGCTGGCAATGCACGAGCACTGCCAAAAGGCAAAGGAAGGCGCTTAGCATCCGGCTTGTGCGCAAAGCTTTCAGACTGCCAGAGGACCGCAGCTGTGGTAAGCCCGTTTGCTCATTTGACGTTAGAAGTCGCCTGCAAGATCTTCACCCGCATCTGGTTTATGCTGCTACCTGTTGTTAGGCGACAACAAGGGCACATGTAGCGTTTTTCCTGCCTCATTTTCCTAGGCCACGCTCTTCTGTGGCTCTTTAGTGCTTGCCAAACTCCTATGTGCGTGCTGCTGCTTCCATCTGACAAGGAGCACAGCCTTCTGACAGCAGCTTTCAACTTGTCTAAGAAAGAGCTTGGCCATTTAGATGTGATGCAAATCTGTGTGTGTCTAAGGTGCAGGTGCAAGCTCCTGACAAAGGTGTTCTCCAGGTTCAGTTTCTCCCTGCCAGACACATTGGAAATGTTTTCCTCTGGCATTCACACCAAGAGTCTCAGTTTGATTAACTCAGGAGCTCTGAGAATGGAACGGCAAGAGGTGTTCCGCTTACGTCATAAACAGTGCTCCAGAGCGCTTAGCAACGGGCACAACGAAACGTGTCTGTGGGATAGTGACCATTCCCGCCTAGTGCTGGCAATGCACGAGCACTGCCAAAAGGCAAAGGAAGGCGCTTAGCATCCGGCTTGTGCGCAAAGCTTTCAGACTGCCAGAGGACCGCAGCTGTGGTAAGCCCGTTTGCTCATTTGACGTTAGAAGTCGCCTGCAAGATCTTCACCCGCATCTGGTTTATGCTGCTACCTGTTGTTAGGCGACAACAAGGGCACATGTAGCGTTTTTCCTGCCTCATTTTCCTAGGCCACGCTCTTCTGTGGCTCTTTAGTGCTTGCCAAACTCCTATGTGCGTGCTGCTGCTTCCATCTGACAAGGAGCACAGCCTTCTGGCAGCAGCTTTCAACTTGTCTAAGAAAGAGCTTGGCCATTTAGATGTGATGCAAATCTGTGTGTGTCTAAGGTGCAGGTGCAAGCTCCTGACAAAGGTGTTCTCCAGGTTCAGTTTCTCCTTGCCAGACACATTGGAAGTGTTTTCCTCTGGCATTCGCACCAAGAGTCGCAGATTACTTAACTCAGGAGCTCTGAGAATGGAACGGCAAGAGGTGTTCCGCTTACGTCATAAACAGTGCTCCAGAGCGCTTAGCAACGGGCACAACGAAACGTGTCTGTGGGATAGTGACCATTCCCGCCTAGTGCTGGCAATGCACGAGCACTGCCAAAAGGCAAAGGAAGGCGCTTAGCATCCGGCTTGTGCGCAAAGCTTTCAGACTGCCAGAGGACCGCAGCTGTGGTAAGCCCGTTTGCTCATTTGACGTTAGAAGTCGCCTGCAAGATCATCACCCGCATCTGGTTTATGCTGCTACCTGTTGTTAGGCGACAACAAGGGCACATGTAGCGATATGCTTTTTCCTGCCTCATTTTCCTAGACCACGCTCTTCTGTGGCTCTTTAGTTCTTGCCAAACTCCTATGTGCGTGCTGCTGCTTCCGTCTGACAAGGAGCACAGCCTTCTGACAGCAGCTTTCAACTTGTCTAAGAAAGAGCTTGGCCATTTAGATGTGATGCAAATCTGTGTGTGTCTAAGGTGCAGGTGCAAGCTCCTGACAAAGGTGTTCTCCAGGTTCAGTTTCTCCTTGCCAGACACATTGGAAATGTTTTCCTCTGGCATTCGCACCAAGAGTCTCAGTTTGATTAACTCAGGAGCTCTGAGAATGGAACGGCAAGAGGTGTTCCGCTTACGTCATAAACAGTGCTCCAGAGCGCTTAGCAACGGGCACAACGAAACGTGTCTGTGGGATAGTGACCATTCCCGCCTAGTGCTGGCAATGCACGAGCACTGCCAAAAGGCAAAGGAAGGCGCTTAGCATCCGGCTTGTGCGCAAAGCTTTCAGACTGCCAGAGGACCGCAGCTGTGGTAAGCCCGTTTGCTCATTTGACGTTAGAAGTCGCCTGCAAGATCTTCACCCGCATCTGGTTTATGCTGCTACCTGTTGTTAGGCGACAACAAGGGCACATGTAGCGTTTTTCCTGCCTCATTTTCCTAGGCCACGCTCTTCTGTGGCTCTTTAGTGCTTGCCAAACTCCTATGTGCGTGCTGCTGCTTCCATCTGACAAGGAGCACAGCCTTCTGACAGCAGCTTTCAACTTGTCTAAGAAAGAGCTTGGCCATTTAGATGTGATGCAAATCTGTGTGTGTCTAAGGTGCAGGTGCAAGCTCCTGACAAAGGTGTTCTCCAGGTTCAGTTTCTCCCTGCCAGACACATTGGAAATGTTTTCCTCTGGCATTCACACCAAGAGTCTCAGTTTGATTAACTCAGGAGCTCTGAGAATGGAACGGCAAGAGGTGTTCCGCTTACGTCATAAACAGTGCTCCAGAGCGCTTAGCAACGGGCACAACGAAACGTGTCTGTGGGATAGTGACCATTCCCGCCTAGTGCTGGCAATGCACGAGCACTGCCAAAAGGCAAAGGAAGGCGCTTAGCATCCGGCTTGTGCGCAAAGCTTTCAGACTGCCAGAGGACCGCAGCTGTGGTAAGCCCGTTTGCTCATTTGACGTTAGAAGTCGCCTGCAAGATCTTCACCCGCATCTGGTTTATGCTGCTACCTGTTGTTAGGCGACAACAAGGGCACATGTAGCGTTTTTCCTGCCTCATTTTCCTAGGCCACGCTCTTCTGTGGCTCTTTAGTGCTTGCCAAACTCCTATGTGCGTGCTGCTGCTTCCATCTGACAAGGAGCACAGCCTTCTGGCAGCAGCTTTCAACTTGTCTAAGAAAGAGCTTGGCCATTTAGATGTGATGCAAATCTGTGTGTGTCTAAGGTGCAGGTGCAAGCTCCTGACAAAGGTGTTCTCCAGGTTCAGTTTCTCCTTGCCAGACACATTGGAAGTGTTTTCCTCTGGCATTCGCACCAAGAGTCGCAGATTACTTAACTCAGGAGCTCTGAGAATGGAACGGCAAGAGGTGTTCCGCTTACGTCATAAACAGTGCTCCAGAGCGCTTAGCAACGGGCACAACGAAACGTGTCTGTGGGATAGTGACCATTCCCGCCTAGTGCTGGCAATGCACGAGCACTGCCAAAAGGCAAAGGAAGGCGCTTAGCATCCGGCTTGTGCGCAAAGCTTTCAGACTGCCAGAGGACCGCAGCTGTGGTAAGCCCGTTTGCTCATTTGACGTTAGAAGTCGCCTGCAAGATCTTCACCCGCATCTGGTTTATGCTGCTACCTGTTGTTAGGCGACAACAAGGGCACATGTAGCGATATGCTTTTTCCTGCCTCATTTTCTTAGGCCACGCTCTTCTGTGGCTCTTTAGTGCTTGCCAAACTCCTATGTGCGTGCTGCTGCTTCCATCTGACAAGGAGCACAGCCTTCTGACAGCAGCTTTCAACTTGTCTAAGAAAGAGCTTGGCCATTTAGATGTGATGCAAATCTGTGTGTGTCTAAGGTGCAGGTGCAAGCTCCTGACAAAGATGTTCTCCAGGTTCAGTTTCTCCTTGCCAGACACATTTGAAATGTCTTTCTCTGGCATTCGCACCAAGAGTAGCAGATTACTTAACTCAGGAGCTCTGAGAATGGAACGGCAAGAGGTGTTCCGCTTACGTCATAAACAGTGCTCCAGAGCGCTTAGCAACGGGCACAACGAAACGTGTCTGTGGGATAGTGACCATTCCCGCCTAGTGCTGGCAATGCACGAGCACTGCCAAAAGGCAAAGGAAGGCGCTTAGCATCCGGCTTGTGCGCAAAGCTTTCAGACTGCCAGAGGACCGCAGCTGTGGTAAGCCCGTTTGCTCATTTGACGTTAGAAGTCGCCTGCAAGATCTTCACCCGCATCTGGTTTATGCTGCTACCTGTTGTTAGGCGACAACAAGGGCACATGTAGCGTTTTTCCTGCCTCATTTTCCTAGGCCACGCTCTTCTGTGGCTCTTTAGTGCTTGCCAAACTCCTATGTGCGTGCTGCTGCTTCCATCTGACAAGGAGCACAGCCTTCTGACAGCAGCTTTCAACTTGTCTAAGAAAGAGCTTGGCCATTTAGATGTGATGCAAATCTGTGTGTGTCTAAGGTGCAGGTGCAAGCTCCTGACAAAGGTGTTCTCCAGGTTCAGTTTCTCCCTGCCAGACACATTGGAAATGTTTTCCTCTGGCATTCACACCAAGAGTCTCAGTTTGATTAACTCAGGAGCTCTGAGAATGGAACGGCAAGAGGTGTTCCGCTTACGTCATAAACAGTGCTCCAGAGCGCTTAGCAACGGGCACAACGAAACGTGTCTGTGGGATAGTGACCATTCCCGCCTAGTGCTGGCAATGCACGAGCACTGCCAAAAGGCAAAGGAAGGCGCTTAGCATCCGGCTTGTGCGCAAAGCTTTCAGACTGCCAGAGGACCGCAGCTGTGGTAAGCCCGTTTGCTCATTTGACGTTAGAAGTCGCCTGCAAGATCTTCACCCGCATCTGGTTTATGCTGCTACCTGTTGTTAGGCGACAACAAGGGCACATGTAGCGTTTTTCCTGCCTCATTTTCCTAGGCCACGCTCTTCTGTGGCTCTTTAGTGCTTGCCAAACTCCTATGTGCGTGCTGCTGCTTCCATCTGACAAGGAGCACAGCCTTCTGGCAGCAGCTTTCAACTTGTCTAAGAAAGAGCTTGGCCATTTAGATGTGATGCAAATCTGTGTGTGTCTAAGGTGCAGGTGCAAGCTCCTGACAAAGGTGTTCTCCAGGTTCAGTTTCTCCTTGCCAGACACATTGGAAGTGTTTTCCTCTGGCATTCGCACCAAGAGTCGCAGATTACTTAACTCAGGAGCTCTGAGAATGGAACGGCAAGAGGTGTTCCGCTTACGTCATAAACAGTGCTCCAGAGCGCTTAGCAACGGGCACAACGAAACGTGTCTGTGGGATAGTGACCATTCCCGCCTAGTGCTGGCAATGCACGAGCACTGCCAAAAGGCAAAGGAAGGCGCTTAGCATCCGGCTTGTGCGCAAAGCTTTCAGACTGCCAGAGGACCGCAGCTGTGGTAAGCCCGTTTGCTCATTTGACGTTAGAAGTCGCCTGCAAGATCTTCACCCGCATCTGGTTTATGCTGCTACCTGTTGTTAGGCGACAACAAGGGCACATGTAGCGTTTTTCCTGCCTCATTTTCCTAGGCCACGCTCTTCTGTGGCTCTTTAGTGCTTGCCAAACTCCTATGTGCGTGCTGCTGCTTCCATCTGACAAGGAGCACAGCCTTCTGGCAGCAGCTTTCAACTTGTCTAAGAAAGAGCTTGGCCATTTAGATGTGATGCAAATCTGTGTGTGTCTAAGGTGCAGGTGCAAGCTCCTGACAAAGGTGTTCTCCAGGTTCAGTTTCTCCTTGCCAGACACATTGGAAGTGTTTTCCTCTGGCATTCGCACCAAGAGTCGCAGATTACTTAACTCAGGAGCTCTGAGAATGGAACGGCAAGAGGTGTTCCGCTTACGTCATAAACAGTGCTCCAGAGCGCTTAGCAACGGGCACAACGAAACGTGTCTGTGGGATAGTGACCATTCCCGCCTAGTGCTGGCAATGCACGAGCACTGCCAAAAGGCAAAGGAAGGCGTTTAGCATCCGGCTTGTGCGCAAAGCTTTCAGACTGCCAGAGGACCGCAGCTGTGGTAAGCCCGTTTGCTCATTTGACGTTAGAAGTCGCCTGCAAGATCATCACCCGCATCTGGTTTATGCTGCTACCTGTTGTTAGGCGACAACAAGGGCACATGTAGCGATATGCTTTTTCCTGCCTCATTTTGCTAGACCACGCTCTTCTGTGGCTCTTTAGTTCTTGCCAAACTCCTATGTGCGTGCTGCTGCTTCCGTCTGACAAGGAGCACAGCCTTCTGACAGCAGCTTTCAACTTGTCTAAGAAAGAGCTTGGCCATTTAGATGTGATGCAAATCTGTGTGTGTCTAAGGTGCAGGTGCAAGCTCCTGACAAAGGTGTTCTCCAGGTTCAGTTTCTCCTTGCCAGACACATTGGAAATGTTTTCCTCTGGCATTCGCACCAAGAGTCTCAGTTTGATTAACTCAGGAGCTCTGAGAATGGAACGGCAAGAGGTGTTCCGCTTACGTCATAAACAGTGCTCCAGAGCGCTTAGCAACGGGCACAACGAAACGTGTCTCTGGGATAGTGACCATTCCCGCCTAGTGCTGGCAATGCACGAGCACTGCCAAAAGGCAAAGGAAGGCGCTTAGCATCCGGCTTGTGCGCAAAGCTTTCAGACTGCCAGAGGACCGCAGCTGTGGTAAGCCCGTTTGCTCATTTGACGTTAGAAGTCGCCTGCAAGATCTTCACCCGCATCTGGTTTATGCTGCTACCTGTTGTTAGGCGACAACAAGGGCACATGTAGCGATATGCTTTTTCCTGCCTCATTTTCTTAGGCCACGCTCTTCTGTGGCTCTTTAGTGCTTGCCAAACTCCTATGTGCGTGCTGCTGCTTCCATCTGACAAGGAGCACAGCCTTCTGACAGCAGCTTTCAACTTGTCTAAGAAAGAGCTTGGCCATTTAGATGTGATGCAAATCTGTGTGTGTCTAAGGTGCAGGTGCAAGCTCCTGACAAAGATGTTCTCCAGGTTCAGTTTCTCCTTGCCAGACACATTGGAAATGTCTTTCTCTGGCATTCGCACCAAGAGTAGCAGATTACTTAACTCAGGAGCTCTGAGAATGGAACGGCAAGAGGTGTTCCGCTTACGTCATAAACAGTGCTCCAGAGCGCTTAGCAACGGGCACAACGAAACGTGTCTGTGGGATAGTGACCATTCCCGCCTAGTGCTGGCAATGCACGAGCACTGCCAAAAGGCAAAGGAAGGCGCTTAGCATCCGGCTTGTGCGCAAAGCTTTCAGACTGCCAGAGGACCGCAGCTGTGGTAAGCCCGTTTGCTCATTTGACGTTAGAAGTCGCCTGCAAGATCATCACCCGCATCTGGTTTATGCTGCTACCTGTTGTTAGGCGACAACAAGGGCACATGTAGCGATATGCTTTTTCCTGCCTCATTTTCCTAGACCACGCTCTTCTGTGGCTCTTTAGTTCTTGCCAAACTCCTATGTGCGTGCTGCTGCTTCCGTCTGACAAGGAGCACAGCCTTCTGACAGCAGCTTTCAACTTGTCTAAGAAAGAGCTTGGCCATTTAGATGTGATGCAAATCTGTGTGTGTCTAAGGTGCAGGTGCAAGCTCCTGACAAAGGTGTTCTCCAGGTTCAGTTTCTCCTTGCCAGACACATTGGAAGTGTTTTCCTCTGGCATTCGCACCAAGAGTCGCAGATTACTTAACTCAGGAGCTCTGAGAATGGAACGGCAAGAGGTGTTCCGCTTACGTCATAAACAGTGCTCCAGAGCGCTTAGCAACGGGCACAACGAAACGTGTCTCTGGGATAGTGACCTTTCCCGCCTAGTGCTGGCAATGCACGAGCACTGCCAAAAGGCAAAGGAAGGCGCTTAGCATCCGGCTTGTGCGCAAAGCTTTCAGACTGCCAGAGGACCGCAGCTGTGGTAAGCCCGTTTGCTCATTTGACGTTAGAAGTCGCCTGCAAGATCATCACCCGCATCTGGTTTATGCTGCTACCTGTTGTTAGGCGACAACAAGGGCACATGTAGCGATATGCTTTTTCCTGCCTCATTTTGCTAGACCACGCTCTTCTGTGGCTCTTTAGTGCTTGCCAAACTCCTATGTGCGTGCTGCTGCTTCCGTCTGACAAGGAGCACAGCCTTCTGACAGCAGCTTTCAACTTGTCTAAGAAAGAGCTTGGCCATTTAGATGTGATGCAAATCTGTGTGTGTCTAAGGTGCAGGTGCAAGCTCCTGACAAAGGTGTTCTCCAGGTTCAGTTTCTCCTTGCCAGACACATTGGAAGTGTTTTCCTCTGGCATTCGCACCAAGAGTCGCAGATTACTTAACTCAGGAGCTCTGAGAATGGAACGGCAAGAGGTGTTCCGCTTACGTCATAAACAGTGCTCCAGAGCGCTTAGCAACGGGCACAACGAAACGTGTCTGTGGGATAGTGACCATTCCCGCCTAGTGCTGGCAATGCACGAGCACTGCCAAAAGGCAAAGGAAGGCGTTTAGCATCCGGCTTGTGCGCAAAGCTTTCAGACTGCCAGAGGACCGCAGCTGTGGTAAGCCCGTTTGCTCATTTGACGTTAGAAGTCGCCTGCAAGATCATCACCCGCATCTGGTTTATGCTGCTACCTGTTGTTAGGCGACAACAAGGGCACATGTAGCGATATGCTTTTTCCTGCCTCATTTTGCTAGACCACGCTCTTCTGTGGCTCTTTAGTTCTTGCCAAACTCCTATGTGCGTGCTGCTGCTTCCGTCTGACAAGGAGCACAGCCTTCTGACAGCAGCTTTCAACTTGTCTAAGAAAGAGCTTGGCCATTTAGATGTGATGCAAATCTGTGTGTGTCTAAGGTGCAGGTGCAAGCTCCTGACAAAGGTGTTCTCCAGGTTCAGTTTCTCCTTGCCAGACACATTGGAAATGTTTTCCTCTGGCATTCGCACCAAGAGTCTCAGTTTGATTAACTCAGGAGCTCTGAGAATGGAACGGCAAGAGGTGTTCCGCTTACGTCATAAACAGTGCTCCAGAGCGCTTAGCAACGGGCACAACGAAACGTGTCTCTGGGATAGTGACCATTCCCGCCTAGTGCTGGCAATGCACGAGCACTGCCAAAAGGCAAAGGAAGGCGCTTAGCATCCGGCTTGTGCGCAAAGCTTTCAGACTGCCAGAGGACCGCAGCTGTGGTAAGCCCGTTTGCTCATTTGACGTTAGAAGTCGCCTGCAAGATCTTCACCTGCATCTGGTTTATGCTGCTACCTGTTGTTAGGCGACAACAAGGGCACATGTAGCGATATGCTTTTTCCTGCCTCATTTTCTTAGGCCACGCTCTTCTGTGGCTCTTTAGTGCTTGCCAAACTCCTATGTGCGTGCTGCTGCTTCCATCTGACAAGGAGCACAGCCTTCTAACAGCAGCTTTCAACTTGTCTAAGAAAGAGCTTGGCCATTTAGATGTGATGCAAATCTGTGTGTGTCTAAGGTGCAGGTGCAAGCTCCTGACAAAGATGTTCTCCAGGTTCAGTTTCTCCTTGCCAGACACATTGGAAATGTCTTTCTCTGGCATTCGCACCAAGAGTAGCAGATTACTTAACTCAGGAGCTCTGAGAATGGAACGGCAAGAGGTGTTCCGCTTACGTCATAAACAGTGCTCCAGAGCGCTTAGCAACGGGCACAACGAAACGTGTCTGTGGGATAGTGACCATTCCCGCCTAGTGCTGGCAATGCACGAGCACTGCCAAAAGGCAAAGGAAGGCGCTTAGCATCCGGCTTGTGCGCAAAGCTTTCAGACTGCCAGAGGACCGCAGCTGTGGTAAGCCCGTTTGCTCATTTGACGTTAGAAGTCGCCTGCAAGATCATCACCCGCATCTGGTTTATGCTGCTACCTGTTGTTAGGCGACAACAAGGGCACATGTAGCGATATGCTTTTTCCTGCCTCATTTTCCTAGACCACGCTCTTCTGTGGCTCTTTAGTTCTTGCCAAACTCCTATGTGCGTGCTGCTGCTTCCGTCTGACAAGGAGCACAGCCTTCTGACAGCAGCTTTCAACTTGTCTAAGAAAGAGCTTGGCCATTTAGATGTGATGCAAATCTGTGTGTGTCTAAGGTGCAGGTGCAAGCTCCTGACAAAGGTGTTCTCCAGGTTCAGTTTCTCCTTGCCAGACACATTGGAAGTGTTTTCCTCTGGCATTCGCACCAAGAGTCGCAGATTACTTAACTCAGGAGCTCTGAGAATGGAACGGCAAGAGGTGTTCCGCTTACGTCATAAACAGTGCTCCAGAGCGCTTAGCAACGGGCACAACGAAACGTGTCTCTGGGATAGTGACCTTTCCCGCCTAGTGCTGGCAATGCACGAGCACTGCCAAAAGGCAAAGGAAGGCGCTTAGCATCCGGCTTGTGCGCAAAGCTTTCAGACTGCCAGAGGACCGCAGCTGTGGTAAGCCCGTTTGCTCATTTGACGTTAGAAGTCGCCTGCAAGATCATCACCCGCATCTGGTTTATGCTGCTACCTGTTGTTAGGCGACAACAAGGGCACATGTAGCGATATGCTTTTTCCTGCCTCATTTTGCTAGACCACGCTCTTCTGTGGCTCTTTAGTGCTTGCCAAACTCCTATGTGCGTGCTGCTGCTTCCGTCTGACAAGGAGCACAGCCTTCTGACAGCAGCTTTCAACTTGTCTAAGAAAGAGCTTGGCCATTTAGATGTGATGCAAATCTGTGTGTGTCTAAGGTGCAGGTGCAAGCTCCTGACAAAGGTGTTCTCCAGGTTCAGTTTCTCCTTGCCAGACACATTGGAAATGTTTTCCTCTGGCATTCGCACCAAGAGTCTCAGTTTGATTAACTCAGGAGCTCTGAGAATGGAACGGCAAGAGGTGTTCCGCTTACGTCATAAACAGTGCTCCAGAGCGCTTAGCAACGGGCACAACGAAACGTGTCTGTGGGATAGTGACCATTCCCGCCTAGTGCTGGCAATGCACGAGCACTGCCAAAAGGCAAAGGAAGGCGCTTAGCATCCGGCTTGTGCGCAAAGCTTTCAGACTGCCAGAGGACCGCAGCTGTGGTAAGCCCGTTTGCTCATTTGACGTTAGAAGTCACCTGCAAGATCTTCACCCGCATCTGGTTTATGCTGCTACCTGTTGTTAGGCGACAACAAGGGCACATGTAGCGATATGCTTTTTCCTGCCTCATTTTCCTAGGCCACGCTCTTCTGTGGCTCTTTAGTGCTTGCCAAACTCCTATGTGCGTGCTGCTGCTTCCATCTGACAAGGAGCACAGCCTTCTAACAGCAGCTTTCAACTTGTCTAAGAAAGAGCTTGGCCATTTAGATGTGATGCAAATCTGTGTGTGTCTAAGGTGCAGGTGCAAGCTCCTGACAAAGATGTTCTCCAGGTTCAGTTTCTCCTTGCCAGACACATTGGAAATGTCTTTCTCTGGCATTCGCACCAAGAGTAGCAGATTACTTAACTCAGGAGCTCTGAGAATGGAACGGCAAGAGGTGTTCCGCTTACGTCATAAACAGTGCTCCAGAGCGCTTAGCAACGGGCACAACGAAACGTGTCTGTGGGATAGTGACCATTCCCGCCTAGTGCTGGCAATGCACGAGCACTGCCAAAAGGCAAAGGAAGGCGCTTAGCATCCGGCTTGTGCGCAAAGCTTTCAGACTGCCAGAGGACCGCAGCTGTGGTAAGCCCGTTTGCTCATTTGACGTTAGAAGTCGCCTGCAAGATCATCACCCGCATCTGGTTTATGCTGCTACCTGTTGTTAGGCGACAACAAGGGCACATGTAGCGATATGCTTTTTCCTGCCTCATTTTCCTAGACCACGCTCTTCTGTGGCTCTTTAGTTCTTGCCAAACTCCTATGTGCGTGCTGCTGCTTCCGTCTGACAAGGAGCACAGCCTTCTGACAGCAGCTTTCAACTTGTCTAAGAAAGAGCTTGGCCATTTAGATGTGATGCAAATCTGTGTGTGTCTAAGGTGCAGGTGCAAGCTCCTGACAAAGGTGTTCTCCAGGTTCAGTTTCTCCTTGCCAGACACATTGGAAGTGTTTTCCTCTGGCATTCGCACCAAGAGTCGCAGATTACTTAACTCAGGAGCTCTGAGAATGGAACGGCAAGAGGTGTTCCGCTTACGTCATAAACAGTGCTCCAGAGCGCTTAGCAACGGGCACAACGAAACGTGTCTCTGGGATAGTGACCTTTCCCGCCTAGTGCTGGCAATGCACGAGCACTGCCAAAAGGCAAAGGAAGGCGCTTAGCATCCGGCTTGTGCGCAAAGCTTTCAGACTGCCAGAGGACCGCAGCTGTGGTAAGCCCGTTTGCTCATTTGACGTTAGAAGTCGCCTGCAAGATCATCACCCGCATCTGGTTTATGCTGCTACCTGTTGTTAGGCGACAACAAGGGCACATGTAGCGATATGCTTTTTCCTGCCTCATTTTGCTAGACCACGCTCTTCTGTGGCTCTTTAGTGCTTGCCAAACTCCTATGTGCGTGCTGCTGCTTCCGTCTGACAAGGAGCACAGCCTTCTGACAGCAGCTTTCAACTTGTCTAAGAAAGAGCTTGGCCATTTAGATGTGATGCAAATCTGTGTGTGTCTAAGGTGCAGGTGCAAGCTCCTGACAAAGGTGTTCTCCAGGTTCAGTTTCTCCTTGCCAGACACATTGGAAATGTTTTCCTCTGGCATTCGCACCAAGAGTCTCAGTTTGATTAACTCAGGAGCTCTGAGAATGGAACGGCAAGAGGTGTTCCGCTTACGTCATAAACAGTGCTCCAGAGCGCTTAGCAACGGGCACAACGAAACGTGTCTGTGGGATAGTGACCATTCCCGCCTAGTGCTGGCAATGCACGAGCACTGCCAAAAGGCAAAGGAAGGCGCTTAGCATCCGGCTTGTGCGCAAAGCTTTCAGACTGCCAGAGGACCGCAGCTGTGGTAAGCCCGTTTGCTCATTTGACGTTAGAAGTCACCTGCAAGATCTTCACCCGCATCTGGTTTATGCTGCTACCTGTTGTTAGGCGACAACAAGGGCACATGTAGCGATATGCTTTTTCCTGCCTCATTTTCCTAGGCCACGCTCTTCTGTGGCTCTTTAGTGCTTGCCAAACTCCTATGTGCGTGCTGCTGCTTCCATCTGACAAGGAGCACAGCCTTCTGACAGCAGCTTTCAACTTGTCTAAGAAAGAGCTTGGCCATTTAGATGTGATGCAAATCTGTGTGTGTCTAAGGTGCAGGTGCAAGCTCCTGACAAAGGTGTTCTCCAGGTTCAGTTTCTCCTTGCCAGACACATTGGAAATGTCTTTCTCTGGCATTCGCACCAAGAGTAGCAGATTACGTAACTCAGGAGCTCTGAGAATGGAACGGCAAGAGGTGTTCCGCTTACGTCATAAACAGTGCTCCAGAGCGCTTAGCAACGGGCACAACGAAACGTGTCTGTGGGATAGTGACCATTCCCGCCTAGTGCTGGCAATGCACGAGCACTGCCAAAAGGCAAAGGAAGGCGCTTAGCATCCGGCTTGTGCGCAAAGCTTTCAGACTGCCAGAGGACCGCAGCTGTGGTAAGCCCGTTTGCTCATTTGACGTTAGAAGTCGCCTGCAAGATCATCACCCGCATCTGGTTTATGCTGCTACCTGTTGTTAGGCGACAACAAGGGCACATGTAGCGATATGCTTTTTCCTGCCTCATTTTCCTAGACCACGCTCTTCTGTGGCTCTTTAGTTCTTGCCAAACTCCTATGTGCGTGCTGCTGCTTCCGTCTGACAAGGAGCACAGCCTTCTGACAGCAGCTTTCAACTTGTCTAAGAAAGAGCTTGGCCATTTAGATGTGATGCAAATCTGTGTGTGTCTAAGGTGCAGGTGCAAGCTCCTGACAAAGGTGTTCTCCAGGTTCAGTTTCTCCTTGCCAGACACATTGGAAATGTTTTCCTCTGGCATTCGCACCAAGAGTCTCAGTTTGATTAACTCAGGAGCTCTGAGAATGGAACGGCAAGAGGTGTTCCGCTTACGTCATAAACAGTGCTCCAGAGCGCTTAGCAACGGGCACAACGAAATGTGTCTGTGGGATAGTGACCATTCCCGCCTAGTGCTGGCAATGCACGAGCACTGCCAAAAGGCAAAGGAAGGCGCTTAGCATCCGGCTTGTGCGCAAAGCTTTCAGACTGCCAGAGGACCGCAGCTGTGGTAAGCCCGTTTGCTCATTTGACGTTAGAAGTCGCCTGCAAGATCTTCACCCGCATCTGGTTTATGCTGCTACCTGTTGTTAGGCGACAACAAGGGCACATGTAGCGTTTTTCCTGCCTCATTTTCCTAGGCCACGCTCTTCTGTGGCTCTTTAGTGCTTGCCAAACTCCTATGTGCGTGCTGCTGCTTCCATCTGACAAGGAGCACAGCCTTCTGACAGCAGCTTTCAACTTGTCTAAGAAAGAGCTTGGCCATTTAGATGTGATGCAAATCTGTGTGTGTCTAAGGTGCAGGTGCAAGCTCCTGACAAAGGTGTTCTCCAGGTTCAGTTTCTCCCTGCCAGACACATTGGAAATGTTTTCCTCTGGCATTCGCACCAAGAGTCTCAGTTTGATTAACTCAGGAGCTCTGAGAATGGAACGGCAAGAGGTGTTCCGCTTACGTCATAAACAGTGATCCAGAGCGCTTAGCAACGGGCACAACGAAACGTGTCTGTGGGATAGTGACCATTCCCGCCTAGTGCTGGCAATGCACGAGCACTGCCAAAAGGCAAAGGAAGGCGCTTAGCATCCGGCTTGTGCGCAAAGCTTTCAGACTGCCAGAGGACCGCAGCTGTGGTAAGCCCGTTTGCTCATTTGACGTTAGAAGTCGCCTGCAAGATCTTCACCCGCATCTGGTTTATGCTGCTACCTGTTGTTAGGCGACAACAAGGGCACATGTAGCGTTTTTCCTGCCTCATTTTCCTAGGCCACGCTCTTCTGTGGCTCTTTAGTGCTTGCCAAACTCCTATGTGCGTGCTGCTGCTTCCATCTGACAAGGAGCACAGCCTTCTGACAGCAGCTTTCAACTTGTCTAAGAAAGAGCTTGGCCATTTAGATGTGATGCAAATCTGTGTGTGTCTAAGGTGCAGGTGCAAGCTCCTGACAAAGGTGTTCTCCAGGTTCAGTTTCTCCTTGCCAGACACATTGGAAGTGTTTTCCTCTGGCATTCGCACCAAGAGTCGCAGATTACTTAACTCAGGAGCTCTGAGAATGGAACGGCAAGAGGTGTTCCGCTTACGTCATAAACAGTGCTCCAGAGCGCTTAGCAACGGGCACAACGAAACGTGTCTGTGGGATAGTGACCATTCCCGCCTAGTGCTGGCAATGCACGAGCACTGCCAAAAGGCAAAGGAAGGTGCTTAGCATCCGGCTTGTGCGCAAAGCTTTCAGACTGCCAGAGGACCGCAGCTGTGGTAAGCCCGTTTGCTCATTTGACGTTAGAAGTCGCCTGCAAGATCTTCACCCGCATCTGGTTTATGCTGCTACCTGTTGTTAGGCGACAACAAGGGCACATGTAGCGATATGCTTTTTCCTGCCTCATTTTGCTAGACCACGCTCTTCTGTGGCTCTTTAGTTCTTGCCAAACTCCTATGTGCGTGCTGCTGCTTCCGTCTGACAAGGAGCACAGCCTTCTGACAGCAGCTTTCAACTTGTCTAAGAAAGAGCTTGGCCATTTAGATGTGATGCAAATCTGTGTGTGTCTAAGGTGCAGCTGCAAGCTCCTGACAAAGGTGTTCTCCAGGTTCAGTTTCTCCTTGCCAGACACATTGGAAATGTTTTCCTCTGGCATTCGCACCAAGAGTCTCAGTTTGATTAACTCAGGAGCTCTGAGAATGGAACGGCAAGAGGTGTTCCGCTTACGTCATAAACAGTGCTCCAGAGCGCTTAGCAACGGGCACAACGAAACGTGTCTGTGGGATAGTGACCATTCCCGCCTAGTGCTGGCAATGCACGAGCACTGCCAAAAGGCAAAGGAAGGCGCTTAGCATCCGGCTTGTGCGCAAAGCTTTCAGACTGCCAGAGGACCGCAGCTGTGGTAAGCCCGTTTGCTCATTTGACGTTAGAAGTCGCCTGCAAGATCTTCACCCGCATCTGGTTTATGCTGCTACCTGTTGTTAGGCGACAACAAGGGCACATGTAGCGTTTTTCCTGCCTCATTTTCCTAGGCCACGCTCTTCTGTGGCTCTTTAGTGCTTGCCAAACTCCTATGTGCGTGCTGCTGCTTCCATCTGACAAGGAGCACAGCCTTCTGACAGCAGCTTTCAACTTGTCTAAGAAAGAGCTTGGCCATTTAGATGTGATGCAAATCTGTGTGTGTCTAAGGTGCAGGTGCAAGCTCCTGACAAAGGTGTTCTCCAGGTTCAGTTTCTCCCTGCCAGACACATTGGAAATGTTTTCCTCTGGCATTCACACCAAGAGTCTCAGTTTGATTAACTCAGGAGCTCTGAGAATGGAACGGCAAGAGGTGTTCCGCTTACGTCATAAACAGTGCTCCAGAGCGCTTAGCAACGGGCACAACGAAACGTGTCTGTGGGATAGTGACCATTCCCGCCTAGTGCTGGCAATGCACGAGCACTGCCAAAAGGCAAAGGAAGGCGCTTAGCATCCGGCTTGTGCGCAAAGCTTTCAGACTGCCAGAGGACCGCAGCTGTGGTAAGCCCGTTTGCTCATTTGACGTTAGAAGTCACCTGCAAGATCTTCACCCGCATCTGGTTTATGCTGCTACCTGTTGTTAGGCGACAACAAGGGCACATGTAGCGATATGCTTTTTCCTGCCTCATTTTCCTAGGCCACGCTCTTCTGTGGCTCTTTAGTTCTTGCCAAACTCCTATGTGCGTGCTGCTGCTTCCATCTGACAAGGAGCACAGCCTTCTGACAGCAGCTTTCAACTTGTCTAAGAAAGAGCTTGGCCATTTAGATGTGATGCAAATCTGTGTGTGTCTAAGGTGCAGGTGCAAGCTCCTGACAAAGGTGTTCTCCAGGTTCAGTTTCTCCTTGCCAGACACATTGGAAATGTCTTTCTCTGGCATTCGCACCAAGAGTAGCAGATTACTTAACTCAGGAGCTCTGAGAATGGAACGGCAAGAGGTGTTCCGCTTACGTCATAAACAGTGCTCCAGAGCGCTTAGCAACGGGCACAACGAAACGTGTCTGTGGGATAGTGACCATTCCCGCCTAGTGCTGGCAATGCACGAGCACTGCCAAAAGGCAAAGGAAGGCGCTTAGCATCCGGCTTGTGCGCAAAGCTTTCAGACTGCCAGAGGACCGCAGCTGTGGTAAGCCCGTTTGCTCATTTGACGTTAGAAGTCGTCTGCAAGATCATCACCCGCATCTGGTTTATGCTGCTACCTGTTGTTAGGCGACAACAAGGGCACATGTAGCGATATGCTTTTTCCTGCCTCATTTTCCTAGACCACGCTCTTCTGTGGCTCTTTAGTTCTTGCCAAACTCCTATGTGCGTGCTGCTGCTTCCGTCTGACAAGGAGCACAGCCTTCTGACAGCAGCTTTCAACTTGTCTAAGAAAGAGCTTGGCCATTTAGATGTGATGCAAATCTGTGTGTGTCTAAGGTGCAGGTGCAAGCTCCTGACAAAGGTGTTCTCCAGGTTCAGTTTCTCCTTGCCAGACACATTGGAAATGTTTTCCTCTGGCATTCGCACCAAGAGTCTCAGTTTGATTAACTCAGGAGCTCTGAGAATGGAACGGCAAGAGGTGTTCCGCTTACGTCATAAACAGTGCTCCAGAGCGCTTAGCAACGGGCACAACGAAACGTGTCTGTGGGATAGTGACCATTCCCGCCTAGTGCTGGCAATGCACGAGCACTGCCAAAAGGCAAAGGAAGGCGCTTAGCATCCGGCTTGTGCGCAAAGCTTTCAGACTGCCAGAGGACCGCAGCTGTGGTAAGCCCGTTTGCTCATTTGACGTTAGAAGTCGCCTGCAAGATCTTCACCCGCATCTGGTTTATGCTGCTACCTGTTGTTAGGCGACAACAAGGGCACATGTAGCGTTTTTCCTGCCTCATTTTCCTAGGCCACGCTCTTCTGTGGCTCTTTAGTGCTTGCCAAACTCCTATGTGCGTGCTGCTGCTTCCATCTGACAAGGAGCACAGCCTTCTGACAGCAGCTTTCAACTTGTCTAAGAAAGAGCTTGGCCATTTAGATGTGATGCAAATCTGTGTGTGTCTAAGGTGCAGGTGCAAGCTCCTGACAAAGGTGTTCTCCAGGTTCAGTTTCTCCCTGCCAGACACATTGGAAATGTTTTCCTCTGGCATTCGCACCAAGAGTCTCAGTTTGATTAACTCAGGAGCTCTGAGAATGGAACGGCAAGAGGTGTTCCGCTTACGTCATAAACAGTGCTCCAGAGCGCTTAGCAACGGGCACAACGAAACGTGTCTGTGGGATAGTGACCATTCCCGCCTAGTGCTGGCAATGCACGAGCACTGCCAAAAGGCAAAGGAAGGCGCTTAGCATCCGGCTTGTGCGCAAAGCTTTCAGACTGCCAGAGGACCGCAGCTGTGGTAAGCCCGTTTGCTCATTTGACGTTAGAAGTCGCCTGCAAGATCTTCACCCGCATCTGGTTTATGCTGCTACCTGTTGTTAGGCGACAACAAGGGCACATGTAGCGATATGCTTTTTCCTGCCTCATTTTCTTAGGCCACGCTCTTCTGTGGCTCTTTAGTGCTTGCCAAACTCCTATGTGCGTGCTGCTGCTTCCATCTGACAAGGAGCACAGCCTTCTAACAGCAGCTTTCAACTTGTCTAAGAAAGAGCTTGGCCATTTAGATGTGATGCAAATCTGTGTGTGTCTAAGGTGCAGGTGCAAGCTCCTGACAAAGATGTTCTCCAGGTTCAGTTTCTCCTTGCCAGACACATTGGAAATGTCTTTCTCTAGCATTCGCACCAAGAGTAGCAGATTACTTAACTCAGGAGCTCTGAGAATGGAACGGCAAGAGGTGTTCCGCTTACGTCATAAACAGTGCTCCAGAGCGCTTAGCAACGGGCACAACGAAACGTGTCTGTGGGATAGTGACCATTCCCGCCTAGTGCTGGCAATGCACGAGCACTGCCAAAAGGCAAAGGAAGGCGCTTAGCATCCGGCTTGTGCGCAAAGCTTTCAGACTGCCAGAGGACCGCAGCTGTGGTAAGCCCGTTTGCTCATTTGACGTTAGAAGTCGCCTGCAAGATCATCACCCGCATCTGGTTTATGCTGCTACCTGTTGTTAGGCGACAACAAGGGCACATGTAGCGATATGCTTTTTCCTGCCTCATTTTCCTAGACCACGCTCTTCTGTGGCTCTTTAGTTCTTGCCAAACTCCTATGTGCGTGCTGCTGCTTCCGTCTGACAAGGAGCACAGCCTTCTGACAGCAGCTTTCAACTTGTCTAAGAAAGAGCTTGGCCATTTAGATGTGATGCAAATCTGTGTGTGTCTAAGGTGCAGGTGCAAGCTCCTGACAAAGGTGTTCTCCAGGTTCAGTTTCTCCTTGCCAGACACATTGGAAGTGTTTTCCTCTGGCATTCGCACCAAGAGTCGCAGATTACTTAACTCAGGAGCTCTGAGAATGGAACGGCAAGAGGTGTTCCGCTTACGTCATAAACAGTGCTCCAGAGCGCTTAGCAACGGGCACAACGAAACGTGTCTCTGGGATAGTGACCTTTCCCGCCTAGTGCTGGCAATGCACGAGCACTGCCAAAAGGCAAAGGAAGGCGCTTAGCATCCGGCTTGTGCGCAAAGCTTTCAGACTGCCAGAGGACCGCAGCTGTGGTAAGCCCGTTTGCTCATTTGACGTTAGAAGTCGCCTGCAAGATCATCACCCGCATCTGGTTTATGCTGCTACCTGTTGTTAGGCGACAACAAGGGCACATGTAGCGATATGCTTTTTCCTGCCTCATTTTGCTAGACCACGCTCTTCTGTGGCTCTTTAGTGCTTGCCAAACTCCTATGTGCGTGCTGCTGCTTCCGTCTGACAAGGAGCACAGCCTTCTGACAGCAGCTTTCAACTTGTCTAAGAAAGAGCTTGGCCATTTAGATGTGATGCAAATCTGTGTGTGTCTAAGGTGCAGGTGCAAGCTCCTGACAAAGGTGTTCTCCAGGTTCAGTTTCTCCTTGCCAGACACATTGGAAATGTTTTCCTCTGGCATTCGCACCAAGAGTCTCAGTTTGATTAACTCAGGAGCTCTGAGAATGGAACGGCAAGAGGTGTTCCGCTTACGTCATAAACAGTGCTCCAGAGCGCTTAGCAACGGGCACAACGAAACGTGTCTGTGGGATAGTGACCATTCCCGCCTAGTGCTGGCAATGCACGAGCACTGCCAAAAGGCAAAGGAAGGCGCTTAGCATCCGGCTTGTGCGCAAAGCTTTCAGACTGCCAGAGGACCGCAGCTGTGGTAAGCCCGTTTGCTCATTTGACGTTAGAAGTCACCTGCAAGATCTTCACCCGCATCTGGTTTATGCTGCTACCTGTTGTTAGGCGACAACAAGGGCACATGTAGCGATATGCTTTTTCCTGCCTCATTTTCCTAGGCCACGCTCTTCTGTGGCTCTTTAGTGCTTGCCAAACTCCTATGTGCGTGCTGCTGCTTCCATCTGACAAGGAGCACAGCCTTCTGACAGCAGCTTTCAACTTGTCTAAGAAAGAGCTTGGCCATTTAGATGTGATGCAAATCTGTGTGTGTCTAAGGTGCAGGTGCAAGCTCCTGACAAAGGTGTTCTCCAGGTTCAGTTTCTCCTTGCCAGACACATTGGAAATGTCTTTCTCTGGCATTCGCACCAAGAGTAGCAGATTACTTAACTCAGGAGCTCTGAGAATGGAACGGCAAGAGGTGTTCCGCTTACGTCATAAACAGTGCTCCAGAGCGCTTAGCAACGGGCACAACGAAACGTGTCTGTGGGATAGTGACCATTCCCGCCTAGTGCTGGCAATGCACGAGCACTGCCAAAAGGCAAAGGAAGGCGCTTAGCATCCGGCTTGTGCGCAAAGCTTTCAGACTGCCAGAGGACCGCAGCTGTGGTAAGCCCGTTTGCTCATTTGACGTTAGAAGTCGCCTGCAAGATCATCACCCGCATCTGGTTTATGCTGCTACCTGTTGTTAGGCGACAACAAGGGCACATGTAGCGATATGCTTTTTCCTGCCTCATTTTCCTAGACCACGCTCTTCTGTGGCTCTTTAGTTCTTGCCAAACTCCTATGTGCGTGCTGCTGCTTCCGTCTGACAAGGAGCACAGCCTTCTGACAGCAGCTTTCAACTTGTCTAAGAAAGAGCTTGGCCATTTAGATGTGATGCAAATCTGTGTGTGTCTAAGGTGCAGGTGCAAGCTCCTGACAAAGGTGTTCTCCAGGTTCAGTTTCTCCTTGCCAGACACATTGGAAATGTTTTCCTCTGGCATTCGCACCAAGAGTCTCAGTTTGATTAACTCAGGAGCTCTGAGAATGGAACGGCAAGAGGTGTTCCGCTTACGTCATAAACAGTGCTCCAGAGCGCTTAGCAACGGGCACAACGAAATGTGTCTGTGGGATAGTGACCATTCCCGCCTAGTGCTGGCAATGCACGAGCACTGCCAAAAGGCAAAGGAAGGCGCTTAGCATCCGGCTTGTGCGCAAAGCTTTCAGACTGCCAGAGGACCGCAGCTGTGGTAAGCCCGTTTGCTCATTTGACGTTAGAAGTCGCCTGCAAGATCTTCACCCGCATCTGGTTTATGCTGCTACCTGTTGTTAGGCGACAACAAGGGCACATGTAGCGTTTTTCCTGCCTCATTTTCCTAGGCCACGCTCTTCTGTGGCTCTTTAGTGCTTGCCAAACTCCTATGTGCGTGCTGCTGCTTCCATCTGACAAGGAGCACAGCCTTCTGACAGCAGCTTTCAACTTGTCTAAGAAAGAGCTTGGCCATTTAGATGTGATGCAAATCTGTGTGTGTCTAAGGTGCAGGTGCAAGCTCCTGACAAAGGTGTTCTCCAGGTTCAGTTTCTCCTTGCCAGACACATTGGAAATGTTTTCCTCTGGCATTCGCACCAAGAGTCTCAGTTTGATTAACTCAGGAGCTCTGAGAATGGAACGGCAAGAGGTGTTCCGCTTACGTCATAAACAGTGATCCAGAGCGCTTAGCAACGGGCACAACGAAACGTGTCTGTGGGATAGTGACCATTCCCGCCTAGTGCTGGCAATGCACGAGCACTGCCAAAAGGCAAAGGAAGGCGCTTAGCATCCGGCTTGTGCGCAAAGCTTTCAGACTGCCAGAGGACCGCAGCTGTGGTAAGCCCGTTTGCTCATTTGACGTTAGAAGTCGCCTGCAAGATCTTCACCCGCATCTGGTTTATGCTGCTACCTGTTGTTAGGCGACAACAAGGGCACATGTAGCGTTTTTCCTGCCTCATTTTCCTAGGCCACGCTCTTCTGTGGCTCTTTAGTGCTTGCCAAACTCCTATGTGCGTGCTGCTGCTTCCATCTGACAAGGAGCACAGCCTTCTGACAGCAGCTTTCAACTTGTCTAAGAAAGAGCTTGGCCATTTAGATGTGATGCAAATCTGTGTGTGTCTAAGGTGCAGGTGCAAGCTCCTGACAAAGGTGTTCTCCAGGTTCAGTTTCTCCCTGCCAGACACATTGGAAATGTTTTCCTCTGGCATTCACACCAAGAGTCTCAGTTTGATTAACTCAGGAGCTCTGAGAATGGAACGGCAAGAGGTGTTCCGCTTACGTCATAAACAGTGCTCCAGAGCGCTTAGCAACGGGCACAACGAAACGTGTCTGTGGGATAGTGACCATTCCCGCCTAGTGCTGGCAATGCACGAGCACTGCCAAAAGGCAAAGGAAGGCGCTTAGCATCCGGCTTGTGCGCAAAGCTTTCAGACTGCCAGAGGACCGCAGCTGTGGTAAGCCCGTTTGCTCATTTGACGTTAGAAGTCGCCTGCAAGATCATCACCCGCATCTGGTTTATGCTGCTACCTGTTGTTAGGCGACAACAAGGGCACATGTAGCGATATGCTTTTTCCTGCCTCATTTTGCTAGACCACGCTCTTCTGTGGCTCTTTAGTTCTTGCCAAACTCCTATGTGCGTGCTGCTGCTTCCGTCTGACAAGGAGCACAGCCTTCTGACAGCAGCTTTCAACTTGTCTAAGAAAGAGCTTGGCCATTTAGATGTGATGCAAATCTGTGTGTGTCTAAGGTGCAGGTGCAAGCTCCTGACAAAGGTGTTCTCCAGGTTCAGTTTCTCCTTGCCAGACACATTGGAAATGTTTTCCTCTGGCATTCGCAGCAAGAGTCTCAGTTTGATTAACTCAGGAGCTCTGAGAATGGAACGGCAAGAGGTGTTCCGCTTACGTCATAAACAGTGCTCCAGAGCGCTTAGCAACGGGCACAACGAAACGTGTCTGTGGGATAGTGACCATTCCCGCCTAGTGCTGGCAATGCACGAGCACTGCCAAAAGGCAAAGGAAGGCGCTTAGCATCCGGCTTGTGCGCAAAGCTTTCAGACTGCCAGAGGACCGCAGCTGTGGTAAGCCCGTTTGCTCATTTGACGTTAGAAGTCACCTGCAAGATCTTCACCCGCATCTGGTTTATGCTGCTACCTGTTGTTAGGCGACAACAAGGGCACATGTAGCGATATGCTTTTTCCTGCCTCATTTTCCTAGGCCACGCTCTTCTGTGGCTCTTTAGTGCTTTCCAAACTCCTATGTGCGTGCTGCTGCTTCCATCTGACAAGGAGCACAGCCTTCTGACAGCAGCTTTCAACTTGTCTAAGAAAGAGCTTGGCCATTTAGATGTGATGCAAATCTGTGTGTGTCTAAGGTGCAGGTGCAAGCTCCTGACAAAGGTGTTCTCCAGGTTCAGTTTCTCCTTGCCAGACACATTGGAAATGTCTTTCTCTGGCATTCGCACCAAGAGTAGCAGATTACTTAACTCAGGAGCTCTGAGAATGGAACGGCAAGAGGTGTTCCGCTTACGTCATAAACAGTGCTCCAGAGCGCTTAGCAACGGGCACAACGAAACGTGTCTGTGGGATAGTGACCATTCCCGCCTAGTGCTGGCAATGCACGAGCACTGCCAAAAGGCAAAGGAAGGCGCTTAGCATCCGGCTTGTGCGCAAAGCTTTCAGACTGCCAGAGGACCGCAGCTGTGGTAAGCCCGTTTGCTCATTTGACGTTAGAAGTCGCCTGCAAGATCATCACCCGCATCTGGTTTATGCTGCTACCTGTTGTTAGGCGACAACAAGGGCACATGTAGCGATATGCTTTTTCCTGCCTCATTTTCCTAGACCACGCTCTTCTGTGGCTCTTTAGTTCTTGCCAAACTCCTATGTGCGTGCTGCTGCTTCCGTCTGACAAGGAGCACAGCCTTCTGACAGCAGCTTTCAACTTGTCTAAGAAAGAGCTTGGCCATTTAGATGTGATGCAAATCTGTGTGTGTCTAAGGTGCAGGTGCAAGCTCCTGACAAAGGTGTTCTCCAGGTTCAGTTTCTCCTTGCCAGACACATTGGAAATGTTTTCCTCTGGCATTCGCACCAAGAGTCTCAGTTTGATTAACTCAGGAGCTCTGAGAATGGAACGGCAAGAGGTGTTCCGCTTACGTCATAAACAGTGCTCCAGAGCGCTTAGCAACGGGCACAACGAAACGTGTCTGTGGGATAGTGACCATTCCCGCCTAGTGCTGGCAATGCACGAGCACTGCCAAAAGGCAAAGGAAGGCGCTTAGCATCCGGCTTGTGCGCAAAGCTTTCAGACTGCCAGAGGACCGCAGCTGTGGTAAGCCCGTTTGCTCATTTGACGTTAGAAGTCGCCTGCAAGATCTTCACCCGCATCTGGTTTATGCTGCTACCTGTTGTTAGGCGACAACAAGGGCACATGTAGCGTTTTTCCTGCCTCATTTTCCTAGGCCACGCTCTTCTGTGGCTCTTTAGTGCTTGCCAAACTCCTATGTGCGTGCTGCTGCTTCCATCTGACAAGGAGCACAGCCTTCTGGCAGCAGCTTTCAACTTGTCTAAGAAAGAGCTTGGCCATTTAGATGTGATGCAAATCTGTGTGTGTCTAAGGTGCAGGTGCAAGCTCCTGACAAAGGTGTTCTCCAGGTTCAGTTTCTCCCTGCCAGACACATTGGAAATGTTTTCCTCTGGCATTCGCACCAAGAGTCTCAGTTTGATTAACTCAGGAGCTCTGAGAATGGAACGGCAAGAGGTGTTCCGCTTACGTCATAAACAGTGCTCCAGAGCGCTTAGCAACGGGCACAACGAAACGTGTCTGTGGGATAGTGACCATTCCCGCCTAGTGCTGGCAATGCACGAGCACTGCCAAAAGGCAAAGGAAGGCGCTTAGCATCCGGCTTGTGCGCAAAGCTTTCAGACTGCCAGAGGACCGCAGCTGTGGTAAGCCCGTTTGCTCATTTGACGTTAGAAGTCGCCTGCAAGATCTTCACCCGCATCTGGTTTATGCTGCTACCTGTTGTTAGGCGACAACAAGGGCACATGTAGCGATATGCTTTTTCCTGCCTCATTTTGCTAGACCACGCTCTTCTGTGGCTCTTTAGTTCTTGCCAAACTCCTATGTGCGTGCTGCTGCTTCCGTCTGACAAGGAGCACAGCCTTCTGACAGCAGCTTTCAACTTGTCTAAGAAAGAGCTTGGCCATTTAGATGTGATGCAAATCTGTGTGTGTCTAAGGTGCAGGTGCAAGCTCCTGACAAAGGTGTTCTCCAGGTTCAGTTTCTCCTTGCCAGACACATTGGAAATGTTTTCCTCTGGCATTCGCACCAAGAGTCTCAGTTTGATTAACTCAGGAGCTCTGAGAATGGAACGGCAAGAGGTGTTCCGCTTACGTCATAAACAGTGCTCCAGAGCGCTTAGCAACGGGCACAACGAAACGTGTCTGTGGGATAGTGACCATTCCCGCCTAGTGCTGGCAATGCACGAGCACTGCCAAAAGGCAAAGGAAGGCGCTTAGCATCCGGCTTGTGCGCAAAGCTTTCAGACTGCCAGAGGACCGCAGCTGTGGTAAGCCCGTTTGCTCATTTGACGTTAGAAGTCGCCTGCAAGATCATCACCCGCATCTGGTTTATGCTGCTACCTGTTGTTAGGCGACAACAAGGGCACATGTAGCGATATGCTTTTTCCTGCCTCATTTTCCTAGACCACGCTCTTCTGTGGCTCTTTAGTTCTTGCCAAACTCCTATGTGCGTGCTGCTGCTTCCGTCTGACAAGGAGCACAGCCTTCTGACAGCAGCTTTCAACTTGTCTAAGAAAGAGCTTGGCCATTTAGATGTGATGCAAATCTGTGTGTGTCTAAGGTGCAGGTGCAAGCTCCTGACAAAGGTGTTCTCCAGGTTCAGTTTCTCCTTGCCAGACACATTGGAAATGTTTTCCTCTGGCATTCGCACCAAGAGTCTCAGTTTGATTAACTCAGGAGCTCTGAGAATGGAACGGCAAGAGGTGTTCCGCTTACGTCATAAACAGTGCTCCAGAGCGCTTAGCAACGGGCACAACGAAATGTGTCTGTGGGATAGTGACCATTCCCGCCTAGTGCTGGCAATGCACGAGCACTGCCAAAAGGCAAAGGAAGGCGCTTAGCATCCGGCTTGTGCGCAAAGCTTTCAGACTGCCAGAGGACCGCAGCTGTGGTAAGCCCGTTTGCTCATTTGACGTTAGAAGTCGCCTGCAAGATCTTCACCCGCATCTGGTTTATGCTGCTACCTGTTGTTAGGCGACAACAAGGGCACATGTAGCGTTTTTCCTGCCTCATTTTCCTAGGCCACGCTCTTCTGTGGCTCTTTAGTGCTTGCCAAACTCCTATGTGCGTGCTGCTGCTTCCATCTGACAAGGAGCACAGCCTTCTGACAGCAGCTTTCAACTTGTCTAAGAAAGAGCTTGGCCATTTAGATGTGATGCAAATCTGTGTGTGTCTAAGGTGCAGGTGCAAGCTCCTGACAAAGGTGTTCTCCAGGTTCAGTTTCTCCTTGCCAGACACATTGGAAATGTTTTCCTCTGGCATTCGCACCAAGAGTCTCAGTTTGATTAACTCAGGAGCTCTGAGAATGGAACGGCAAGAGGTGTTCCGCTTACGTCATAAACAGTGATCCAGAGCGCTTAGCAACGGGCACAACGAAACGTGTCTGTGGGATAGTGACCATTCCCGCCTAGTGCTGGCAATGCACGAGCACTGCCAAAAGGCAAAGGAAGGCGCTTAGCATCCGGCTTGTGCGCAAAGCTTTCAGACTGCCAGAGGACCGCAGCTGTGGTAAGCCCGTTTGCTCATTTGACGTTAGAAGTCGCCTGCAAGATCTTCACCCGCATCTGGTTTATGCTGCTACCTGTTGTTAGGCGACAACAAGGGCACATGTAGCGTTTTTCCTGCCTCATTTTCCTAGGCCACGCTCTTCTGTGGCTCTTTAGTGCTTGCCAAACTCCTATGTGCGTGCTGCTGCTTCCATCTGACAAGGAGCACAGCCTTCTGACAGCAGCTTTCAACTTGTCTAAGAAAGAGCTTGGCCATTTAGATGTGATGCAAATCTGTGTGTGTCTAAGGTGCAGGTGCAAGCTCCTGACAAAGGTGTTCTCCAGGTTCAGTTTCTCCCTGCCAGACACATTGGAAATGTTTTCCTCTGGCATTCACACCAAGAGTCTCAGTTTGATTAACTCAGGAGCTCTGAGAATGGAACGGCAAGAGGTGTTCCGCTTACGTCATAAACAGTGCTCCAGAGCGCTTAGCAACGGGCACAACGAAACGTGTCTGTGGGATAGTGACCATTCCCGCCTAGTGCTGGCAATGCACGAGCACTGCCAAAAGGCAAAGGAAGGCGCTTAGCATCCGGCTTGTGCGCAAAGCTTTCAGACTGCCAGAGGACCGCAGCTGTGGTAAGCCCGTTTGCTCATTTGACGTTAGAAGTCGCCTGCAAGATCATCACCCGCATCTGGTTTATGCTGCTACCTGTTGTTAGGCGACAACAAGGGCACATGTAGCGATATGCTTTTTCCTGCCTCATTTTGCTAGACCACGCTCTTCTGTGGCTCTTTAGTTCTTGCCAAACTCCTATGTGCGTGCTGCTGCTTCCGTCTGACAAGGAGCACAGCCTTCTGACAGCAGCTTTCAACTTGTCTAAGAAAGAGCTTGGCCATTTAGATGTGATGCAAATCTGTGTGTGTCTAAGGTGCAGGTGCAAGCTCCTGACAAAGGTGTTCTCCAGGTTCAGTTTCTCCTTGCCAGACACATTGGAAATGTTTTCCTCTGGCATTCGCACCAAGAGTCTCAGTTTGATTAACTCAGGAGCTCTGAGAATGGAACGGCAAGAGGTGTTCCGCTTACGTCATAAACAGTGCTCCAGAGCGCTTAGCAACGGGCACAACGAAACGTGTCTGTGGGATAGTGACCATTCCCGCCTAGTGCTGGCAATGCACGAGCACTGCCAAAAGGCAAAGGAAGGCGCTTAGCATCCGGCTTGTGCGCAAAGCTTTCAGACTGCCAGAGGACCGCAGCTGTGGTAAGCCCGTTTGCTCATTTGACGTTAGAAGTCACCTGCAAGATCTTCACCCGCATCTGGTTTATGCTGCTACCTGTTGTTAGGCGACAACAAGGGCACATGTAGCGATATGCTTTTTCCTGCCTCATTTTCCTAGGCCACGCTCTTCTGTGGCTCTTTAGTGCTTTCCAAACTCCTATGTGCGTGCTGCTGCTTCCATCTGACAAGGAGCACAGCCTTCTGACAGCAGCTTTCAACTTGTCTAAGAAAGAGCTTGGCCATTTAGATGTGATGCAAATCTGTGTGTGTCTAAGGTGCAGGTGCAAGCTCCTGACAAAGGTGTTCTCCAGGTTCAGTTTCTCCTTGCCAGACACATTGGAAATGTCTTTCTCTGGCATTCGCACCAAGAGTAGCAGATTACTTAACTCAGGAGCTCTGAGAATGGAACGGCAAGAGGTGTTCCGCTTACGTCATAAACAGTGCTCCAGAGCGCTTAGCAACGGGCACAACGAAACGTGTCTGTGGGATAGTGACCATTCCCGCCTAGTGCTGGCAATGCACGAGCACTGCCAAAAGGCAAAGGAAGGCGCTTAGCATCCGGCTTGTGCGCAAAGCTTTCAGACTGCCAGAGGACCGCAGCTGTGGTAAGCCCGTTTGCTCATTTGACGTTAGAAGTCGCCTGCAAGATCATCACCCGCATCTGGTTTATGCTGCTACCTGTTGTTAGGCGACAACAAGGGCACATGTAGCGATATGCTTTTTCCTGCCTCATTTTCCTAGACCACGCTCTTCTGTGGCTCTTTAGTTCTTGCCAAACTCCTATGTGCGTGCTGCTGCTTCCGTCTGACAAGGAGCACAGCCTTCTGACAGCAGCTTTCAACTTGTCTAAGAAAGAGCTTGGCCATTTAGATGTGATGCAAATCTGTGTGTGTCTAAGGTGCAGGTGCAAGCTCCTGACAAAGGTGTTCTCCAGGTTCAGTTTCTCCTTGCCAGACACATTGGAAATGTTTTCCTCTGGCATTCGCACCAAGAGTCTCAGTTTGATTAACTCAGGAGCTCTGAGAATGGAACGGCAAGAGGTGTTCCGCTTACGTCATAAACAGTGCTCCAGAGCGCTTAGCAACGGGCACAACGAAACGTGTCTGTGGGATAGTGACCATTCCCGCCTAGTGCTGGCAATGCACGAGCACTGCCAAAAGGCAAAGGAAGGCGCTTAGCATCCGGCTTGTGCGCAAAGCTTTCAGACTGCCAGAGGACCGCAGCTGTGGTAAGCCCGTTTGCTCATTTGACGTTAGAAGTCGCCTGCAAGATCTTCACCCGCATCTGGTTTATGCTGCTACCTGTTGTTAGGCGACAACAAGGGCACATGTAGCGATATGCTTTTTCCTGCCTCATTTTGCTAGACCACGCTCTTCTGTGGCTCTTTAGTTCTTGCCAAACTCCTATGTGCGTGCTGCTGCTTCCGTCTGACAAGGAGCACAGCCTTCTGACAGCAGCTTTCAACTTGTCTAAGAAAGAGCTTGGCCATTTAGATGTGATGCAAATCTGTGTGTGTCTAAGGTGCAGGTGCAAGCTCCTGACAAAGGTGTTCTCCAGGTTCAGTTTCTCCTTGCCAGACACATTGGAAATGTTTTCCTCTGGCATTCGCACCAAGAGTCTCAGTTTGATTAACTCAGGAGCTCTGAGAATGGAACGGCAAGAGGTGTTCCGCTTACGTCATAAACAGTGCTCCAGAGCGCTTAGCAACGGGCACAACGAAACGTGTCTGTGGGATAGTGACCATTCCCGCCTAGTGCTGGCAATGCACGAGCACTGCCAAAAGGCAAAGGAAGGCGCTTAGCATCCGGCTTGTGCGCAAAGCTTTCAGACTGCCAGAGGACCGCAGCTGTGGTAAGCCCGTTTGCTCATTTGACGTTAGAAGTCACCTGCAAGATCTTCACCCGCATCTGGTTTATGCAGCTACCTGTTGTTAGGCGACAACAAGGGCACATGTAGCGATATGCTTTTTCCTGCCTCATTTTCCTAGGCCACGCTCTTCTGTGGCTCTTTAGTGCTTTCCAAACTCCTATGTGCGTGCTGCTGCTTCCATCTGACAAGGAGCACAGCCTTCTGACAGCAGCTTTCAACTTGTCTAAGAAAGAGCTTGGCCATTTAGATGTGATGCAAATCTGTGTGTGTCTAAGGTGCAGGTGCAAGCTCCTGACAAAGGTGTTCTCCAGGTTCAGTTTCTCCTTGCCAGACACATTGGAAATGTTTTCCTCTGGCATTCGCACCAAGAGTCTCAGTTTGATTAACTCAGGAGCTCTGAGAATGGAACGGCAAGAGGTGTTCCGCTTACGTCATAAACAGTGCTCCAGAGCGCTTAGCAACGGGCACAACGAAACGTGTCTGTGGGATAGTGACCATTCCCGCCTAGTGCTGGCAATGCACGAGCACTGCCAAAAGGCAAAGGAAGGCGCTTAGCATCCGGCTTGTGCGCAAAGCTTTCAGACTGCCAGAGGACCGCAGCTGTGGTAAGCCCGTTTGCTCATTTGACGTTAGAAGTCGCCTGCAAGATCTTCACCCGCATCTGGTTTATGCTGCTACCTGTTGTTAGGCGACAACAAGGGCACATGTAGCGTTTTTCCTGCCTCATTTTCCTAGGCCACGCTCTTCTGTGGCTCTTTAGTGCTTGCCAAACTCCTATGTGCGTGCTGCTGCTTCCATCTGACAAGGAGCACAGCCTTCTGACAGCAGCTTTCAACTTGTCTAAGAAAGAGCTTGGCCATTTAGATGTGATGCAAATCTGTGTGTGTCTAAGGTGCAGGTGCAAGCTCCTGACAAAGGTGTTCTCCAGGTTCAGTTTCTCCCTGCCAGACACATTGGAAATGTTTTCCTCTGGCATTCGCACCAAGAGTCTCAGTTTGATTAACTCAGGAGCTCTGAGAATGGAACGGCAAGAGGTGTTCCGCTTACGTCATAAACAGTGCTCCAGAGCGCTTAGCAACGGGCACAACGAAACGTGTCTCTGGATAGTGACCATTCCCGCCTAGTGCTGGCAATGCACGAGCACTGCCAAAAGGCAAAGGAAGGCGCTTAGCATCCGGCTTGTGCGCAAAGCTTTCAGACTGCCAGAGGACCGCAGCTGTGGTAAGCCCGTTTGCTCATTTGACGTTAGAAGTCGCCTGCAAGATCATCACCCGCATCTGGTTTATGCTGCTACCTGTTGTTAGGCGACAACAAGGGCACATGTAGCGATATGCTTTTTCCTGCCTCATTTTCCTAGACCACGCTCTTCTGTGGCTCTTTAGTTCTTGCCAAACTCCTATGTGCGTGCTGCTGCTTCCGTCTGACAAGGAGCACAGCCTTCTGACAGCAGCTTTCAACTTGTCTAAGAAAGAGCTTGGCCATTTAGATGTGATGCAAATCTGTGTGTGTCTAAGGTGCAGGTGCAAGCTCCTGACAAAGGTGTTCTCCAGGTTCAGTTTCTCCCTGCCAGACACATTGGAAATGTTTTTCTCTGGCATTCGCACCAAGAGTCTCAGTTTGATTAACTCAGGAGCTCTGAGAATGGAACGGCAAGAGGTGTTCCGCTTACGTCATAAACAGTGCTCCAGAGCGCTTAGCAACGGGCACAACGAAACGTGTCTGTGGGATAGTGACCATTCCCGCCTAGTGCTGGCAATGCACGAGCACTGCCAAAAGGCAAAGGAAGGTGCTTAGCATCCGCCTTGTGCGCAAAGCTTTCAGACTGCCAGAGGACCGCAGCTGTGGTAAGCCCGTTTGCTCATTTGACGTTAGAAATCACCTGCAAGATCTTCACCCGCATCTGGTTTATGCTGCTACCTGTTGTTAGGCGACAACAAGGGCACATGTAGCGTTTTTCCTGCCTCATTTTCCTAGGCCACGCTCTTCTGTGGCTCTTTAGTTCTTGCCAAACTCCTATGTGCGTGCTGCTGCTTCCGTCTGACAAGGAGCACAGCCTTCTGACAGCAGCTTTCAACTTGTCTAAGAAAGAGCTTGGCCATTTAGATGTGATGCAAATCTGTGTGTGTCTAAGGTGCAGGTGCAAGCTCCTGACAAAGGTGTTCTCCAGGTTCAGTTTCTCCTTGCCAGACACATTGGAAATGTTTTCCTCTGGCATTCGCACCAAGAGTCTCAGTTTGATTAACTCAGGAGCTCTGAGAATGGAACGGCAAGAGGTGTTCCGCTTACGTCATAAACAGTGCTCCAGAGCGCTTAGCAACGGGCACAACGAAACGTGTCTGTGGGATAGTGACCATTCCCGCCTAGTGCTGGCAATGCACGAGCACTGCCAAAAGGCAAAGGAAGGTGCTTAGCATCCGCCTTGTGCGCAAAGCTTTCAGACTGCCAGAGGACCGCAGCTGTGGTAAGCCCGTTTGCTCATTTGACGTTAGAAGTCACCTGCAAGATCTTCACCCGCATCTGGTTTATGCTGCTACCTGTTGTTAGGCGACAACAAGGGCACATGTAGCGTTTTTCCTGCCTCATTTTCCTAGGCCACGCTCTTCTGTGGCTCTTTAGTGCTTGCCAAACTCCTATGTGCGTGCTGCTGCTTCCATCTGACAAGGAGCACAGCCTTCTGACAGCAGCTTTCAACTTGTCTAAGAAAGAGCTTGGCCATTTAGATGTGATGCAAATCTGTGTGTGTCTAAGGTGCAGGTGCAAGCTCCTGACAAAGGTGTTCTCCAGGTTCAGTTTCTCCTTGCCAGACACATTGGAAATGTTTTCCTCTGGCATTCGCACCAAGAGTCTCAGTTTGATTAACTCAGGAGCTCTGAGAATGGAACGGCAAGAGGTGTTCCGCTTACGTCATAAACAGTGCTCCAGAGCGCTTAGCAACGGGCACAACGAAACGTGTCTGTGGGATAGTGACCATTCCCGCCTAGTGCTGGCAATGCACGAGCACTGCCAAAAGGCAAAGGAAGGCGCTTAGCATCCGGCTTGTGCGCAAAGCTTTCAGACTGCCAGAGGACCGCAGCTGTGGTAAGCCCGTTTGCTCATTTGACGTTAGAAGTCGCCTGCAAGATCTTCACCCGCATCTGGTTTATGCTGCTACCTGTTGTTAGGCGACAACAAGGGCACATGTAGCGATATGCTTTTTCCTGCCTCATTTTCCTAGGCCACGCTCTTCTGTGGCTCTTTAGTGCTTGCCAAACTCCTATGTGCGTGCTGCTGCTTCCATCTGACAAGGAGCACAGCCTTCTGACAGCAGCTTTCAACTTGTCTAAGAAAGAGCTTGGCCATTTAGATGTGATGCAAATCTGTGTGTGTCTAAGGTGCAGGTGCAAGCTCCTGACAAAGGTGTTCTCCAGGTTCAGTTTCTCCCTGCCAGACACATTGGAAAAGTCTTTCTCTGGCATTCGCAGCAAGAGTCGCAGATTACTTAACTCAGGAGCTCTGAGAATGGAACGGCAAGAGGTGTTCCGCTTACGTCATAAACAGTGCTCCAGAGCGCTTAGCAACGGGCACAACAAAACGTGTCTGTAAGATAGTGACCATTCCCGCCTAGTGCTGGCAATGCACGAGCACTGCCAAAAGGCAAAGGAAGGCGCTTAGCATCCGGCTTGTGCGCAAAGCTTTCAGACTGCCAGAGGACCGCAGCTGTGGTAAGCCCGTTTGCTCATTTGACGTTAGAAGTCGCCTGCAAGATCATCACCCGCATCTGGTTTATGCTGCTACCTGTTGTTAGGCGACAACAAGGGCACATGTAGCGATATGCTTTTTCCTGCCTCATTTTCCTAGGCCACGCTCTTCTGTGGCTCTTTAGTTCTTGCCAAACTCCTATGTGCGTGCTGCTGCTTCCGTCTGACAAGGAGCACAGCCTTCTGACAGCAGCTTTCAACTTGTCTAAGAAAGAGCTTGGCCATTTAGATGTGATGCAAATCTGTGTGTGTCTAAGGTGCAGGTGCAAGCTCCTGACAAAGGTGTTCTCCAGGTTCAGTTTCTCCCTGCCAGACACATTGGAAATGTTTTTCTCTGGCATTCGCACCAAGAGTCTCACTTTGATTAACTCAGGAGCTCTGAGAATGGAACGGCAAGAGGTGTTCCGCTTACGTCATAAACAGTGCTCCAGAGCGCTTAGCAACGGGCACAACGAAACGTGTCTGTGGGATAGTGACCATTCCCGCCTAGTGCTGGCAATGCACGAGCACTGCCAAAAGGCAAAGGAAGGTGCTTAGCATCCGCCTTGTGCGCAAAGCTTTCAGACTGCCAGAGGACCGCAGCTGTGGTAAGCCCGTTTGCTCATTTGACGTTAGAAGTCGCCTGCAAGATCTTCACCCGCATCTGGTTTATGCTGCTACCTGTTGTTAGGCGACAACAAGGGCACATGTAGCGTTTTTCCTGCCTCATTTTCCTAGGCCACGCTCTTCTGTGGCTCTTTAGTTCTTGCCAAACTCCTATGTGCGTGCTGCTGCTTCCATCTGACAAGGAGCACAGCCTTCTGACAGCAGCTTTCAACTTGTCTAAGAAAGAGCTTGGCCATTTAGATGTGATGCAAATCTGTGTGTGTCTAAGGTGCAGGTGCAAGCTCCTGACAAAGGTGTTCTCCAGGTTCAGTTTCTCCTTGCCAGACACATTGGAAGTGTTTTCCTCTGGCATTCGCACCAAGAGTCTCAGTTTGATTAACTCAGGAGCTCTGAGAATGGAACGGCAAGAGGTGTTCCGCTTACATCATAAACAGTGCTCCAGAGCGCTTAGCAACGGGCACAACGAAACGTGTCTGTGGGATAGTGACCATTCCCGCCTAGTGCTGGCAATGCACGAGCACTGCCAAAAGGCAAAGGAAGGCGTTTAGCATCCGGCTTGTGCGCAAAGCTTTCAGACTGCCAGAGGACCGCAGCTGTGGTAAGCCCGTTTGCTCATTTGACGTTAGAAGTCGCCTGCAAGATCATCACCCGCATCTGGTTTATGCTGCTACCTGTTGTTAGGCGACAACAAGGGCACATGTAGCGATATGCTTTTTCCTGCCTCATTTTGCTAGACCACGCTCTTCTGTGGCTCTTTAGTTCTTGCCAAACTCCTATGTGCGTGCTGCTGCTTCCGTCTGACAAGGAGCACAGCCTTCTGACAGCAGCTTTCAACTTGTCTAAGAAAGAGCTTGGCCATTTAGATGTGATGCAAATCTGTGTGTGTCTAAGGTGCAGGTGCAAGCTCCTGACAAAGGTGTTCTCCAGGTTCAGTTTCTCCTTGCCAGACACATTGGAAATGTTTTCCTCTGGCATTCGCACCAAGAGTCTCAGTTTGATTAACTCAGGAGCTCTGAGAATGGAACGGCAAGAGGTGTTCCGCTTACGTCATAAACAGTGCTCCAGAGCGCTTAGCAACGGGCACAACGAAACGTGTCTGTGGGATAGTGACCATTCCCGCCTAGTGCTGGCAATGCACGAGCACTGCCAAAAGGCAAAGGAAGGCGCTTAGCATCCGGCTTGTGCGCAAAGCTTTCAGACTGCCAGAGGACCGCAGCTGTGGTAAGCCCGTTTGCTCATTTGACGTTAGAAGTCGCCTGCAAGATCTTCACCCGCATCTGGTTTATGCTGCTACCTGTTGTTAGGCGACAACAAGGGCACATGTAGCGATATGCTTTTTCCTGCCTCATTTTCTTAGGCCACGCTCTTCTGTGGCTCTTTAGTGCTTGCCAAACTCCTATGTGCGTGCTGCTGCTTCCATCTGACAAGGAGCACAGCCTTCTGACAGCAGCTTTCAACTTGTCTAAGAAAGAGCTTGGCCATTTAGATGTGATGCAAATCTGCGTGTGTCTAAGGTGCAGGTGCAAGCTCCTGACAAAGGTGTTCTCCAGGTTCAGTTTCTCCTTGCCAGACACATTGGAAATGTCTTTCTCTGGCATTCGCACCAAGAGTAGCAGATTACTTAACTCAGGATCTCTGAGAATGGAACGGCAAGAGGTGTTCCGCTTACGTCATAAACAGTGCTCCAGAGCGCTTAGCAACGGGCACAACGAAACGTGTCTGTGGGATAGTGACCATTCCCGCCTAGTGCTGGCAATGCACGAGCACTGCCAAAAGGCAAAGGAAGGCGCTTAGCATCCGGCTTGTGCGCAAAGCTTTCAGACTGCCAGAGGACCGCAGCTGTGGTAAGCCCGTTTGCTCATTTGACGTTAGAAGTCGCCTGCAAGATCATCACCCGCATCTGGTTTATGCTGCTACCTGTTGTTAGGCGACAACAAGGGCACATGTAGCGATATGCTTTTTCCTGCCTCATTTTGCTAGACCACGCTCTTCTGTGGCTCTTTAGTTCTTGCCAAACTCCTATGTGCGTGCTGCTGCTTCCGTCTGACAAGGAGCACAGCCTTCTGACAGCAGCTTTCAACTTGTCTAAGAAAGAGCTTGGCCATTTAGATGTGATGCAAATCTGTGTGTGTCTAAGGTGCAGGTGCAAGCTCCTGACAAAGGTGTTCTCCAGGTTCAGTTTCTCCTTGCCAGACACATTGGAAATGTTTTCCTCTGGCATTCGCACCAAGAGTCTCAGTTTGATTAACTCAGGAGCTCTGAGAATGGAACGGCAAGAGGTGTTCCGCTTACGTCATAAACAGTGCTCCAGAGCGCTTAGCAACGGGCACAACGAAACGTGTCTGTGGGATAGTGACCATTCCCGCCTAGTGCTGGCAATGCACGAGCACTGCCAAAAGGCAAAGGAAGGCGCTTAGCATCCGGCTTGTGCGCAAAGCTTTCAGACTGCCAGAGGACCGCAGCTGTGGTAAGCCCGTTTGCTCATTTGACGTTAGAAGTCGCCTGCAAGATCTTCACCCGCATCTGGTTTATGCTGCTACCTGTTGTTAGGCGACAACAAGGGCACATGTAGCGTTTTTCCTGCCTCATTTTCCTAGGCCACGCTCTTCTGTGGCTCTTTAGTGCTTGCCAAACTCCTATGTGCGTGCTGCTGCTTCCATCTGACAAGGAGCACAGCCTTCTGGCAGCAGCTTTCAACTTGTCTAAGAAAGAGCTTGGCCATTTAGATGTGATGCAAATCTGTGTGTGTCTAAGGTGCAGGTGCAAGCTCCTGACAAAGGTGTTCTCCAGGTTCAGTTTCTCCTTGCCAGACACATTGGAAGTGTTTTCCTCTGGCATTCGCACCAAGAGTCGCAGATTACTTAACTCAGGAGCTCTGAGAATGGAACGGCAAGAGGTGTTCCGCTTACGTCATAAACAGTGCTCCAGAGCGCTTAGCAACGGGCACAACGAAACGTGTCTCTGGGATAGTGACCTTTCCCGCCTAGTGCTGGCAATGCACGAGCACTGCCAAAAGGCAAAGGAAGGCGCTTAGCATCCGGCTTGTGCGCAAAGCTTTCAGACTGCCAGAGGACCGCAGCTGTGGTAAGCCCGTTTGCTCATTTGACGTTAGAAGTCGCCTGCAAGATCATCACCCGCATCTGGTTTATGCTGCTACCTGTTGTTAGGCGACAACAAGGGCACATGTAGCGATATGCTTTTTCCTGCCTCATTTTGCTAGACCACGCTCTTCTGTGGCTCTTTAGTTCTTGCCAAACTCCTATGTGCGTGCTGCTGCTTCCGTCTGACAAGGAGCACAGCCTTCTGACAGCAGCTTTCAACTTGTCTAAGAAAGAGCTTGGCCATTTAGATGTGATGCAAATCTGTGTGTGTCTAAGGTGCAGCTGCAAGCTCCTGACAAAGGTGTTCTCCAGGTTCAGTTTCTCCTTGCCAGACACATTGGAAATGTTTTCCTCTGGCATTCGCACCAAGAGTCTCAGTTTGATTAACTCAGGAGCTCTGAGAATGGAACGGCAAGAGGTGTTCCGCTTACGTCATAAACAGTGCTCCAGAGCGCTTAGCAACGGGCACAACGAAACGTGTCTGTGGGATAGTGACCATTCCCGCCTAGTGCTGGCAATGCACGAGCACTGCCAAAAGGCAAAGGAAGGCGCTTAGCATCCGGCTTGTGCGCAAAGCTTTCAGACTGCCAGAGGACCGCAGCTGTGGTAAGCCCGTTTGCTCATTTGACGTTAGAAGTCACCTGCAAGATCTTCACCCGCATCTGGTTTATGCTGCTACCTGTTGTTAGGCGACAACAAGGGCACATGTAGCGATATGCTTTTTCCTGCCTCATTTTCCTAGGCCACGCTCTTCTGTGGCTCTTTAGTGCTTGCCAAACTCCTATGTGCGTGCTGCTGCTTCCATCTGACAAGGAGCACAGCCTTCTGACAGCAGCTTTCAACTTGTCTAAGAAAGAGCTTGGCCATTTAGATGTGATGCAAATCTGTGTGTGTCTAAGGTGCAGGTGCAAGCTCCTGACAAAGGTGTTCTCCAGGTTCAGTTTCTCCTTGCCAGACACATTGGAAATGTCTTTCTCTGGCATTCGCACCAAGAGTAGCAGATTACTTAACTCAGGAGCTCTGAGAATGGAACGGCAAGAGGTGTTCCGCTTACGTCATAAACAGTGCTCCAGAGCGCTTAGCAACGGGCACAACGAAACGTGTCTGTGGGATAGTGACCATTCCCGCCTAGTGCTGGCAATGCACGAGCACTGCCAAAAGGCAAAGGAAGGCGCTTAGCATCCGGCTTGTGCGCAAAGCTTTCAGACTGCCAGAGGACCGCAGCTGTGGTAAGCCCGTTTGCTCATTTGACGTTAGAAGTCGCCTGCAAGATCATCACCCGCATCTGGTTTATGCTGCTACCTGTTGTTAGGCGACAACAAGGGCACATGTAGCGATATGCTTTTTCCTGCCTCATTTTCCTAGACCACGCTCTTCTGTGGCTCTTTAGTTCTTGCCAAACTCCTATGTGCGTGCTGCTGCTTCCGTCTGACAAGGAGCACAGCCTTCTGACAGCAGCTTTCAACTTGTCTAAGAAAGAGCTTGGCCATTTAGATGTGATGCAAATCTGTGTGTGTCTAAGGTGCAGGTGCAAGCTCCTGACAAAGGTGTTCTCCAGGTTCAGTTTCTCCTTGCCAGACACATTGGAAATGTTTTCCTCTGGCATTCGCACCAAGAGTCTCAGTTTGATTAACTCAGGAGCTCTGAGAATGGAACGGCAAGAGGTGTTCCGCTTACGTCATAAACAGTGCTCCAGAGCGCTTAGCAACGGGCACAACGAAACGTGTCTGTGGGATAGTGACCATTCCCGCCTAGTGCTGGCAATGCACGAGCACTGCCAAAAGGCAAAGGAAGGCGCTTAGCATCCGGCTTGTGCGCAAAGCTTTCAGACTGCCAGAGGACCGCAGCTGTGGTAAGCCCGTTTGCTCATTTGACGTTAGAAGTCGCCTGCAAGATCTTCACCCGCATCTGGTTTATGCTGCTACCTGTTGTTAGGCGACAACAAGGGCACATGTAGCGTTTTTCCTGCCTCATTTTCCTAGGCCACGCTCTTCTGTGGCTCTTTAGTGCTTGCCAAACTCCTATGTGCGTGCTGCTGCTTCCATCTGACAAGGAGCACAGCCTTCTGACAGCAGCTTTCAACTTGTCTAAGAAAGAGCTTGGCCATTTAGATGTGATGCAAATCTGTGTGTGTCTAAGGTGCAGGTGCAAGCTCCTGACAAAGGTGTTCTCCAGGTTCAGTTTCTCCTTGCCAGACACATTGGAAATGTCTTTCTCTGGCATTCGCACCAAGAGTAGCAGATTACTTAACTCAGGAGCTCTGAGAATGGAACGGCAAGAGGTGTTCCGCTTACGTCATAAACAGTGCTCCAGAGCGCTTAGCAACGGGCACAACGAAACGTGTCTGTGGGATAGTGACCATTCCCGCCTAGTGCTGGCAATGCACGAGCACTGCCAAAAGGCAAAGGAAGGCGCTTAGCATCCGGCTTGTGCGCAAAGCTTTCAGACTGCCAGAGGACCGCAGCTGTGGTAAGCCCGTTTGCTCATTTGACGTTAGAAGTCGCCTGCAAGATCATCACCCGCATCTGGTTTATGCTGCTACCTGTTGTTAGGCGACAACAAGGGCACATGTAGCGATATGCTTTTTCCTGCCTCATTTTCCTAGACCACGCTCTTCTGTGGCTCTTTAGTTCTTGCCAAACTCCTATGTGCGTGCTGCTGCTTCCGTCTGACAAGGAGCACAGCCTTCTGACAGCAGCTTTCAACTTGTCTAAGAAAGAGCTTGGCCATTTAGATGTGATGCAAATCTGTGTGTGTCTAAGGTGCAGGTGCAAGCTCCTGACAAAGGTGTTCTCCAGGTTCAGTTTCTCCTTGCCAGACACATTGGAAATGTTTTCCTCTGGCATTCGCACCAAGAGTCTCAGTTTGATTAACTCAGGAGCTCTGAGAATGGAACGGCAAGAGGTGTTCCGCTTACGTCATAAACAGTGCTCCAGAGCGCTTAGCAACGGGCACAACGAAACGTGTCTGTGGGATAGTGACCATTCCCGCCTAGTGCTGGCAATGCACGAGCACTGCCAAAAGGCAAAGGAAGGCGCTTAGCATCCGGCTTGTGCGCAAAGCTTTCAGACTGCCAGAGGACCGCAGCTGTGGTAAGCCCGTTTGCTCATTTGACGTTAGAAGTCGCCTGCAAGATCTTCACCCGCATCTGGTTTATGCTGCTACCTGTTGTTAGGCGACAACAAGGGCACATGTAGCGTTTTTCCTGCCTCATTTTCCTAGGCCACGCTCTTCTGTGGCTCTTTAGTGCTTGCCAAACTCCTATGTGCGTGCTGCTGCTTCCATCTGACAAGGAGCACAGCCTTCTGACAGCAGCTTTCAACTTGTCTAAGAAAGAGCTTGGCCATTTAGATGTGATGCAAATCTGTGTGTGTCTAAGGTGCAGGTGCAAGCTCCTGACAAAGGTGTTCTCCAGGTTCAGTTTCTCCCTGCCAGACACATTGGAAATGTTTTCCTCTGGCATTCGCACCAAGAGTCTCAGTTTGATTAACTCAGGAGCTCTGAGAATGGAACGGCAAGAGGTGTTCCGCTTACGTCATAAACAGTGATCCAGAGCGCTTAGCAACGGGCACAACGAAACGTGTCTGTGGGATAGTGACCATTCCCGCCTAGTGCTGGCAATGCACGAGCACTGCCAAAAGGCAAAGGAAGGCGCTTAGCATCCGCCTTGTGCGCAAAGCTTTCAGACTGCCAGAGGACCGCAGCTGTGGTAAGCCCGTTTGCTCATTTGACGTTAGAAGTCGCCTGCAAGATCTTCACCGGCATCTGGTTTATGCTGCTACCTGTTGTTAGGCGACAACAAGGGCACATGTAGCGTTTTTCCTGCCTCATTTTCCTAGGCCACGCTCTTCTGTGGCTCTTTAGTGCTTGCCAAACTCCTATGTGCGTGCTGCTGCTTCCATCTGACAAGGAGCACAGCCTTCTGACAGCAGCTTTCAACTTGTCTAAGAAAGAGCTTGGCCATTTAGATGTGATGCAAATCTGTGTGTGTCTAAGGTGCAGGTGCAATCTCCTGACAAAGGTGTTCTCCAGGTTCAGTTTCTCCCTGCCAGACACATTGGAAATGTTTTCCTCTGGCATTCGCACCAAGAGTCTCAGTTTGATTAACTCAGGAGCTCTGAGAATGGAACGGCAAGAGGTGTTCCGCTTACGTCATAAACAGTGCTCCAGAGCGCTTAGCAACGGGCACAACGAAACGTGTCTGTGGGATAGTGACCATTCCCGCCTAGTGCTGGCAATGCACGAGCACTGCCAAAAGGCAAAGGAAGGCGCTTAGCATCCGCCTTGTGCGCAAAGCTTTCAGACTGCCAGAGGACCGCAGCTGTGGTAAGCCCGTTTGCTCATTTGACGTTAGAAGTCGCCTGCAAGATCTTCACCCGCATCTGGTTTATGCTGCTACCTGTTGTTAGGCGACAACAAGGGCACATGTAGCGTTTTTCCTGCCTCATTTTCCTAGGCCACGCTCTTCTGTGGCTCTTTAGTGCTTGCCAAACTCCTATGTGCGTGCTGCTGCTTCCATCTGACAAGGAGCACAGCCTTCTGACAGCAGCTTTCAACTTGTCTAAGAAAGAGCTTGGCCATTTAGATGTGATGCAAATCTGTGTGTGTCTAAGGTGCAGGTGCAAGCTCCTGACAAAGGTGTTCTCCAGGTTCAGTTTCTCCTTGCCAGACACATTGGAAGTGTTTTCCTCTGGCATTCGCACCAAGAGTCGCAGATTACTTAACTCAGGAGCTCTGAGAATGGAACGGCAAGAGGTGTTCCGCTTACGTCATAAACAGTGCTCCAGAGCGCTTAGCAACGGGCACAACGAAACGTGTCTCTGGGATAGTGACCATTCCCGCCTAGTGCTGGCAATGCACGAGCACTGCCAAAAGGCAAAGGAAGGCGCTTAGCATCCGGCTTGTGCGCAAAGCTTTCAGACTGCCAGAGGACCGCAGCTGTGGTAAGCCCGTTTGCTCATTTGACGTTAGAAGTCGCCTGCAAGATCATCACCCGCATCTGGTTTATGCTGCTACCTGTTGTTAGGCGACAACAAGGGCACATGTAGCGATATGCTTTTTCCTGCCTCATTTTGCTAGACCACGCTCTTCTGTGGCTCTTTAGTTCTTGCCAAACTCCTATGTGCGTGCTGCTGCTTCCGTCTGACAAGGAGCACAGCCTTCTGACAGCAGCTTTCAACTTGTCTAAGAAAGAGCTTGGCCATTTAGATGTGATGCAAATCTGTGTGTGTCTAAGGTGCAGCTGCAAGCTCCTGACAAAGGTGTTCTCCAGGTTCAGTTTCTCCTTGCCAGACACATTGGAAATGTTTTCCTCTGGCATTCGCACCAAGAGTCTCAGTTTGATTAACTCAGGAGCTCTGAGAATGGAACGGCAAGAGGTGTTCCGCTTACGTCATAAACAGTGCTCCAGAGCGCTTAGCAACGGGCACAACGAAACGTGTCTGTGGGATAGTGACCATTCCCGCCTAGTGCTGGCAATGCACGAGCACTGCCAAAAGGCAAAGGAAGGCGCTTAGCATCCGGCTTGTGCGCAAAGCTTTCAGACTGCCAGAGGACCGCAGCTGTGGTAAGCCCGTTTGCTCATTTGACGTTAGAAGTCACCTGCAAGATCTTCACCCGCATCTGGTTTATGCTGCTACCTGTTGTTAGGCGACAACAAGGGCACATGTAGCGATATGCTTTTTCCTGCCTCATTTTCCTAGGCCACGCTCTTCTGTGGCTCTTTAGTGCTTGCCAAACTCCTATGTGCGTGCTGCTGCTTCCATCTGACAAGGAGCACAGCCTTCTGACAGCAGCTTTCAACTTGTCTAAGAAAGAGCTTGGCCATTTAGATGTGATGCAAATCTGTGTGTGTCTAAGGTGCAGGTGCAAGCTCCTGACAAAGGTGTTCTCCAGGTTCAGTTTCTCCTTGCCAGACACATTGGAAATGTTTTCCTCTGGCATTCGCACCAAGAGTCTCAGTTTGATTAACTCAGGAGCTCTGAGAATGGAACGGCAAGAGGTGTTCCGCTTACGTCATAAACAGTGCTCCAGAGCGCTTAGCAACGGGCACAACGAAACGTGTCTCTGGGATAGTGACCATTCCCGCCTAGTGCTGGCAATGCACGAGCACTGCCAAAAGGCAAAGGAAGGCGCTTAGCATCCGGCTTGTGCGCAAAGCTTTCAGACTGCCAGAGGACCGCAGCTGTGGTAAGCCCGTTTGCTCATTTGACGTTAGAAGTCGCCTGCAAGATCTTCACCCGCATCTGGTTTATGCTGCTACCTGTTGTTAGGCGACAACAAGGGCACATGTAGCGATATGCTTTTTCCTGCCTCATTTTCCTAGGCCACGCTCTTCTGTGGCTCTTTAGTGCTTGCCAAACTCCTATGTGCGTGCTGCTGCTTCCGTCTGACAAGGAGCACAGCCTTCTGACAGCAGCTTTCAACTTGTCTAAGAAAGAGCTTGGCCATTTAGATGTGATGCAAATCTGTGTGTGTCTAAGGTGCAGGTGCAAGCTCCTGACAAAGGTGTTCTCCAGGTTCAGTTTCTCCTTGCCAGACACATTGGAAATGTTTTCCTCTGGCATTCGCACCAAGAGTCTCAGTTTGATTAACTCAGGAGCTCTGAGAATGGAACGGCAAGAGGTGTTCCGCTTACGTCATAAACAGTGCTCCAGAGCGCTTAGCAACGGGCACAACGAAACGTGTCTGTGGGATAGTGACCATTCCCGCCTAGTGCTGGCAATGCACGAGCACTGCCAAAAGGCAAAGGAAGGCGCTTAGCATCCGGCTTGTGCGCAAAGCTTTCAGACTGCCAGAGGACCGCAGCTGTGGTAAGCCCGTTTGCTCATTTGACGTTAGAAGTCGCCTGCAAGATCTTCACCCGCATCTGGTTTATGCTGCTACCTGTTGTTAGGCGACAACAAGGGCACATGTAGCGTTTTTCCTGCCTCATTTTCCTAGGCCACGCTCTTCTGTGGCTCTTTAGTGCTTGCCAAACTCCTATGTGCGTGCTGCTGCTTCCATCTGACAAGGAGCACAGCCTTCTGACAGCAGCTTTCAACTTGTCTAAGAAAGAGCTTGGCCATTTAGATGTGATGCAAATCTGTGTGTGTCTAAGGTGCAGGTGCAAGCTCCTGACAAAGGTGTTCTCCAGGTTCAGTTTCTCCTTGCCAGACACATTGGAAATGTCTTTCTCTGGCATTCGCACCAAGAGTAGCAGATTACTTAACTCAGGAGCTCTGAGAATGGAACGGCAAGAGGTGTTCCGCTTACGTCATAAACAGTGCTCCAGAGCGCTTAGCAACGGGCACAACGAAACGTGTCTGTGGGATAGTGACCATTCCCGCCTAGTGCTGGCAATGCACAAGCACTGCCAAAAGGCAAAGGAAGGCGCTTAGCATCCGGCTTGTGCGCAAAGCTTTCAGACTGCCAGAGGACCGCAGCTGTGGTAAGCCCGTTTGCTCATTTGACGTTAGAAGTCGCCTGCAAGATCATCACCCGCATCTGGTTTATGCTGCTACCTGTTGTTAGGCGACAACAAGGGCACATGTAGCGATATGCTTTTTCCTGCCTCATTTTCCTAGACCACGCTCTTCTGTGGCTCTTTAGTTCTTGCCAAACTCCTATGTGCGTGCTGCTGCTTCCGTCTGACAAGGAGCACAGCCTTCTGACAGCAGCTTTCAACTTGTCTAAGAAAGAGCTTGGCCATTTAGATGTGATGCAAATCTGTGTGTGTCTAAGGTGCAGGTGCAAGCTCCTGACAAAGGTGTTCTCCAGGTTCAGTTTCTCCTTGCCAGACACATTGGAAATGTTTTCCTCTGGCATTCGCACCAAGAGTCTCAGTTTGATTAACTCAGGAGCTCTGAGAATGGAACGGCAAGAGGTGTTCCGCTTACGTCATAAACAGTGCTCCAGAGCGCTTAGCAACGGGCACAACGAAACGTGTCTGTGGGATAGTGACCATTCCCGCCTAGTGCTGGCAATGCACGAGCACTGCCAAAAGGCAAAGGAAGGTGCTTAGCATCCGGCTTGTGCGCAAAGCTTTCAGACTGCCAGAGGACCGCAGCTGTGGTAAGCCCGTTTGCTCATTTGACGTTAGAAGTCGCCTGCAAGATCTTCACCCGCATCTGGTTTATGCTGCTACCTGTTGTTAGGCGACAACAAGGGCACATGTAGCGTTTTTCCTGCCTCATTTTCCTAGGCCACGCTCTTCTGTGGCTCTTTAGTGCTTGCCAAACTCCTATGTGCGTGCTGCTGCTTCCATCTGACAAGGAGCACAGCCTTCTGACAGCAGCTTTCAACTTGTCTAAGAAAGAGCTTGGCCATTTAGATGTGATGCAAATCTGTGTGTGTCTAAGGTGCAGGTGCAAGCTCCTGACAAAGGTGTTCTCCAGGTTCAGTTTCTCCCTGCCAGACACATTGGAAATGTTTTCCTCTGGCATTCGCACCAAGAGTCTCAGTTTGATTAACTCAGGAGCTCTGAGAATGGAACGGCAAGAGGTGTTCCGCTTACGTCATAAACAGTGCTCCAGAGCGCTTAGCAACGGGCACAACGAAACGTGTCTGTGGGATAGTGACCATTCCCGCCTAGTGCTGGCAATGCACGAGCACTGCCAAAAGGCAAAGGAAGGCGCTTAGCATCCGGCTTGTGCGCAAAGCTTTCAGACTGCCAGAGGACCGCAGCTGTGGTAAGCCCGTTTGCTCATTTGACGTTAGAAGTCGCCTGCAAGATCTTCACCCGCATCTGGTTTATGCTGCTACCTGTTGTTAGGCGACAACAAGGGCACATGTAGCGTTTTTCCTGCCTCATTTTCCTAGGCCACGCTCTTCTGTGGCTCTTTAGTGCTTGCCAAACTCCTATGTGCGTGCTGCTGCTTCCATCTGACAAGGAGCACAGCCTTCTGACAGCAGCTTTCAACTTGTCTAAGAAAGAGCTTGGCCATTTAGATGTGATGCAAATCTGTGTGTGTCTAAGGTGCAGGTGCAAGCTCCTGACAAAGGTGTTCTCCAGGTTCAGTTTCTCCTTGCCAGACACATTGGAAGTGTTTTCCTCTGGCATTCGCACCAAGAGTCGCAGATTACTTAACTCAGGAGCTCTGAGAATGGAACGGCAAGAGGTGTTCCGCTTACGTCATAAACAGTGCTCCAGAGCGCTTAGCAACGGGCACAACGAAACGTGTCTGTGGGATAGTGACCATTCCCGCCTAGTGCTGGCAATGCACGAGCACTGCCAAAAGGCAAAGGAAGGCGCTTAGCATCCGGCTTGTGCGCAAAGCTTTCAGACTGCCAGAGGACCGCAGCTGTGGTAAGCCCGTTTGCTCATTTGACGTTAGAAGTCACCTGCAAGATCTTCACCCGCATCTGGTTTATGCTGCTACCTGTTGTTAGGCGACAACAAGGGCACATGTAGCGATATGCTTTTTCCTGCCTCATTTTCCTAGGCCACGCTCTTCTGTGGCTCTTTAGTGCTTGCCAAACTCCTATGTGCGTGCTGCTGCTTCCATCTGACAAGGAGCACAGCCTTCTGACAGCAGCTTTCAACTTGTCTAAGAAAGAGCTTGGCCATTTAGATGTGATGCAAATCTGTGTGTGTCTAAGGTGCAGGTGCAAGCTCCTGACAAAGGTGTTCTCCAGGTTCAGTTTCTCCTTGCCAGACACATTGGAAATGTTTTCCTCTGGCATTCGCACCAAGAGTCTCAGTTTGATTAACTCAGGAGCTCTGAGAATGGAACGGCAAGAGGTGTTCCGCTTACGTCATAAACAGTGCTCCAGAGCGCTTAGCAACGGGCACAACGAAACGTGTCTGTGGGATAGTGACCATTCCCGCCTAGTGCTGGCAATGCACGAGCACTGCCAAAAGGCAAAGGAAGGCGCTTAGCATCCGGCTTGTGCGCAAAGCTTTCAGACTGCCAGAGGACCGCAGCTGTGGTAAGCCCGTTTGCTCATTTGACGTTAGAAGTCGCCTGCAAGATCATCACCCGCATCTGGTTTATGCTGCTACCTGTTGTTAGGCGACAACAAGGGCACATGTAGCGATATGCTTTTTCCTGCCTCATTTTGCTAGACCACGCTCTTCTGTGGCTCTTTAGTTCTTGCCAAACTCCTATGTGCGTGCTGTTGCTTCCGTCTGACAAGGAGCACAGCCTTCTGACAGCAGCTTTCAACTTGTCTAAGAAAGAGCTTGGCCATTTAGATGTGATGCAAATCTGTGTGTGTCTAAGGTGCAGGTGCAAGCTCCTGACAAAGGTGTTCTCCAGGTTCAGTTTCTCCTTGCCAGACACATTGGAAATGTTTTCCTCTGGCATTCGCACCAAGAGTCTCAGTTTGATTAACTCAGGAGCTCTGAGAATGGAACGGCAAGAGGTGTTCCGCTTACGTCATAAACAGTGCTCCAGAGCGCTTAGCAACGGGCACAACGAAACGTGTCTGTGGGATAGTGACCATTCCCGCCTAGTGCTGGCAATGCACGAGCACTGCCAAAAGGCAAAGGAAGGCGCTTAGCATCCGGCTTGTGCGCAAAGCTTTCAGACTGCCAGAGGACCGCAGCTGTGGTAAGCCCGTTTGCTCATTTGACATTAGAAGTCGCCTGCAAGATCTTCACCCGCATCTGGTTTATGCTGCTACCTGTTGTTAGGCGACAACAAGGGCACATGTAGCGTTTTTCCTGCCTCATTTTCCTAGGCCACGCTCTTCTGTGGCTCTTTAGTGCTTGCCAAACTCCTATGTGCGTGCTGCTGCTTCCATCTGACAAGGAGCACAGCCTTCTGACAGCAGCTTTCAACTTGTCTAAGAAAGAGCTTGGCCATTTAGATGTGATGCAAATCTGTGTGTGTCTAAGGTGCAGGTGCAAGCTCCTGACAAAGGTGTTCTCCAGGTTCAGTTTCTCCCTGCCAGACACATTGGAAATGTTTTCCTCTGGCATTCGCACCAAGAGTCTCAGTTTGATTAACTCAGGAGCTCTGAGAATGGAACGGCAAGAGGTGTTCCGCTTACGTCATAAACAGTGCTCCAGAGCGCTTAGCAACGGGCACAACGAAACGTGTCTCTGGATAGTGACCATTCCCGCCTAGTGCTGGCAATGCACGAGCACTGCCAAAAGGCAAAGGAAGGCGCTTAGCATCCGGCTTGTGCGCAAAGCTTTCAGACTGCCAGAGGACCGCAGCTGTGGTAAGCCCGTTTGCTCATTTGACGTTAGAAGTCGCCTGCAAGATCATCACCCGCATCTGGTTTATGCTGCTACCTGTTGTTAGGCGACAACAAGGGCACATGTAGCGATATGCTTTTTCCTGCCTCATTTTGCTAGACCACGCTCTTCTGTGGCTCTTTAGTTCTTGCCAAACTCCTATGTGCGTGCTGCTGCTTCCGTCTGACAAGGAGCACAGCCATCTGACAGCAGCTTTCAACTTGTCTAAGAAAGAGCTTGGCCATTTAGATGTGATGCAAATCTGTGTGTGTCTAAGGTGCAGGTGCAAGCTCCTGACAAAGGTGTTCTCCAGGTTCAGTTTCTCCCTGCCAGACACATTGGAAATGTTTTTCTCTGGCATTCGCACCAAGAGTCTCACTTTGATTAACTCAGGAGCTCTGAGAATGGAACGGCAAGAGGTGTTCCGCTTACGTCATAAACAGTGCTCCAGAGCGCTTAGCAACGGGCACAACGAAACGTGTCTGTGGGATAGTGACCATTCCCGCCTAGTGCTGGCAATGCACGAGCACTGCCAAAAGGCAAAGGAAGGTGCTTAGCATCCGGCTTGTGCGCAAAGCTTTCAGACTGCCAGAGGACCGCAGCTGTGGTAAGCCCGTTTGCTCATTTGACGTTAGAAGTCACCTGCAAGATCTTCACCCGCATCTGGTTTATGCTGCTACCTGTTGTTAGGCGACAACAAGGGCACATGTAGCGTTTTTCCTGCCTCATTTTCCTAGGCCACGCTCTTCTGTGGCTCTTTAGTTCTTGCCAAACTCCTATGTGCGTGCTGCTGCTTCCGTCTGACAAGGAGCACAGCCTTCTGACAGCAGCTTTCAACTTGTCTAAGAAAGAGCTTGGCCATTTAGATGTGATGCAAATCTGTGTGTGTCTAAGGTGCAGGTGCAAGCTCCTGACAAAGGTGTTCTCCAGGTTCAGTTTCTCCTTGCCAGACACATTGGAAATGTTTTCCTCTGGCATTCGCACCAAGAGTCTCAGTTTGATTAACTCAGGAGCTCTGAGAATGGAACGGCAAGAGGTGTTCCGCTTACGTCATAAACAGTGCTCCAGAGCGCTTAGCAACGGGCACAACGAAACGTGTCTGTGGGATAGTGACCATTCCCGCCTAGTGCTGGCAATGCACGAGCACTGCCAAAAGGCAAAGGAAGGCGCTTAGCATCCGGCTTGTGCGCAAAGCTTTCAGACTGCCAGAGGACCGCAGCTGTGGTAAGCCCGTTTGCTCATTTGACGTTAGAAGTCGCCTGCAAGATCTTCACCCGCATCTGGTTTATGCTGCTACCTGTTGTTAGGCGACAACAAGGGCACATGTAGCGATATGCTTTTTCCTGCCTCATTTTCCTAGGCCACGCTCTTCTGTGGCTCTTTAGTGCTTGCCAAACTCCTATGTGCGTGCTGCTGCTTCCATCTGACAAGGAGCACAGCCTTCTGACAGCAGCTTTCAACTTGTCTAAGAAAGAGCTTGGCCATTTAGATGTGATGCAAATCTGTGTGTGTCTAAGGTGCAGGTGCAAGCTCCTGACAAAGGTGTTCTCCAGGTTCAGTTTCTCCTTGCCAGACACATTGGAAATGTTTTTCTCTGGCATTCGCAGCAAGAGTAGCAGATTACTTAACTCAGGAGCTCTGAGAATGGAACGGCAAGAGGTGTTCCGCTTACGTCATAAACAGTGCTCCAGAGCGCTTAGCAACGGGCACAACGAAACGTGTCTCTGGATAGTGACCATTCCCGCCTAGTGCTGGCAATGCACGAGCACTGCCAAAAGGCAAAGGAAGGCGCTTAGCATCCGGCTTGTGCGCAAAGCTTTCAGACTGCCAGAGGACCGCAGCTGTGGTAAGCCCGTTTGCTCATTTGACGTTAGAAGTCGCCTGCAAGATCATCACCCGCATCTGGTTTATGCTGCTACCTGTTGTTAGGCGACAACAAGGGCACATGTAGCGATATGCTTTTTCCTGCCTCATTTTCCTAGACCACGCTCTTCTGTGGCTCTTTAGTTCTTGCCAAACTCCTATGTGCGTGCTGCTGCTTCCGTCTGACAAGGAGCACAGCCATCTGACAGCAGCTTTCAACTTGTCTAAGAAAGAGCTTGGCCATTTAGATGTGATGCAAATCTGTGTGTGTCTAAGGTGCAGGTGCAAGCTCCTGACAAAGGTGTTCTCCAGGTTCAGTTTCTCCCTGCCAGACACATTGGAAATGTTTTTCTCTGGCATTCGCACCAAGAGTCTCACTTTGATTAACTCAGGAGCTCTGAGAATGGAACGGCAAGAGGTGTTCCGCTTACGTCATAAACAGTGCTCCAGAGCGCTTAGCAACGGGCACAACGAAACGTGTCTGTGGGATAGTGACCATTCCCGCCTAGTGCTGGCAATGCACGAGCACTGCCAAAAGGCAAAGGAAGGTGCTTAGCATCCGCCTTGTGCGCAAAGCTTTCAGACTGCCAGAGGACCGCAGCTGTGGTAAGCCCGTTTGCTCATTTGACGTTAGAAGTCGCCTGCAAGATCTTCACCCGCATCTGGTTTATGCTGCTACCTGTTGTTAGGCGACAACAAGGGCACATGTAGCGATATGCTTTTTCCTGCCTCATTTTCCTAGACCACGCTCTTCTGTGGCTCTTTAGTTCTTGCCAAACTCCTATGTGCGTGCTGCTGCTTCCGTCTGACAAGGAGCACAGCCTTCTGACAGCAGCTTTCAACTTGTCTAAGAAAGAGCTTGGCCATTTAGATGTGATGCAAATCTGTGTGTGTCTAAGGTGCAGGTGCAAGCTCCTGACAAAGGTGTTCTCCAGGTTCAGTTTCTCCCTGCCAGACACATTGGAAATGTTTTTCTCTGGCATTCGCACCAAGAGTCTCACTTTGATTAACTCAGGAGCTCTGAGAATGGAACGGCAAGAGGTGTTCCGCTTACGTCATAAACAGTGCTCCAGAGCGCTTAGCAACGGGCACAACGAAACGTGTGTGTGGGATAGTGACCATTCCCGCCTAGTGCTGGCAATGCACGAGCACTGCCAAAAGGCAAAGGAAGGTGCTTAGCATCCGCCTTGTGCGCAAAGCTTTCAGACTGCCAGAGGACCGCAGCTGTGGTAAGCCCGTTTGCTCATTTGACGTTAGAAGTCACCTGCAAGATCTTCACCCGCATCTGGTTTATGCTGCTACCTGTTGTTAGGCGACAACAAGGGCACATGTAGCGTTTTTCCTGCCTCATTTTCCTAGGCCACGCTCTTCTGTGGCTCTTTAGTTCTTGCCAAACTCCTATGTGCGTGCTGCTGCTTCCGTCTGACAAGGAGCACAGCCTTCTGACAGCAGCTTTCAACTTGTCTAAGAAAGAGCTTGGCCATTTAGATGTGATGCAAATCTGTGTGTGTCTAAGGTGCAGGTGCAAGCTCCTGACAAAGGTGTTCTCCAGGTTCAGTTTCTCCTTGCCAGACACATTGGAAATGTTTTCCTCTGGCATTCGCACCAAGAGTCTCAGTTTGATTAACTCAGGAGCTCTGAGAATGGAACGGCAAGAGGTGTTCCGCTTACGTCATAAACAGTGCTCCAGAGCGCTTAGCAACGGGCACAACGAAACGTGTCTGTGGGATAGTGACCATTCCCGCCTAGTGCTGGCAATGCACGAGCACTGCCAAAAGGCAAAGGAAGGCGCTTAGCATCCGGCTTGTGCGCAAAGCTTTCAGACTGCCAGAGGACCGCAGCTGTGGTAAGCCCGTTTGCTCATTTGACGTTAGAAGTCGCCTGCAAGATCTTCACCCGCATCTGGTTTATGCTGCTACCTGTTGTTAGGCGACAACAAGGGCACATGTAGCGATATGCTTTTTCCTGCCTCATTTTCCTAGGCCACGCTCTTCTGTGGCTCTTTAGTGCTTGCCAAACTCCTATGTGCGTGCTGCTGCTTCCATCTGACAAGGAGCACAGCCTTCTGACAGCAGCTTTCAACTTGTCTAAGAAAGAGCTTGGCCATTTAGATGTGATGCAAATCTGTGTGTGTCTAAGGTGCAGGTGCAAGCTCCTGACAAAGGTGTTCTCCAGGTTCAGTTTCTCCTTGCCAGACACATTGGAAATGTTTTTCTCTGGCATTCGCAGCAAGAGTAGCAGATTACTTAACTCAGGAGCTCTGAGAATGGAACGGCAAGAGGTGTTCCGCTTACGTCATAAACAGTGCTCCAGAGCGCTTAGCAACGGGCACAACGAAACGTGTCTCTGGATAGTGACCATTCCCGCCTAGTGCTGGCAATGCACGAGCACTGCCAAAAGGCAAAGGAAGGCGCTTAGCATCCGGCTTGTGCGCAAAGCTTTCAGACTGCCAGAGGACCGCAGCTGTGGTAAGCCCGTTTGCTCATTTGACGTTAGAAGTCGCCTGCAAGATCATCACCCGCATCTGGTTTATGCTGCTACCTGTTGTTAGGCGACAACAAGGGCACATGTAGCGATATGCTTTTTCCTGCCTCATTTTCCTAGACCACGCTCTTCTGTGGCTCTTTAGTTCTTGCCAAACTCCTATGTGCGTGCTGCTGCTTCCGTCTGACAAGGAGCACAGCCATCTGACAGCAGCTTTCAACTTGTCTAAGAAAGAGCTTGGCCATTTAGATGTGATGCAAATCTGTGTGTGTCTAAGGTGCAGGTGCAAGCTCCTGACAAAGGTGTTCTCCAGGTTCAGTTTCTCCCTGCCAGACACATTGGAAATGTTTTTCTCTGGCATTCGCACCAAGAGTCTCACTTTGATTAACTCAGGAGCTCTGAGAATGGAACGGCAAGAGGTGTTCCGCTTACGTCATAAACAGTGCTCCAGAGCGCTTAGCAACGGGCACAACGAAACGTGTCTCTGGGATAGTGACCATTCCCGCCTAGTGCTGGCAATGCACGAGCACTGCCAAAAGGCAAAGGAAGGTGCTTAGCATCCGCCTTGTGCGCAAAGCTTTCAGACTGCCAGAGGACCGCAGCTGTGGTAAGCCCGTTTGCTCATTTGACGTTAGAAGTCGCCTGCAAGATCTTCACCCGCATCTGGTTTATGCTGCTACCTGTTGTTAGGCGACAACAAGGGCACATGTAGCGATATGCTTTTTCCTGCCTCATTTTCCTAGACCACGCTCTTCTGTGGCTCTTTAGTTCTTGCCAAACTCCTATGTGCGTGCTGCTGCTTCCGTCTGACAAGGAGCACAGCCTTCTGACAGCAGCTTTCAACTTGTCTAAGAAAGAGCTTGGCCATTTAGATGTGATGCAAATCTGTGTGTGTCTAAGGTGCAGGTGCAAGCTCCTGACAAAGGTGTTCTCCAGGTTCAGTTTCTCCCTGCCAGACACATTGGAAATGTTTTTCTCTGGCATTCGCACCAAGAGTCTCACTTTGATTAACTCAGGAGCTCTGAGAATGGAACGGCAAGAGGTGTTCCGCTTACGTCATAAACAGTGCTCCAGAGCGCTTAGCAACGGGCACAACGAAACGTGTGTGTGGGATAGTGACCATTCCCGCCTAGTGCTGGCAATGCACGAGCACTGCCAAAAGGCAAAGGAAGGTGCTTAGCATCCGCCTTGTGCGCAAAGCTTTCAGACTGCCAGAGGACCGCAGCTGTGGTAAGCCCGTTTGCTCATTTGACGTTAGAAGTCACCTGCAAGATCTTCACCCGCATCTGGTTTATGCTGCTACCTGTTGTTAGGCGACAACAAGGGCACATGTAGCGTTTTTCCTGCCTCATTTTCCTAGGCCACGCTCTTCTGTGGCTCTTTAGTTCTTGCCAAACTCCTATGTGCGTGCTGCTGCTTCCGTCTGACAAGGAGCACAGCCTTCTGACAGCAGCTTTCAACTTGTCTAAGAAAGAGCTTGGCCATTTAGATGTGATGCAAATCTGTGTGTGTCTAAGGTGCAGGTGCAAGCTCCTGACAAAGGTGTTCTCCAGGTTCAGTTTCTCCTTGCCAGACACATTGGAAATGTTTTCCTCTGGCATTCGCACCAAGAGTCTCAGTTTGATTAACTCAGGAGCTCTGAGAATGGAACGGCAAGAGGTGTTCCGCTTACGTCATAAACAGTGCTCCAGAGCGCTTAGCAACGGGCACAACGAAACGTGTCTGTGGGATAGTGACCATTCCCGCCTAGTGCTGGCAATGCACGAGCACTGCCAAAAGGCAAAGGAAGGCGCTTAGCATCCGGCTTGTGCGCAAAGCTTTCAGACTGCCAGAGGACCGCAGCTGTGGTAAGCCCGTTTGCTCATTTGACGTTAGAAGTCGCCTGCAAGATCATCACCCGCATCTGGTTTATGCTGCTACCTGTTGTTAGGCGACAACAAGGGCACATGTAGCGATATGCTTTTTCCTGCCTCATTTTGCTAGACCACGCTCTTCTGTGGCTCTTTAGTTCTTGCCAAACTCCTATGTGCGTGCTGCTGCTTCCGTCTGACAAGGAGCACAGCCATCTGACAGCAGCTTTCAACTTGTCTAAGAAAGAGCTTGGCCATTTAGATGTGATGCAAATCTGTGTGTGTCTAAGGTGCAGGTGCAAGCTCCTGACAAAGGTGTTCTCCAGGTTCAGTTTCTCCCTGCCAGACACATTGGAAATGTTTTTCTCTGGCATTCGCACCAAGTGTCTCACTTTGATTAACTCAGGAGCTCTGAGAATGGAACGGCAAGAGGTGTTCCGCTTACGTCATAAACAGTGCTCCAGAGCGCTTAGCAACGGGCACAACGAAACGTGTCTGTGGGATAGTGACCATTCCCGCCTAGTGCTGGCAATGCACGAGCACTGCCAAAAGGCAAAGGAAGGTGCTTAGCATCCGCCTTGTGCGCAAAGCTTTCAGACTGCCAGAGGACCGCAGCTGTGGTAAGCCCGTTTGCTCATTTGACGTTAGAAGTCGCCTGCAAGATCTTCACCCGCATCTGGTTTATGCTGCTACCTGTTGTTAGGCGACAACAAGGGCACATGTAGCGATATGCTTTTTCCTGCCTCATTTTCCTAGACCACGCTCTTCTGTGGATCTTTAGTTCTTGCCAAACTCCTATGTGCGTGCTGCTGCTTCCGTCTGACAAGGAGCACAGCCTTCTGACAGCAGCTTTCAACTTGTCTAAGAAAGAGCTTGGCCATTTAGATGTGATGCAAATCTGTGTGTGTCTAAGGTGCAGGTGCAAGCTCCTGACAAAGGTGTTCTCCAGGTTCAGTTTCTCCCTGCCAGACACATTGGAAATGTTTTTCTCTGGCATTCGCACCAAGAGTCTCACTTTGATTAACTCAGGAGCTCTGAGAATGGAACGGCAAGAGGTGTTCCGCTTACGTCATAAACAGTGCTCCAGAGCGCTTAGCAACGGGCACAACGAAACGTGTGTGTGGGATAGTGACCATTCCCGCCTAGTGCTGGCAATGCACGAGCACTGCCAAAAGGCAAAGGAAGGTGCTTAGCATCCGCCTTGTGCGCAAAGCTTTCAGACTGCCAGAGGACCGCAGCTGTGGTAAGCCCGTTTGCTCATTTGACGTTAGAAGTCACCTGCAAGATCTTCACCCGCATCTGGTTTATGCTGCTACCTGTTGTTAGGCGACAACAAGGGCACATGTAGCGTTTTTCCTGCCTCATTTTCCTAGGCCACGCTCTTCTGTGGCTCTTTAGTTCTTGCCAAACTCCTATGTGCGTGCTGCTGCTTCCGTCTGACAAGGAGCACAGCCTTCTGACAGCAGCTTTCAACTTGTCTAAGAAAGAGCTTGGCCATTTAGATGTGATGCAAATCTGTGTGTGTCTAAGGTGCAGGTGCAAGCTCCTGACAAAGGTGTTCTCCAGGTTCAGTTTCTCCTTGCCAGACACATTGGAAATGTTTTCCTCTGGCATTCGCACCAAGAGTCTCAGTTTGATTAACTCAGGAGCTCTGAGAATGGAACGGCAAGAGGTGTTCCGCTTACGTCATAAACAGTGCTCCAGAGCGCTTAGCAACGGGCACAACGAAACGTGTCTGTGGGATAGTGACCATTCCCGCCTAGTGCTGGCAATGCACGAGCACTGCCAAAAGGCAAAGGAAGGCGCTTAGCATCCGGCTTGTGCGCAAAGCTTTCAGACTGCCAGAGGACCGCAGCTGTGGTAAGCCCGTTTGCTCATTTGACGTCAGATGTCGCCTGCAAGATCTTCACCCGCATCTGGTTTATGCTGCTACCTGTTGTTAGGCGACAACAAGGGCACATGTAGCGATATGCTTTTTCCTGCCTCATTTTGCTAGACCACGCTCTTCTGTGGCTCTTTAGTTCTTGCCAAACTCCTATGTGCGTGCTGCTGCTTCCATCTGACAAGGAGCACAGCCTTCTGACAGCAGCTTTCAACTTGTCTAAGAAAGAGCTTGGCCATTTAGATGTGATGCAAATCTGTGTGTGTCTAAGGTGCAGGTGCAAGCTCCTGACAAAGGTGTTCTCCAGGTTCAGTTTCTCCTTGCCAGACACATTGGAAGTGTTTTCCTCTGGCATTCGCACCAAGAGTCGCAGATTACTTAACTCAGGAGCTCTGAGAATGGAACGGCAAGAGGTGTTCCGCTTACGTCATAAACAGTGCTCCAGAGCGCTTAGCAACGGGCACAACGAAACGTGTCTCTGGGATAGTGACCATTCCCGCCTAGTGCTGGCAATGCACGAGCACTGCCAAAAGGCAAAGGAAGGCGCTTAGCATCCGCCTTGTGCGCAAAGCTTTCAGACTGCCAGAGGACCGCAGCTGTGGTAAGCCCGTTTGCTCATTTGACGTTAGAAGTCGCCTGCAAGATCATCACCCGCATCTGGTTTATGCTGCTACCTGTTGTTAGGCGACAACAAGGGCACATGTAGCGATATGCTTTTTCCTGCCTCATTTTGCTAGACCACGCTCTTCTGTGGCTCTTTAGTTCTTGCCAAACTCCTATGTGCGTGCTGCTGCTTCCGTCTGACAAGGAGCACAGCCTTCTGACAGCAGCTTTCAACTTGTCTAAGAAAGAGCTTGGCCATTTAGATGTGATGCAAATCTGTGTGTGTCTAAGGTGCAGCTGCAAGCTCCTGACAAAGGTGTTCTCCAGGTTCAGTTTCTCCTTGCCAGACACATTGGAAATGTTTTCCTCTGGCATTCGCACCAAGAGTCTCAGTTTGATTAACTCAGGAGCTCTGAGAATGGAACGGCAAGAGGTGTTCCGCTTACGTCATAAACAGTGCTCCAGAGCGCTTAGCAACGGGCACAACGAAACGTGTCTGTGGGATAGTGACCATTCCCGCCTAGTGCTGGCAATGCACGAGCACTGCCAAAAGGCAAAGGAAGGCGCTTAGCATCCGGCTTGTGCGCAAAGCTTTCAGACTGCCAGAGGACCGCAGCTGTGGTAAGCCCGTTTGCTCATTTGACGTTAGAAGTCACCTGCAAGATCTTCACCCGCATCTGGTTTATGCTGCTACCTGTTGTTAGGCGACAACAAGGGCACATGTAGCGATATGCTTTTTCCTGCCTCATTTTCCTAGGCCACGCTCTTCTGTGGCTCTTTAGTGCTTGCCAAACTCCTATGTGCGTGCTGCTGCTTCCATCTGACAAGGAGCACAGCCTTCTGACAGCAGCTTTCAACTTGTCTAAGAAAGAGCTTGGCCATTTAGATGTGATGCAAATCTGTGTGTGTCTAAGGTGCAGGTGCAAGCTCCTGACAAAGGTGTTCTCCAGGTTCAGTTTCTCCTTGCCAGACACATTGGAAATGTTTTCCTCTGGCATTCGCACCAAGAGTCTCAGTTTGATTAACTCAGGAGCTCTGAGAATGGAACGGCAAGAGGTGTTCCGCTTACGTCATAAACAGTGCTCCAGAGCGCTTAGCAACGGGCACAACGAAACGTGTCTGTGGGATAGTGACCATTCCCGCCTAGTGCTGGCAATGCACGAGCACTGCCAAAAGGCAAAGGAAGGCGCTTAGCATCCGGCTTGTGCGCAAAGCTTTCAGACTGCCAGAGGACCGCAGCTGTGGTAAGCCCGTTTGCTCATTTGACGTTAGAAGTCGCCTGCAAGATCATCACCCGCATCTGGTTTATGCTGCTACCTGTTGTTAGGCGACAACAAGGGCACATGTAGCGATATGCTTTTTCCTGCCTCATTTTGCTAGACCACGCTCTTCTGTGGCTCTTTAGTTCTTGCCAAACTCCTATGTGCGTGCTGTTGCTTCCGTCTGACAAGGAGCACAGCCTTCTGACAGCAGCTTTCAACTTGTCTAAGAAAGAGCTTGGCCATTTAGATGTGATGCAAATCTGTGTGTGTCTAAGGTGCAGGTGCAAGCTCCTGACAAAGGTGTTCTCCAGGTTCAGTTTCTCCTTGCCAGACACATTGGAAATGTTTTCCTCTGGCATTCGCACCAAGAGTCTCAGTTTGATTAACTCAGGAGCTCTGAGAATGGAACGGCAAGAGGTGTTCCGCTTACGTCATAAACAGTGCTCCAGAGCGCTTAGCAACGGGCACAACGAAACGTGTCTGTGGGATAGTGACCATTCCCGCCTAGTGCTGGCAATGCACGAGCACTGCCAAAAGGCAAAGGAAGGCGCTTAGCATCCGGCTTGTGCGCAAAGCTTTCAGACTGCCAGAGGACCGCAGCTGTGGTAAGCCCGTTTGCTCATTTGACATTAGAAGTCGCCTGCAAGATCTTCACCCGCATCTGGTTTATGCTGCTACCTGTTGTTAGGCGACAACAAGGGCACATGTAGCGTTTTTCCTGCCTCATTTTCCTAGGCCACGCTCTTCTGTGGCTCTTTAGTGCTTGCCAAACTCCTATGTGCGTGCTGCTGCTTCCATCTGACAAGGAGCACAGCCTTCTGACAGCAGCTTTCAACTTGTCTAAGAAAGAGCTTGGCCATTTAGATGTGATGCAAATCTGTGTGTGTCTAAGGTGCAGGTGCAAGCTCCTGACAAAGGTGTTCTCCAGGTTCAGTTTCTCCCTGCCAGACACATTGGAAATGTTTTCCTCTGGCATTCGCACCAAGAGTCTCAGTTTGATTAACTCAGGAGCTCTGAGAATGGAACGGCAAGAGGTGTTCCGCTTACGTCATAAACAGTGCTCCAGAGCGCTTAGCAACGGGCACAACGAAACGTGTCTCTGGATAGTGACCATTCCCGCCTAGTGCTGGCAATGCACGAGCACTGCCAAAAGGCAAAGGAAGGCGCTTAGCATCCGGCTTGTGCGCAAAGCTTTCAGACTGCCAGAGGACCGCAGCTGTGGTAAGCCCGTTTGCTCATTTGACGTTAGAAGTCGCCTGCAAGATCATCACCCGCATCTGGTTTATGCTGCTACCTGTTGTTAGGCGACAACAAGGGCACATGTAGCGATATGCTTTTTCCTGCCTCATTTTCCTAGACCACGCTCTTCTGTGGCTCTTTAGTTCTTGCCAAACTCCTATGTGCGTGCTGCTGCTTCCGTCTGACAAGGAGCACAGCCATCTGACAGCAGCTTTCAACTTGTCTAAGAAAGAGCTTGGCCATTTAGATGTGATGCAAATCTGTGTGTGTCTAAGGTGCAGGTGCAAGCTCCTGACAAAGGTGTTCTCCAGGTTCAGTTTCTCCCTGCCAGACACATTGGAAATGTTTTTCTCTGGCATTCGCACCAAGAGTCTCACTTTGATTAACTCAGGAGCTCTGAGAATGGAACGGCAAGAGGTGTTCCGCTTACGTCATAAACAGTGCTCCAGAGCGCTTAGCAACGGGCACAACGAAACGTGTCTGTGGGATAGTGACCATTCCCGCCTAGTGCTGGCAATGCACGAGCACTGCCAAAAGGCAAAGGAAGGTGCTTAGCATCCGCCTTGTGCGCAAAGCTTTCAGACTGCCAGAGGACCGCAGCTGTGGTAAGCCCGTTTGCTCATTTGACGTTAGAAGTCACCTGCAAGATCTTCACCCGCATCTGGTTTATGCTGCTACCTGTTGTTAGGCGACAACAAGGGCACATGTAGCGTTTTTCCTGCCTCATTTTCCTAGGCCACGCTCTTCTGTGGCTCTTTAGTTCTTGCCAAACTCCTATGTGCGTGCTGCTGCTTCCGTCTGACAAGGAGCACAGCCTTCTGACAGCAGCTTTCAACTTGTCTAAGAAAGAGCTTGGCCATTTAGATGTGATGCAAATCTGTGTGTGTCTAAGGTGCAGGTGCAAGCTCCTGACAAAGGTGTTCTCCAGGTTCAGTTTCTCCTTGCCAGACACATTGGAAATGTTTTCCTCTGGCATTCGCACCAAGAGTCTCAGTTTGATTAACTCAGGAGCTCTGAGAATGGAACGGCAAGAGGTGTTCCGCTTACGTCATAAACAGTGCTCCAGAGCGCTTAGCAACGGGCACAACGAAACGTGTCTGTGGGATAGTGACCATTCCCGCCTAGTGCTGGCAATGCACGAGCACTGCCAAAAGGCAAAGGAAGGCGCTTAGCATCCGGCTTGTGCGCAAAGCTTTCAGACTGCCAGAGGACCGCAGCTGTGGTAAGCCCGTTTGCTCATTTGACGTTAGAAGTCGCCTGCAAGATCTTCACCCGCATCTGGTTTATGCTGCTACCTGTTGTTAGGCGACAACAAGGGCACATGTAGCGATATGCTTTTTCCTGCCTCATTTTCCTAGGCCACGCTCTTCTGAGGCTCTTTAGTGCTTGCCAAACTCCTATGTGCGTGCTGCTGCTTCCATCTGACAAGGAGCACAGCCTTCTGACAGCAGCTTTCAACTTGTCTAAGAAAGAGCTTGGCCATTTAGATGTGATGCAAATCTGTGTGTGTCTAAGGTGCAGGTGCAAGCTCCTGACAAAGGTGTTCTCCAGGTTCAGTTTCTCCTTGCCAGACACATTGGAAATGTTTTTCTCTGGCATTCGCAGCAAGAGTAGCAGATTACTTAACTCAGGAGCTCTGAGAATGGAACGGCAAGAGGTGTTCCGCTTACGTCATAAACAGTGCTCCAGAGCGCTTAGCAACGGGCACAACGAAACGTGTCTCTGGATAGTGACCATTCCCGCCTAGTGCTGGCAATGCACGAGCACTGCCAAAAGGCAAAGGAAGGCGCTTAGCATCCGGCTTGTGCGCAAAGCTTTCAGACTGCCAGAGGACCGCAGCTGTGGTAAGCCCGTTTGCTCATTTGACGTTAGAAGTCGCCTGCAAGATCATCACCCGCATCTGGTTTATGCTGCTACCTGTTGTTAGGCGACAACAAGGGCACATGTAGCGATATGCTTTTTCCTGCCTCATTTTCCTAGACCACGCTCTTCTGTGGCTCTTTAGTTCTTGCCAAACTCCTATGTGCGTGCTGCTGCTTCCGTCTGACAAGGAGCACAGCCATCTGACAGCAGCTTTCAACTTGTCTAAGAAAGAGCTTGGCCATTTAGATGTGATGCAAATCTGTGTGTGTCTAAGGTGCAGGTGCAAGCTCCTGACAAAGGTGTTCTCCAGGTTCAGTTTCTCCCTGCCAGACACATTGGAAATGTTTTTCTCTGGCATTCGCACCAAGAGTCTCACTTTGATTAACTCAGGAGCTCTGAGAATGGAACGGCAAGAGGTGTTCCGCTTACGTCATAAACAGTGCTCCAGAGCGCTTAGCAACGGGCACAACGAAACGTGTCTCTGGGATAGTGACCATTCCCGCCTAGTGCTGGCAATGCACGAGCACTGCCAAAAGGCAAAGGAAGGTGCTTAGCATCCGCCTTGTGCGCAAAGCTTTCAGACTGCCAGAGGACCGCAGCTGTGGTAAGCCCGTTTGCTCATTTGACGTTAGAAGTCGCCTGCAAGATCTTCACCCGCATCTGGTTTATGCTGCTACCTGTTGTTAGGCGACAACAAGGGCACATGTAGCGATATGCTTTTTCCTGCCTCATTTTCCTAGACCACGCTCTTCTGTGGCTCTTTAGTTCTTGCCAAACTCCTATGTGCGTGCTGCTGCTTCCGTCTGACAAGGAGCACAGCCTTCTGACAGCAGCTTTCAACTTGTCTAAGAAAGAGCTTGGCCATTTAGATGTGATGCAAATCTGTGTGTGTCTAAGGTGCAGGTGCAAGCTCCTGACAAAGGTGTTCTCCAGGTTCAGTTTCTCCCTGCCAGACACATTGGAAATGTTTTTCTCTGGCATTCGCACCAAGAGTCTCACTTTGATTAACTCAGGAGCTCTGAGAATGGAACGGCAAGAGGTGTTCCGCTTACGTCATAAACAGTGCTCCAGAGCGCTTAGCAACGGGCACAACGAAACGTGTGTGTGGGATAGTGACCATTCCCGCCTAGTGCTGGCAATGCACGAGCACTGCCAAAAGGCAAAGGAAGGTGCTTAGCATCCGCCTTGTGCGCAAAGCTTTCAGACTGCCAGAGGACCGCAGCTGTGGTAAGCCCGTTTGCTCATTTGACGTTAGAAGTCACCTGCAAGATCTTCACCCGCATCTGGTTTATGCTGCTACCTGTTGTTAGGCGACAACAAGGGCACATGTAGCGTTTTTCCTGCCTCATTTTCCTAGGCCACGCTCTTCTGTGGCTCTTTAGTTCTTGCCAAACTCCTATGTGCGTGCTGCTGCTTCCGTCTGACAAGGAGCACAGCCTTCTGACAGCAGCTTTCAACTTGTCTAAGAAAGAGCTTGGCCATTTAGATGTGATGCAAATCTGTGTGTGTCTAAGGTGCAGGTGCAAGCTCCTGACAAAGGTGTTCTCCAGGTTCAGTTTCTCCTTGCCAGACACATTGGAAATGTTTTCCTCTGGCATTCGCACCAAGAGTCTCAGTTTGATTAACTCAGGAGCTCTGAGAATGGAACGGCAAGAGGTGTTCCGCTTACGTCATAAACAGTGCTCCAGAGCGCTTAGCAACGGGCACAACGAAACGTGTCTGTGGGATAGTGACCATTCCCGCCTAGTGCTGGCAATGCACGAGCACTGCCAAAAGGCAAAGGAAGGCGCTTAGCATCCGGCTTGTGCGCAAAGCTTTCAGACTGCCAGAGGACCGCAGCTGTGGTAAGCCCGTTTGCTCATTTGACGTTAGAAGTCGCCTGCAAGATCATCACCCGCATCTGGTTTATGCTGCTACCTGTTGTTAGGCGACAACAAGGGCACATGTAGCGATATGCTTTTTCCTGCCTCATTTTGCTAGACCACGCTCTTCTGTGGCTCTTTAGTTCTTGCCAAACTCCTATGTGCGTGCTGCTGCTTCCATCTGACAAGGAGCACAGCCTTCTGACAGCAGCTTTCAACTTGTCTAAGAAAGAGCTTGGCCATTTAGATGTGATGCAAATCTGTGTGTGTCTAAGGTGCAGGTGCAAGCTCCTGACAAAGGTGTTCTCCAGGTTCAGTTTCTCCTTGCCAGACACATTGGAAGTGTTTTCCTCTGGCATTCGCACCAAGAGTCGCAGATTACTTAACTCAGGAGCTCTGAGAATGGAACGGCAAGAGGTGTTCCGCTTACGTCATAAACAGTGCTCCAGAGCGCTTAGCAACGGGCACAACGAAACGTGTCTCTGGGATAGTGACCATTCCCGCCTAGTGCTGGCAATGCACGAGCACTGCCAAAAGGCAAAGGAAGGCGCTTAGCATCCGGCTTGTGCGCAAAGCTTTCAGACTGCCAGAGGACCGCAGCTGTGGTAAGCCCGTTTGCTCATTTGACGTTAGAAGTCGCCTGCAAGATCATCACCCGCATCTGGTTTATGCTGCTACCTGTTGTTAGGCGACAACAAGGGCACATGTAGCGATATGCTTTTTCCTGCCTCATTTTGCTAGACCACGCTCTTCTGTGGCTCTTTAGTTCTTGCCAAACTCCTATGTGCGTGCTGCTGCTTCCGTCTGACAAGGAGCACAGCCTTCTGACAGCAGCTTTCAACTTGTCTAAGAAAGAGCTTGGCCATTTAGATGTGATGCAAATCTGTGTGTGTCTAAGGTGCAGCTGCAAGCTCCTGACAAAGGTGTTCTCCAGGTTCAGTTTCTCCTTGCCAGACACATTGGAAATGTTTTCCTCTGGCATTCGCACCAAGAGTCTCAGTTTGATTAACTCAGGAGCTCTGAGAATGGAACGGCAAGAGGTGTTCCGCTTACGTCATAAACAGTGCTCCAGAGCGCTTAGCAACGGGCACAACGAAACGTGTCTGTGGGATAGTGACCATTCCCGCCTAGTGCTGGCAATGCACGAGCACTGCCAAAAGGCAAAGGAAGGCGCTTAGCATCCGGCTTGTGCGCAAAGCTTTCAGACTGCCAGAGGACCGCAGCTGTGGTAAGCCCGTTTGCTCATTTGACGTTAGAAGTCACCTGCAAGATCTTCACCCGCATCTGGTTTATGCTGCTACCTGTTGTTAGGCGACAACAAGGGCACATGTAGCGATATGCTTTTTCCTGCCTCATTTTCCTAGGCCACGCTCTTCTGTGGCTCTTTAGTGCTTGCCAAACTCCTATGTGCGTGCTGCTGCTTCCATCTGACAAGGAGCACAGCCTTCTGACAGCAGCTTTCAACTTGTCTAAGAAAGAGCTTGGCCATTTAGATGTGATGCAAATCTGTGTGTGTCTAAGGTGCAGGTGCAAGCTCCTGACAAAGGTGTTCTCCAGGTTCAGTTTCTCCTTGCCAGACACATTGGAAATGTTTTCCTCTGGCATTCGCACCAAGAGTCTCAGTTTGATTAACTCAGGAGCTCTGAGAATGGAACGGCAAGAGGTGTTCCGCTTACGTCATAAACAGTGCTCCAGAGCGCTTAGCAACGGGCACAACGAAACGTGTCTGTGGGATAGTGACCATTCCCGCCTAGTGCTGGCAATGCACGAGCACTGCCAAAAGGCAAAGGAAGGCGCTTAGCATCCGGCTTGTGCGCAAAGCTTTCAGACTGCCAGAGGACCGCAGCTGTGGTAAGCCCGTTTGCTCATTTGACGTTAGAAGTCGCCTGCAAGATCATCACCCGCATCTGGTTTATGCTGCTACCTGTTGTTAGGCGACAACAAGGGCACATGTAGCGATATGCTTTTTCCTGCCTCATTTTGCTAGACCACGCTCTTCTGTGGCTCTTTAGTTCTTGCCAAACTCCTATGTGCGTGCTGTTGCTTCCGTCTGACAAGGAGCACAGCCTTCTGACAGCAGCTTTCAACTTGTCTAAGAAAGAGCTTGGCCATTTAGATGTGATGCAAATCTGTGTGTGTCTAAGGTGCAGGTGCAAGCTCCTGACAAAGGTGTTCTCCAGGTTCAGTTTCTCCTTGCCAGACACATTGGAAATGTTTTCCTCTGGCATTCGCACCAAGAGTCTCAGTTTGATTAACTCAGGAGCTCTGAGAATGGAACGGCAAGAGGTGTTCCGCTTACGTCATAAACAGTGCTCCAGAGCGCTTAGCAACGGGCACAACGAAACGTGTCTGTGGGATAGTGACCATTCCCGCCTAGTGCTGGCAATGCACGAGCACTGCCAAAAGGCAAAGGAAGGCGCTTAGCATCCGGCTTGTGCGCAAAGCTTTCAGACTGCCAGAGGACCGCAGCTGTGGTAAGCCCGTTTGCTCATTTGACGTTAGAAGTCACCTGCAAGATCTTCACCCGCATCTGGTTTATGCTGCTACCTGTTGTTAGGCGACAACAAGGGCACATGTAGCGATATGCTTTTTCCTGCCTCATTTTCCTAGGCCACGCTCTTCTGTGGCTCTTTAGTGCTTGCCAAACTCCTATGTGCGTGCTGCTGCTTCCATCTGACAAGGAGCACAGCCTTCTGACAGCAGCTTTCAACTTGTCTAAGAAAGAGCTTGGCCATTTAGATGTGATGCAAATCTGTGTGTGTCTAAGGTGCAGGTGCAAGCTCCTGACAAAGGTGTTCTCCAGGTTCAGTTTCTCCTTGCCAGACACATTGGAAATGTTTTCCTCTGGCATTCGCACCAAGAGTCTCAGTTTGATTAACTCAGGAGCTCTGAGAATGGAACGGCAAGAGGTGTTCCGCTTACGTCATAAACAGTGCTCCAGAGCGCTTAGCAACGGGCACAACGAAACGTGTCTGTGGGATAGTGACCATTCCCGCCTAGTGCTGGCAATGCACGAGCACTGCCAAAAGGCAAAGGAAGGCGCTTAGCATCCGGCTTGTGCGCAAAGCTTTCAGACTGCCAGAGGACCGCAGCTGTGGTAAGCCCGTTTGCTCATTTGACGTTAGAAGTCGCCTGCAAGATCATCACCCGCATCTGGTTTATGCTGCTACCTGTTGTTAGGCGACAACAAGGGCACATGTAGCGATATGCTTTTTCCTGCCTCATTTTGCTAGACCACGCTCTTCTGTGGCTCTTTAGTTCTTGCCAAACTCCTATGTGCGTGCTGTTGCTTCCGTCTGACAAGGAGCACAGCCTTCTGACAGCAGCTTTCAACTTGTCTAAGAAAGAGCTTGGCCATTTAGATGTGATGCAAATCTGTGTGTGTCTAAGGTGCAGGTGCAAGCTCCTGACAAAGGTGTTCTCCAGGTTCAGTTTCTCCTTGCCAGACACATTGGAAATGTTTTCCTCTGGCATTCGCACCAAGAGTCTCAGTTTGATTAACTCAGGAGCTCTGAGAATGGAACGGCAAGAGGTGTTCCGCTTACGTCATAAACAGTGCTCCAGAGCGCTTAGCAACGGGCACAACGAAACGTGTCTGTGGGATAGTGACCATTCCCGCCTAGTGCTGGCAATGCACGAGCACTGCCAAAAGGCAAAGGAAGGCGCTTAGCATCCGGCTTGTGCGCAAAGCTTTCAGACTGCCAGAGGACCGCAGCTGTGGTAAGCCCGTTTGCTCATTTGACATTAGAAGTCGCCTGCAAGATCTTCACCCGCATCTGGTTTATGCTGCTACCTGTTGTTAGGCGACAACAAGGGCACATGTAGCGTTTTTCCTGCCTCATTTTCCTAGGCCACGCTCTTCTGTGGCTCTTTAGTGCTTGCCAAACTCCTATGTGCGTGCTGCTGCTTCCATCTGACAAGGAGCACAGCCTTCTGACAGCAGCTTTCAACTTGTCTAAGAAAGAGCTTGGCCATTTAGATGTGATGCAAATCTGTGTGTGTCTAAGGTGCAGGTGCAAGCTCCTGACAAAGGTGTTCTCCAGGTTCAGTTTCTCCCTGCCAGACACATTGGAAATGTTTTCCTCTGGCATTCGCACCAAGAGTCTCAGTTTGATTAACTCAGGAGCTCTGAGAATGGAACGGCAAGAGGTGTTCCGCTTACGTCATAAACAGTGCTCCAGAGCGCTTAGCAACGGGCACAACGAAACGTGTCTCTGGATAGTGACCATTCCCGCCTAGTGCTGGCAATGCACGAGCACTGCCAAAAGGCAAAGGAAGGCGCTTAGCATCCGGCTTGTGCGCAAAGCTTTCAGACTGCCAGAGGACCGCAGCTGTGGTAAGCCCGTTTGCTCATTTGACGTTAGAAGTCGCCTGCAAGATCATCACCCGCATCTGGTTTATGCTGCTACCTGTTGTTAGGCGACAACAAGGGCACATGTAGCGATATGCTTTTTCCTGCCTCATTTTCCTAGACCACGCTCTTCTGTGGCTCTTTAGTTCTTGCCAAACTCCTATGTGCGTGCTGCTGCTTCCGTCTGACAAGGAGCACAGCCATCTGACAGCAGCTTTCAACTTGTCTAAGAAAGAGCTTGGCCATTTAGATGTGATGCAAATCTGTGTGTGTCTAAGGTGCAGGTGCAAGCTCCTGACAAAGGTGTTCTCCAGGTTCAGTTTCTCCCTGCCAGACACATTGGAAATGTTTTTCTCTGGCATTCGCACCAAGAGTCTCACTTTGATTAACTCAGGAGCTCTGAGAATGGAACGGCAAGAGGTGTTCCGCTTACGTCATAAACAGTGCTCCAGAGCGCTTAGCAACGGGCACAACGAAACGTGTCTGTGGGATAGTGACCATTCCCGCCTAGTGCTGGCAATGCACGAGCACTGCCAAAAGGCAAAGGAAGGTGCTTAGCATCCGCCTTGTGCGCAAAGCTTTCAGACTGCCAGAGGACCGCAGCTGTGGTAAGCCCGTTTGCTCATTTGACGTTAGAAGTCACCTGCAAGATCTTCACCCGCATCTGGTTTATGCTGCTACCTGTTGTTAGGCGACAACAAGGGCACATGTAGCGTTTTTCCTGCCTCATTTTCCTAGGCCACGCTCTTCTGTGGCTCTTTAGTTCTTGCCAAACTCCTATGTGCGTGCTGCTGCTTCCGTCTGACAAGGAGCACAGCCTTCTGACAGCAGCTTTCAACTTGTCTAAGAAAGAGCTTGGCCATTTAGATGTGATGCAAATCTGTGTGTGTCTAAGGTGCAGGTGCAAGCTCCTGACAAAGGTGTTCTCCAGGTTCAGTTTCTCCTTGCCAGACACATTGGAAATGTTTTCCTCTGGCATTCGCACCAAGAGTCTCAGTTTGATTAACTCAGGAGCTCTGAGAATGGAACGGCAAGAGGTGTTCCGCTTACGTCATAAACAGTGCTCCAGAGCGCTTAGCAACGGGCACAACGAAACGTGTCTGTGGGATAGTGACCATTCCCGCCTAGTGCTGGCAATGCACGAGCACTGCCAAAAGGCAAAGGAAGGCGCTTAGCATCCGGCTTGTGCGCAAAGCTTTCAGACTGCCAGAGGACCGCAGCTGTGGTAAGCCCGTTTGCTCATTTGACGTTAGAAGTCGCCTGCAAGATCTTCACCCGCATCTGGTTTATGCTGCTACCTGTTGTTAGGCGACAACAAGGGCACATGTAGCGATATGCTTTTTCCTGCCTCATTTTCCTAGGCCACGCTCTTCTGAGGCTCTTTAGTGCTTGCCAAACTCCTATGTGCGTGCTGCTGCTTCCATCTGACAAGGAGCACAGCCTTCTGACAGCAGCTTTCAACTTGTCTAAGAAAGAGCTTGGCCATTTAGATGTGATGCAAATCTGTGTGTGTCTAAGGTGCAGGTGCAAGCTCCTGACAAAGGTGTTCTCCAGGTTCAGTTTCTCCTTGCCAGACACATTGGAAATGTTTTTCTCTGGCATTCGCAGCAAGAGTAGCAGATTACTTAACTCAGGAGCTCTGAGAATGGAACGGCAAGAGGTGTTCCGCTTACGTCATAAACAGTGCTCCAGAGCGCTTAGCAACGGGCACAACGAAACGTGTCTCTGGATAGTGACCATTCCCGCCTAGTGCTGGCAATGCACGAGCACTGCCAAAAGGCAAAGGAAGGCGCTTAGCATCCGGCTTGTGCGCAAAGCTTTCAGACTGCCAGAGGACCGCAGCTGTGGTAAGCCCGTTTGCTCATTTGACGTTAGAAGTCGCCTGCAAGATCATCACCCGCATCTGGTTTATGCTGCTACCTGTTGTTAGGCGACAACAAGGGCACATGTAGCGATATGCTTTTTCCTGCCTCATTTTCCTAGACCACGCTCTTCTGTGGCTCTTTAGTTCTTGCCAAACTCCTATGTGCGTGCTGCTGCTTCCGTCTGACAAGGAGCACAGCCATCTGACAGCAGCTTTCAACTTGTCTAAGAAAGAGCTTGGCCATTTAGATGTGATGCAAATCTGTGTGTGTCTAAGGTGCAGGTGCAAGCTCCTGACAAAGGTGTTCTCCAGGTTCAGTTTCTCCCTGCCAGACACATTGGAAATGTTTTTCTCTGGCATTCGCACCAAGAGTCTCACTTTGATTAACTCAGGAGCTCTGAGAATGGAACGGCAAGAGGTGTTCCGCTTACGTCATAAACAGTGCTCCAGAGCGCTTAGCAACGGGCACAACGAAACGTGTCTCTGGGATAGTGACCATTCCCGCCTAGTGCTGGCAATGCACGAGCACTGCCAAAAGGCAAAGGAAGGTGCTTAGCATCCGCCTTGTGCGCAAAGCTTTCAGACTGCCAGAGGACCGCAGCTGTGGTAAGCCCGTTTGCTCATTTGACGTTAGAAGTCGCCTGCAAGATCTTCACCCGCATCTGGTTTATGCTGCTACCTGTTGTTAGGCGACAACAAGGGCACATGTAGCGATATGCTTTTTCCTGCCTCATTTTCCTAGACCACGCTCTTCTGTGGCTCTTTAGTTCTTGCCAAACTCCTATGTGCGTGCTGCTGCTTCCGTCTGACAAGGAGCACAGCCTTCTGACAGCAGCTTTCAACTTGTCTAAGAAAGAGCTTGGCCATTTAGATGTGATGCAAATCTGTGTGTGTCTAAGGTGCAGGTGCAAGCTCCTGACAAAGGTGTTCTCCAGGTTCAGTTTCTCCCTGCCAGACACATTGGAAATGTTTTTCTCTGGCATTCGCACCAAGAGTCTCACTTTGATTAACTCAGGAGCTCTGAGAATGGAACGGCAAGAGGTGTTCCGCTTACGTCATAAACAGTGCTCCAGAGCGCTTAGCAACGGGCACAACGAAACGTGTGTGTGGGATAGTGACCATTCCCGCCTAGTGCTGGCAATGCACGAGCACTGCCAAAAGGCAAAGGAAGGTGCTTAGCATCCGCCTTGTGCGCAAAGCTTTCAGACTGCCAGAGGACCGCAGCTGTGGTAAGCCCGTTTGCTCATTTGACGTTAGAAGTCACCTGCAAGATCTTCACCCGCATCTGGTTTATGCTGCTACCTGTTGTTAGGCGACAACAAGGGCACATGTAGCGTTTTTCCTGCCTCATTTTCCTAGGCCACGCTCTTCTGTGGCTCTTTAGTTCTTGCCAAACTCCTATGTGCGTGCTGCTGCTTCCGTCTGACAAGGAGCACAGCCTTCTGACAGCAGCTTTCAACTTGTCTAAGAAAGAGCTTGGCCATTTAGATGTGATGCAAATCTGTGTGTGTCTAAGGTGCAGGTGCAAGCTCCTGACAAAGGTGTTCTCCAGGTTCAGTTTCTCCTTGCCAGACACATTGGAAATGTTTTCCTCTGGCATTCGCACCAAGAGTCTCAGTTTGATTAACTCAGGAGCTCTGAGAATGGAACGGCAAGAGGTGTTCCGCTTACGTCATAAACAGTGCTCCAGAGCGCTTAGCAACGGGCACAACGAAACGTGTCTGTGGGATAGTGACCATTCCCGCCTAGTGCTGGCAATGCACGAGCACTGCCAAAAGGCAAAGGAAGGCGCTTAGCATCCGGCTTGTGCGCAAAGCTTTCAGACTGCCAGAGGACCGCAGCTGTGGTAAGCCCGTTTGCTCATTTGACGTTAGAAGTCGCCTGCAAGATCATCACCCGCATCTGGTTTATGCTGCTACCTGTTGTTAGGCGACAACAAGGGCACATGTAGCGATATGCTTTTTCCTGCCTCATTTTCCTAGACCACGCTCTTCTGTGGCTCTTTAGTTCTTGCCAAACTCCTATGTGCGTGCTGCTGCTTCCGTCTGACAAGGAGCACAGCCATCTGACAGCAGCTTTCAACTTGTCTAAGAAAGAGCTTGGCCATTTAGATGTGATGCAAATCTGTGTGTGTCTAAGGTGCAGGTGCAAGCTCCTGACAAAGGTGTTCTCCAGGTTCAGTTTCTCCCTGCCAGACACATTGGAAATGTTTTTCTCTGGCATTCGCACCAAGTGTCTCACTTTGATTAACTCAGGAGCTCTGAGAATGGAACGGCAAGAGGTGTTCCGCTTACGTCATAAACAGTGCTCCAGAGCGCTTAGCAACGGGCACAACGAAACGTGTCTGTGGGATAGTGACCATTCCCGCCTAGTGCTGGCAATGCACGAGCACTGCCAAAAGGCAAAGGAAGGTGCTTAGCATCCGCCTTGTGCGCAAAGCTTTCAGACTGCCAGAGGACCGCAGCTGTGGTAAGCCCGTTTGCTCATTTGACGTTAGAAGTCGCCTGCAAGATCTTCACCCGCATCTGGTTTATGCTGCTACCTGTTGTTAGGCGACAACAAGGGCACATGTAGCGATATGCTTTTTCCTGCCTCATTTTCCTAGACCACGCTCTTCTGTGGCTCTTTAGTTCTTGCCAAACTCCTATGTGCGTGCTGCTGCTTCCGTCTGACAAGGAGCACAGCCTTCTGACAGCAGCTTTCAACTTGTCTAAGAAAGAGCTTGGCCATTTAGATGTGATGCAAATCTGTGTGTGTCTAAGGTGCAGGTGCAAGCTCCTGACAAAGGTGTTCTCCAGGTTCAGTTTCTCCCTGCCAGACACATTGGAAATGTTTTTCTCTGGCATTCGCACCAAGAGTCTCACTTTGATTAACTCAGGAGCTCTGAGAATGGAACGGCAAGAGGTGTTCCGCTTACGTCATAAACAGTGCTCCAGAGCGCTTAGCAACGGGCACAACGAAACGTGTCTGTGGGATAGTGACCATTCCCGCCTAGTGCTGGCAATGCACGAGCACTGCCAAAAGGCAAAGGAAGGTGCTTAGCATCCGCCTTGTGCGCAAAGCTTTCAGACTGCCAGAGGACCGCAGCTGTGGTAAGCCCGTTTGCTCATTTGACGTTAGAAGTCACCTGCAAGATCTTCACCCGCATCTGGTTTATGCTGCTACCTGTTGTTAGGCGACAACAAGGGCACATGTAGCGTTTTTCCTGCCTCATTTTGCTAGACCACGCTCTTCTGTGGCTCTTTAGTTCTTGCCAAACTCCTATGTGCGTGCTGCTGCTTCCGTCTGACAAGGAGCACAGCCTTCTGACAGCAGCTTTCAACTTGTCTAAGAAAGAGCTTGGCCATTTAGATGTGATGCAAATCTGTGTGTGTCTAAGGTGCAGGTGCAAGCTCCTGACAAAGGTGTTCTCCAGGTTCAGTTTCTCCTTGCCAGACACATTGGAAATGTTTTCCTCTGGCATTCGCACCAAGAGTCTCAGTTTGATTAACTCAGGAGCTCTGAGAATGGAACGGCAAGAGGTGTTCCGCTTACGTCATAAACAGTGCTCCAGAGCGCTTAGCAACGGGCACAACGAAACGTGTCTGTGGGATAGTGACCATTCCCGCCTAGTGCTGGCAATGCACGAGCACTGCCAAAAGGCAAAGGAAGGCGCTTAGCATCCGGCTTGTGCGCAAAGCTTTCAGACTGCCAGAGGACCGCAGCTGTGGTAAGCCCGTTTGCTCATTTGACGTTAGAAGTCGCCTGCAAGATCATCACCCGCATCTGGTTTATGCTGCTACCTGTTGTTAGGCGACAACAAGGGCACATGTAGCGATATGCTTTTTCCTGCCTCATTTTGCTAGACCACGCTCTTCTGTGGCTCTTTAGTTCTTGCCAAACTCCTATGTGCGTGCTGCTGCTTCCATCTGACAAGGAGCACAGCCTTCTGACAGCAGCTTTCAACTTGTCTAAGAAAGAGCTTGGCCATTTAGATGTGATGCAAATCTGTGTGTGTCTAAGGTGCAGGTGCAAGCTCCTGACAAAGGTGTTCTCCAGGTTCAGTTTCTCCCTGCCAGACACATTGGAAATGTTTTTCTCTGGCATTCGCAGCAAGAGTCTCACTTTGATTAACTCAGGAGCTCTGAGAATGGAACGGCAAGAGGTGTTCCGCTTACGTCATAAACAGTGCTCCAGAGCGCTTAGCAACGGGCACAACGAAACGTGTCTGTGGGATAGTGACCATTCCCGCCTAGTGCTGGCAATGCACGAGCACTGCCAAAAGGCAAAGGAAGGTGCTTAGCATCCGCCTTGTGCGCAAAGCTTTCAGACTGCCAGAGGACCGCAGCTGTGGTAAGCCCGTTTGCTCATTTGACGTTAGAAGTCACCTGCAAGATCTTCACCCGCATCTGGTTTATGCTGCTACCTGTTGTTAGGCGACAACAAGGGCACATGTAGCGTTTTTCCTGCCTCATTTTCCTAGGCCACGCTCTTCTGTGGCTCTTTAGTTCTTGCCAAACTCCTATGTGCGTGCTGCTGCTTCCGTCTGACAAGGAGCACAGCCTTCTGACAGCAGCTTTCAACTTGTCTAAGAAAGAGCTTGGCCATTTAGATGTGATGCAAATCTGTGTGTGTCTAAGGTGCAGGTGCAAGCTCCTGACAAAGGTGTTCTCCAGGTTCAGTTTCTCCTTGCCAGACACATTGGAAATGTTTTCCTCTGGCATTCGCACCAAGAGTCTCAGTTTGATTAACTCAGGAGCTCTGAGAATGGAACGGCAAGAGGTGTTCCGCTTACGTCATAAACAGTGCTCCAGAGCGCTTAGCAACGGGCACAACGAAACGTGTCTGTGGGATAGTGACCATTCCCGCCTAGTGCTGGCAATGCACGAGCACTGCCAAAAGGCAAAGGAAGGCGCTTAGCATCCGGCTTGTGCGCAAAGCTTTCAGACTGCCAGAGGACCGCAGCTGTGGTAAGCCCGTTTGCTCATTTGACGTTAGAAGTCGCCTGCAAGATCTTCACCCGCATCTGGTTTATGCTGCTACCTGTTGTTAGGCGACAACAAGGGCACATGTAGCGATATGCTTTTTCCTGCCTCATTTTCCTAGGCCACGCTCTTCTGAGGCTCTTTAGTGCTTGCCAAACTCCTATGTGCGTGCTGCTGCTTCCATCTGACAAGGAGCACAGCCTTCTGACAGCAGCTTTCAACTTGTCTAAGAAAGAGCTTGGCCATTTAGATGTGATGCAAATCTGTGTGTGTCTAAGGTGCAGGTGCAAGCTCCTGACAAAGGTGTTCTCCAGGTTCAGTTTCTCCTTGCCAGACACATTGGAAATGTTTTTCTCTGGCATTCGCAGCAAGAGTAGCAGATTACTTAACTCAGGAGCTCTGAGAATGGAACGGCAAGAGGTGTTCCGCTTACGTCATAAACAGTGCTCCAGAGCGCTTAGCAACGGGCACAACGAAACGTGTCTCTGGATAGTGACCATTCCCGCCTAGTGCTGGCAATGCACGAGCACTGCCAAAAGGCAAAGGAAGGCGCTTAGCATCCGGCTTGTGCGCAAAGCTTTCAGACTGCCAGAGGACCGCAGCTGTGGTAAGCCCGTTTGCTCATTTGACGTTAGAAGTCGCCTGCAAGATCATCACCCGCATCTGGTTTATGCTGCTACCTGTTGTTAGGCGACAACAAGGGCACATGTAGCGATATGCTTTTTCCTGCCTCATTTTCCTAGACCACGCTCTTCTGTGGCTCTTTAGTTCTTGCCAAACTCCTATGTGCGTGCTGCTGCTTCCGTCTGACAAGGAGCACAGCCATCTGACAGCAGCTTTCAACTTGTCTAAGAAAGAGCTTGGCCATTTAGATGTGATGCAAATCTGTGTGTGTCTAAGGTGCAGGTGCAAGCTCCTGACAAAGGTGTTCTCCAGGTTCAGTTTCTCCCTGCCAGACACATTGGAAATGTTTTTCTCTGGCATTCGCACCAAGAGTCTCACTTTGATTAACTCAGGAGCTCTGAGAATGGAACGGCAAGAGGTGTTCCGCTTACGTCATAAACAGTGCTCCAGAGCGCTTAGCAACGGGCACAACGAAACGTGTCTGTGGGATAGTGACCATTCCCGCCTAGTGCTGGCAATGCACGAGCACTGCCAAAAGGCAAAGGAAGGTGCTTAGCATCCGCCTTGTGCGCAAAGCTTTCAGACTGCCAGAGGACCGCAGCTGTGGTAAGCCCGTTTGCTCATTTGACGTTAGAAGTCGCCTGCAAGATCTTCACCCGCATCTGGTTTATGCTGCTACCTGTTGTTAGGCGACAACAAGGGCACATGTAGCGATATGCTTTTTCCTGCCTCATTTTCCTAGACCACGCTCTTCTGTGGCTCTTTAGTTCTTGCCAAACTCCTATGTGCGTGCTGCTGCTTCCGTCTGACAAGGAGCACAGCCTTCTGACAGCAGCTTTCAACTTGTCTAAGAAAGAGCTTGGCCATTTAGATGTGATGCAAATCTGTGTGTGTCTAAGGTGCAGGTGCAAGCTCCTGACAAAGGTGTTCTCCAGGTTCAGTTTCTCCCTGCCAGACACATTGGAAATGTTTTTCTCTGGCATTCGCACCAAGAGTCTCACTTTGATTAACTCAGGAGCTCTGAGAATGGAACGGCAAGAGGTGTTCCGCTTACGTCATAAACAGTGCTCCAGAGCGCTTAGCAACGGGCACAACGAAACGTGTGTGTGGGATAGTGACCATTCCCGCCTAGTGCTGGCAATGCACGAGCACTGCCAAAAGGCAAAGGAAGGTGCTTAGCATCCGCCTTGTGCGCAAAGCTTTCAGACTGCCAGAGGACCGCAGCTGTGGTAAGCCCGTTTGCTCATTTGACGTTAGAAGTCACCTGCAAGATCTTCACCCGCATCTGGTTTATGCTGCTACCTGTTGTTAGGCGACAACAAGGGCACATGTAGCGTTTTTCCTGCCTCATTTTCCTAGGCCACGCTCTTCTGTGGCTCTTTAGTTCTTGCCAAACTCCTATGTGCGTGCTGCTGCTTCCGTCTGACAAGGAGCACAGCCTTCTGACAGCAGCTTTCAACTTGTCTAAGAAAGAGCTTGGCCATTTAGATGTGATGCAAATCTGTGTCTGTCTAAGGTGCAGGTGCAAGCTCCTGACAAAGGTGTTCTCCAGGTTCAGTTTCTCCTTGCCAGACACATTGGAAATGTTTTCCTCTGGCATTCGCACCAAGAGTCTCAGTTTGATTAACTCAGGAGCTCTGAGAATGGAACGGCAAGAGGTGTTCCGCTTACGTCATAAACAGTGCTCCAGAGCGCTTAGCAACGGGCACAACGAAACGTGTCTGTGGGATAGTGACCATTCCCGCCTAGTGCTGGCAATGCACGAGCACTGCCAAAAGGCAAAGGAAGGCGCTTAGCATCCGGCTTGTGCGCAAAGCTTTCAGACTGCCAGAGGACCGCAGCTGTGGTAAGCCCGTTTGCTCATTTGACGTTAGAAGTCGCCTGCAAGATCATCACCCGCATCTGGTTTATGCTGCTACCTGTTGTTAGGCGACAACAAGGGCACATGTAGCGATATGCTTTTTCCTGCCTCATTTTCCTAGACCACGCTCTTCTGTGGCTCTTTAGTTCTTGCCAAACTCCTATGTGCGTGCTGCTGCTTCCGTCTGACAAGGAGCACAGCCATCTGACAGCAGCTTTCAACTTGTCTAAGAAAGAGCTTGGCCATTTAGATGTGATGCAAATCTGTGTGTGTCTAAGGTGCAGGTGCAAGCTCCTGACAAAGGTGTTCTCCAGGTTCAGTTTCTCCCTGCCAGACACATTGGAAATGTTTTTCTCTGGCATTCGCACCAAGTGTCTCACTTTGATTAACTCAGGAGCTCTGAGAATGGAACGGCAAGAGGTGTTCCGCTTACGTCATAAACAGTGCTCCAGAGCGCTTAGCAACGGGCACAACGAAACGTGTCTGTGGGATAGTGACCATTCCCGCCTAGTGCTGGCAATGCACGAGCACTGCCAAAAGGCAAAGGAAGGTGCTTAGCATCCGCCTTGTGCGCAAAGCTTTCAGACTGCCAGAGGACCGCAGCTGTGGTAAGCCCGTTTGCTCATTTGACGTTAGAAGTCGCCTGCAAGATCTTCACCCGCATCTGGTTTATGCTGCTACCTGTTGTTAGGCGACAACAAGGGCACATGTAGCGATATGCTTTTTCCTGCCTCATTTTCCTAGACCACGCTCTTCTGTGGCTCTTTAGTTCTTGCCAAACTCCTATGTGCGTGCTGCTGCTTCCGTCTGACAAGGAGCACAGCCTTCTGACAGCAGCTTTCAACTTGTCTAAGAAAGAGCTTGGCCATTTAGATGTGATGCAAATCTGTGTGTGTCTAAGGTGCAGGTGCAAGCTCCTGACAAAGGTGTTCTCCAGGTTCAGTTTCTCCCTGCCAGACACATTGGAAATGTTTTTCTCTGGCATTCGCACCAAGAGTCTCACTTTGATTAACTCAGGAGCTCTGAGAATGGAACGGCAAGAGGTGTTCCGCTTACGTCATAAACAGTGCTCCAGAGCGCTTAGCAACGGGCACAACGAAACGTGTCTGTGGGATAGTGACCATTCCCGCCTAGTGCTGGCAATGCACGAGCACTGCCAAAAGGCAAAGGAAGGTGCTTAGCATCCGCCTTGTGCGCAAAGCTTTCAGACTGCCAGAGGACCGCAGCTGTGGTAAGCCCGTTTGCTCATTTGACGTTAGAAGTCACCTGCAAGATCTTCACCCGCATCTGGTTTATGCTGCTACCTGTTGTTAGGCGACAACAAGGGCACATGTAGCGTTTTTCCTGCCTCATTTTCCTAGGCCACGCTCTTCTGTGGCTCTTTAGTTCTTGCCAAACTCCTATGTGCGTGCTGCTGCTTCCGTCTGACAAGGAGCACAGCCTTCTGACAGCAGCTTTCAACTTGTCTAAGAAAGAGCTTGGCCATTTAGATGTGATGCAAATCTGTGTGTGTCTAAGGTGCAGGTGCAAGCTCCTGACAAAGGTGTTCTCCAGGTTCAGTTTCTCCTTGCCAGACACATTGGAAATGTTTTCCTCTGGCATTCGCACCAAGAGTCTCAGTTTGATTAACTCAGGAGCTCTGAGAATGGAACGGCAAGAGGTGTTCCGCTTACGTCATAAACAGTGCTCCAGAGCGCTTAGCAACGGGCACAACGAAACGTGTCTGTGGGATAGTGACCATTCCCGCCTAGTGCTGGCAATGCACGAGCACTGCCAAAAGGCAAAGGAAGGCGCTTAGCATCCGGCTTGTGCGCAAAGCTTTCAGACTGCCAGAGGACCGCAGCTGTGGTAAGCCCGTTTGCTCATTTGACGTTAGAAGTCGCCTGCAAGATCATCACCCGCATCTGGTTTATGCTGCTACCTGTTGTTAGGCGACAACAAGGGCACATGTAGCGATATGCTTTTTCCTGCCTCATTTTGCTAGACCACGCTCTTCTGTGGCTCTTTAGTTCTTGCCAAACTCCTATGTGCGTGCTGCTGCTTCCATCTGACAAGGAGCACAGCCTTCTGACAGCAGCTTTCAACTTGTCTAAGAAAGAGCTTGGCCATTTAGATGTGATGCAAATCTGTGTGTGTCTAAGGTGCAGGTGCAAGCTCCTGACAAAGGTGTTCTCCAGGTTCAGTTTCTCCCTGCCAGACACATTGGAAATGTTTTTCTCTGGCATTCGCAGCAAGAGTCTCACTTTGATTAACTCAGGAGCTCTGAGAATGGAACGGCAAGAGGTGTTCCGCTTACGTCATAAACAGTGCTCCAGAGCGCTTAGCAACGGGCACAACGAAACGTGTCTGTGGGATAGTGACCATTCCCGCCTAGTGCTGGCAATGCACGAGCACTGCCAAAAGGCAAAGGAAGGTGCTTAGCATCCGCCTTGTGCGCAAAGCTTTCAGACTGCCAGAGGACCGCAGCTGTGGTAAGCCCGTTTGCTCATTTGACGTTAGAAGTCGCCTGCAAGATCTTCACCCGCATCTGGTTTATGCTGCTACCTGTTGTTAGGCTACAACAAGGGCACATGTAGCGTTTTTCCTGCCTCATTTTCCTAGGCCACGCTCTTCTGTGGCTCTTTAGTTCTTGCCAAACTCCTATGTGCGTGCTGCTGCTTCCATCTGACAAGGAGCACAGCCTTCTGACAGCAGCTTTCAACTTGTCTAAGAAAGAGCTTGGCCATTTAGATGTGATGCAAATCTGTGTGTGTCTAAGGTGCAGGTGCAAGCTCCTGACAAAGGTGTTCTCCAGGTTCAGCTTCTCCTTGCCAGACACATTGGAAGTGTTTTCCTCTGGCATTCGCACCAAGAGTAGCAGATTACTTAACTCAGGAGCTCTGAGAATGGAACGGCAAGAGGTGTTCCGCTTACGTCATAAACAGTGCTCCAGAGCGCTTAGCAACGGGCACAACGAAACGTGTCTGTGGGATAGTGACCATTCCCGCCTAGTGCTGGCAATGCACGAGCACTGCCAAAAGGCAAAGGAAGGCGCTTAGCATCCGGCTTGTGCGCAAAGCTTTCAGACTGCCAGAGGACCGCAGCTGTGGTAAGCCCGTTTGCTCATTTGACGTTAGAAGTCGCCTGCAAGATCATCACCCGCATCTGGTTTATGCTGCTGCCTGTTGTTAGGCGACAACAAGGGCACATGTAGCGATATGCTTTTTCCTGCCTCATTTTGCTAGACCACGCTCTTCTGTGGCTCTTTAGTTCTTGCCAAACTCCTATGTGCGTGCTGCTGCTTCCGTCTGACAAGGAGCACAGCCTTCTGACAGCAGCTTTCAACTTGTCTAAGAAAGAGCTTGGCCATTTAGATGTGATGCAAATCTGTGTGTGTCTAAGGTGCAGGTGCAAGCTCTTGACAAAGGTGTTCTCCAGGTTCAGTTTCTCCCTGCCAGACACATTGGAAATGTTTTTCTCTGGCATTCGCACCAAGAGTCTCACTTTGATTAACTCAGGAGCTCTGAGAATGGAACGGCAAGAGGTGTTCCGCTTACGTCATAAACAGTGCTCCAGAGCGCTTAGCAACGGGCACAACGAAACGTGTCTGTGGGATAGTGACCATTCCCGCCTAGTGCTGGCAATGCACGAGCACTGCCAAAAGGCAAAGGAAGGCGCTTAGCATCCGGCTTGTGCGCAAAGCTTTCAGACTGCCAGAGGACCGCAGCTGTGGTAAGCCCGTTTGCTCATTTGACGTTAGATGTCGCCTGCAAGATCTTCACCCGCATCTGGTTTATGCTGCTACCTGTTGTTAGGCGACAACAAGGGCACATGTAGCGTTTTTCCTGCCTCATTTTCCTAGGCCACGCTCTTCTGTGGCTCTTTAGTTCTTTCCAAACTCCTATGTGCGTGCTGCTGCTTCCATCTGACAAGGAGCACAGCCTTCTGACAGCAGCTTTCAACTTGTCTAAGAAAGAGCTTGGCCATTTAGATGTGATGCAAATCTGTGTGTGTCTAAGGTGCAGGTGCAAGCTCCTGACAAAGGTGTTCTCCAGGTTCAGTTTCTCCTTGCCAGACACATTGGAAATGTTTTTCTCTGGCATTCGCACCAAGTGTAGCAGATTACTTAACTCAGGAGCTCTGAGAATGGAACGGCAAGAGGTGTTCCGCTTACGTCATAAACAGTGCTCCAGAGCGCTTAGCAACGGGCACAACGAAACGTGTCTCTGGGATAGTGACCATTCCCGCCTAGTGCTGGCAATGCACGAGCACTGCCAAAAGGCAAAGGAAGGCGCTTAGCATCCGGCTTGTGCGCAAAGCTTTCAGACTGCCAGAGGACCGCAGCTGTGGTAAGCCCGTTTGCTCATTTGACGTTAGATGTCGCCTGCAAGATCTTCACCCGCATCTGGTTTATGCTGCTACCTGTTGTTAGGCGACAACAAGGGCACATGTAGCGTTTTTCCTGCCTCATTTTCCTAGGCCACGCTCTTCTGTGGCTCTTTAGTGCTTTCCAAACTCCTATGTGCGTGCTGCTGCTTCCATCTGACAAGGAGCACAGCCTTCTGACAGCAGCTTTCAACTTGTCTAAGAAAGAGCTTGGCCATTTAGATGTGATGCAAATCTGTGTGTGTCTAAGGTGCAGGTGCAAGCTCCTGACAAAGGTGTTCTCCAGGTTCAGTTTCTCCTTGCCAGACACATTGGAAATGTCTTTCTCTGGCTTTCGCACCAAGAGTAGCAGATTACTTAACTCAGGAGCTCTGAGAATGGAACGGCAAGAGGTGTTCCGCTTACGTCATAAACAGTGCTCCAGAGCGCTTAGCAACGGGCACAACAAAACGTGTCTGTGGGATAGTGACCATTCCCGCCTAGTGCTGGCAATGCACGAGCACTGCCAAAAGGCAAAGGAAGGCGCTTAGCATCCGGCTTGTGCGCAAAGCTTTCAGACTGCCAGAGGACCGCAGCTGTGGTAAGCCCGTTTGCTCATTTGACGTTAGAAGTCGCCTGCAAGATCATCACCCGCATCTGGTTTATGCTGCTACCTGTTGTTAGGCGACAACAAGGGCACATGTAGCGATATGCTTTTTCCTGCCTCATTTTGCTAGACCACGCTCTTCTGTGGCTCTTTAGTTCTTGCCAAACTCCTATGTGCGTGCTGCTGCTTCCGTCTGACAAGGAGCACAGCCTTCTGACAGCAGCTTTCAACTTGTCTAAGAAAGAGCTTGGCCATTTAGATGTGATGCAAATCTCTGTGTGTCTAAGGTGCAGGTGCAAGCTCCTGACAAAGGTGTTCTCCAGGTTCAGTTTCTCCTTGCCAGACACATTGGAAATGTTTTTCTCTGGCATTCGCACCAAGAGTCTCACTTTGATTAACTCAGGAGCTCTGAGAATGGAACGGCAAGAGGTGTTCCGCTTACGTCATAAACAGTGCTCCAGAGCGCTTAGCAACGGGCACAACGAAACGTGTCTGTGGGATAGTGACCATTCCCGCCTAGTGCTGGCAATGCACGAGCACTGCCAAAAGGCAAAGGAAGGCGCTTAGCATCCGGCTTGTGCGCAAAGCTTTCAGACTGCCAGAGGACCGCAGCTGTGGTAAGCCCGTTTGCTCATTTGACGTTAGATGTCGCCTGCAAGATCTTCACCCGCATCTGGTTTATGCTGCTCCCTGTTGTTAGGCGACAACAAGGGCACATGTAGCGTTTTTCCTGCCTCATTTTCCTAGGCCACGCTCTTCTGTGGCTCTGTAGTGCTTTCCAAACTCCTATGTGCGTGCTGCTGCTTCCATGTGACAAGGAGCACAGCCTTCTGACAGCAGCTTTCAACTTGTCTAAGAAAGAGCTTGGCCATTTAGATGTGATGCAAATCTGTGTGTGTCTAAGGTGCAGGTGCAAGCTCCTGACAAAGGTGTTCTCCAGGTTCAGTTTCTCCTTGCCAGACACATTGGAAATGTTTTTCTCTGGCATTCGCACCAAGAGTAGCAGATTACTTAACTCAGGAGCTCTGAGAATGGAACGGCAAGAGGTGTTCCGCTTACGTCATAAACAGTGCTCCAGAGCGCTTAGCAACGGGCACAACGAAACGTGTCTGTGGGATAGTGACCATTCCCGCCTAGTGCTGGCAATGCACGAGCACTGCCAAAAGGCAAAGGAAGGCGCTTAGCATCCGGCTTGTGCGCAAAGCTTTCAGACTGCCAGAGGACCGCAGCTGTGGTAAGCCCGTTTGCTCATTTGACGTTAGAAGTCGCCTGCAAGATCATCACCCGCATCTGGTTTATGCTGCTACCTGTTGTTAGGCGACAACAAGGGCACATGTAGCGATATGCTTTTTCCTGCCTCATTTTGCTAGACCACGCTCTTCTGTGGCTCTTTAGTTCTTGCCAAACTCCTATGTGCGTGCTGCTGCTTCCGTCTGACAAGGAGCACAGCCTTCTGACAGCAGCTTTCAACTTGTCTAAGAAAGAGCTTGGCCATTTAGATGTGATGCAAATCTGTGTGTGTCTAAGGTGCAGGTGCAAGCTCTTGACAAAGGTGTTCTCCAGGTTCAGTTTCTCCCTGCCAGACACATTGGAAATGTTTTTCTCTGGCATTCGCACCAAGAGTCTCACTTTGATTAACTCAGGAGCTCTGAGAATGGAACGGCAAGAGGTGTTCCGCTTACGTCATAAACAGTGCTCCAGAGCGCTTAGCAACGGGCACAACGAAACGTGTCTCTGGGATAGTGACCATTCCCGCCTAGTGCTGGCAATGCACGAGCACTGCCAAAAGGCAAAGGAAGGCGCTTAGCATCCGGCTTGTGCGCAAAGCTTTCAGACTGCCAGAGGACCGCAGCTGTGGTAAGCCCGTTTGCTCATTTGACGTTAGAAGTCGCCTGCAAGATCATCACCCGCATCTGGTTTATGCTGCTACCTGTTGTTAGGCGACAACAAGGGCACATGTAGCGTTTTTCCTGCCTCATTTTCCTAGGCCACGCTCTTCTGTGGCTCTTTAGTGCTTTCCAAACTCCTATGTGCGTGCTGCTGCTTCCATCTGCCAAGGAGCACAGCCTTCTGACAGCAGCTTTCAACTTGTCTAAGAAAGAGCTTGGCCATTTAGATGTGATGCAAATCTGTGTGTGTCTAAGGTGCAGGTGCAAGCTCCTGACAAAGGTGTTCTCCAGGTTCAGTTTCTCCTTGCCAGACACATTGGAAATGTTTTCCTCTGGCATTCGCACCAAGAGTCTCAGTTTGATTAACTCAGGAGCTCTGAGAATGGAACGGCAAGAGGTGTTCCGCTTACGTCATAAACAGTGCTCCAGAGCGCTTAGCAACGGGCACAACGAAACGTGTCTCTGGGATAGTGACCATTCCCGCCTAGTGCTGGCAATGCACGAGCACTGCCAAAAGGCAAAGGAAGGCGCTTAGCATCCGGCTTGTGCGCAAAGCTTTCAGACTGCCAGAGGACCGCAGCTGTGGTAAGCCCGTTTGCTCATTTGACGTTAGAAGTCGCCTGCAAGATCTTCACCCGCATCTGGTTTATGCTGCTACCTGTTGTTAGGCGACAACAAGGGCACATGTAGCGATATGCTTTTTCCTGCCTCATTTTCCTAGGCCACGCTCTTCTGTGGCTCTTTAGTGCTTGCCAAACTCCTATGTGCGTGCTGCTGCTTCCGTCTGACAAGGAGCACAGCCTTCTGACAGCAGCTTTCAACTTGTCTAAGAAAGAGCTTGGCCATTTAGATGTGATGCAAATCTGTGTGTGTCTAAGGTGCAGGTGCAAGCTCCTGACAAAGGTGTTCTCCAGGTTCAGTTTCTCCTTGCCAGACACATTGGAAATGTTTTTCTCTGGCATTCGCACCAAGAGTAGCAGATTACTTAACTCAGGAGCTCTGAGAATGGAACGGCAAGAGGTGTTCCGCTTACGTCATAAACAGTGCTCCAGAGCGCTTAGCAACGGGCACAACGAAACGTGTCTGTGGGATAGTGACCATTCCCGCCTAGTGCTGGCAATGCACGAGCACTGCCAAAAGGCAAAGGAAGGCGCTTAGCATCCGGCTTGTGCGCAAAGCTTTCAGACTGCCAGAGGACCGCAGCTGTGGTAAGCCCGTTTGCTCATTTGACGTTAGAAGTCGCCTGCAAGATCATCACCCGCATCTGGTTTATGCTGCTACCTGTTGTTAGGCGACAACAAGGGCACATGTAGCGATATGCTTTTTCCTGCCTCATTTTCCTAGACCACGCTCTTCTGTGGCTCTTTAGTTCTTGCCAAACTCCTATGTGCGTGCTGCTGCTTCCATCTGACAAGGAGCACAGCCTTCTGACAGCAGCTTTCAACTTGTCTAAGAAAGAGCTTGGCCATTTAGATGTGATGCAAATCTGTGTGTGTCTAAGGTGCAGGTGCAAGCTCCTGACAAAGGTGTTCTCCAGGTTCAGTTTCTCCTTGCCAGACACATTGGAAATGTTTTCCTCTGGCATTCGCACCAAGAGTCTCAGTTTGATTAATTCAGGAGCTCTGAGAATGGAACGGCAAGAGGTGTTCCGCTTACGTCATAAACAGTGCTCCAGAGCGCTTAGCAACGGGCACAACGAAACGTGTCTGTGGGATAGTGACCATTCCCGCCTAGTGCTGGCAATGCACGAGCACTGCCAAAAGGCAAAGGAAGGCACTTAGCATCCGGCTTGTGCGCAAAGCTTTCAGACTGCCAGAAGACCGCAGCTGTGGTAAGCCCGTTTGCTCATTTGACGTTAGAAGTCGCCTGCAAGATCTTCACCCGCATCTGGTTTATGCTGCTACCTGTTGTTAGGCGACAACAAGGGCATATGTAGCGATATGCTTTTTCCTGCCTCATTTTCCTAGGCCACGCTCTTCTGTGGCTCTGTAGTGCTTGCCAAACTCCTATGTGCGTGCTGCTGCTTCCATCTGACAAGGAGCACAGCCTTCTGACAGCAGCTTTCAACTTGTCTAAGAAAGAGCTTGGCCATTTAGATGTGATGCAAATCTGTGTGTGTCTAAGGTGCAGGTGCAAGCTCCTGACAAAGGTGTTCTCCAGGTTCAGTTTCTCCTTGCCAGACACATTGGAAATGTCTTTCTCTGGCATTCGCACCAAGAGTAGCAGATTACTTAACTCAGGAGCTCTGAGAATGGAACGGCAAGAGGTGTTCCGCTTACGTCATAAACAGTGCTCCAGAGCGCTTAGCAACGGGCACAACGAAACGTGTCTCTGGGTAAGTGACCATTCCCGCCTAGTGCTGGCAATGCACGAGCACTGCCAAAAGGCAAAGGAAGGCGCTTAGCATCCGCCTTGTGCGCAAAGCTTTCAGACTGCCAGAGGACCGCAGCTGTGGTAAGCCCGTTTGCTCATTTGACGTTAGAAGTCGCCTGCAAGATCATCACCCGCATCTGGTTTATGCTGCTACCTGTTGTTAGGCGACAACAAGGGCACATGTAGCGATATGCTTTTTCCTGCCTCATTTTGCTAGACCACGCTCTTCTGTGGCTCTTTAGTTCTTGCCAAACTCCTATGTGCGTGCTGCTGCTTCCATCTGACAAGGAGCACAGCCTTCTGACAGCAGCTTTCAACTTGTCTAAGAAAGAGCTTGGCCATTTAGATGTGATGCAAATCTGTGTGTGTCTAAGGTGCAGGTGCAAGCTCCTGACAAAGGTGTTCTCCAGGTTCAGTTTCTCCTTGCCAGACACATTGGAAATGTTTTCCTCTGGCATTCGCACCAAGAGTCTCAGTTTGATTAACTCAGGAGCTCTGAGAATGGAACGGCAAGAGGTGTTCCGCTTACGTCATAAACAGTGCTCCAGAGCGCTTAGCAACGGGCACAACGAAACGTGTCTGTGGGATAGTGACCATTCCCGCCTAGTGCTGGCAATGCACGAGCACTGCCAAAAGGCAAAGGAAGGCGCTTAGCATCCGCCTTGTGCGCAAAGCTTTCAGACTGCCAGAGGACCGCAGCTGTGGTAAGCCCGTTTGCTCATTTGACGTTAGAAGTCGCCTGCAAGATCTTCACCCGCATCTGGTTTATGCTGCTACCTGTTGTTAGGCGACAACAAGGGCACATGTAGCGTTTTTCCTGCCTCATTTTCCTAGGCCACGCTCTTCTGTGGCTCTTTAGTGCTTTCCAAACTCCTATGTGCGTGCTGCTGCTTCCATCTGACAAGGAGCACAGCCTTCTGACAGCAGCTTTCAACTTGTCTAAGAAAGAGCTTGGCCATTTAGATGTGATGCAAATCTGTGTGTGTCTAAGGTGCAGGTGCAAGCTCCTGACAAAGGTGTTCTCCAGGTTCAGTTTCTCCTTGCCAGACACATTGGAAATGTTTTTCTCTGGCATTCGCAGCAAGAGTAGCAGATTACTTAACTCAGGAGCTCTGAGAATGGAACGGCAAGAGGTGTTCCGCTTACGTCATAAACAGTGCTCCAGAGCGCTTAGCAACGGGCACAACGAAACGTGTCTGTGGGATAGTGACCATTCCCGCCTAGTGCTGGCAATGCACGAGCACTGCCAAAAGGCAAAGGAAGGCGCTTAGCATCCGCCTTGTGCGCAAAGCTTTCAGACTGCCAGAGGACCGCAGCTGTGGTAAGCCCGTTTGCTCATTTGACGTTAGAAGTCGCCTGCAAGATCATCACCCGCATCTGGTTTATGCTGCTACCTGTTGTTAGGCGACAACAAGGGCACATGTAGCGATATGCTTCTTCCTGCCTCATTTTCCTAGACCACGCTCTTCTGTGGCTCTTTAGTTCTTGCCAAACTCCTATGTGCGTGCTGCTGCTTCCGTCTGACAAGGAGCACAGCCATCTGACAGCAGCTTTCAACTTGTCTAAGAAAGAGCTTGGCCATTTAGATGTGATGCAAATCTGTGTGTGTCTAAGGTGCAGGTGCAAGCTCCTGACAAAGGTGTTCTCCAGGTTCAGTTTCTCCCTGCCAGACACATTGGAAATGTTTTTCTCTGGCATTCGCACCAAGAGTCTCACTTTGATTAACTCAGGAGCTCTGAGAATGGAACGGCAAGAGGTGTTCCGCTTACGTCATAAACAGTGCTCCAGAGCGCTTAGCAACGGGCACAACGAAACGTGTCTCTGGGTAAGTGACCATTCCCGCCTAGTGCTGGCAATGCACGAGCACTGCCAAAAGGCAAAGGAAGGTGCTTAGCATCCGGCTTGTGCGCAAAGCTTTCAGACTGCCAGAGGACCGCAGCTGTGGTAAGCCCGTTTGCTCATTTGACGTTAGAAGTCGCCTGCAAGATCTTCACCCGCATCTGGTTTATGCTGCTACCTGTTGTTAGGCGACAACAAGGGCACATGTAGCGTTTTTCCTGCCTCATTTTCCTAGGCCACGCTCTTCTGTGGCTCTTTAGTTCTTGCCAAACTCCTATGTGCGTGCTGCTGCTTCCATCTGACAAGGAGCACAGCCTTCTGACAGCAGCTTTCAACTTGTCTAAGAAAGAGCTTGGCCATTTAGATGTGATGCAAATCTGTGTGTGTCTAAGGTGCAGGTGCAAGCTCCTGACAAAGGTGTTCTCCAGGTTCAGTTTCTCCTTGCCAGACACATTGGAAATGTTTTCCTCTGGCATTCGCACCAAGAGTCTCAGTTTGATTAACTCAGGAGCTCTGAGAATGGAACGGCAAGAGGTGTTCCGCTTACGTCATAAACAGTGCTCCAGAGCGCTTAGCAACGGGCACAACGAAACGTGTCTCTGGGATAGTGACCATTCCCGCCTAGTGCTGGCAATGCACGAGCACTGCCAAAAGGCAAAGGAAGGCGCTTAGCATCCGGCTTGTGCGCAAAGCTTTCAGACTGCCAGAGGACCGCAGCTGTGGTAAGCCCGTTTGCTCATTTGACGTTAGAAGTCGCCTGCAAGATCTTCACCCGCATCTGGTTTATGCTGCTACCTGTTGTTAGGCGACAACAAGGGCACATGTAGCGATATGCTTTTTCCTGCCTCATTTTCCTAGGCCACGCTCTTCTGTGGCTCTTTAGTGCTTGCCAAACTCCTATGTGCGTGCTGCTGCTTCCATCTGACAAGGAGCACAGCCTTCTGACAGCAGCTTTCAACTTGTCTAAGAAAGAGCTTGGCCATTTAGATGTGATGCAAATCTGTGTGTGTCTAAGGTGCAGGTGCAAGCTCCTGACAAAGGTGTTCTCCAGGGTCAGTTTCTCCTTGCCAGACACATTGGAAATGTCTTTCTCTGGCATTCGCAGCAAGAGTCGCAGATTACTTAACTCAGGAGCTCTGAGAATGGAACGGCAAGAGGTGTTCCGCTTACGTCATAAACAGTGCTCCAGAGCGCTTAGCAACGGGCACAACGAAACGTGTCTGTGGGATAGTGACCATTCCCGCCTAGTGCTGGCAATGCACGAGCACTGCCAAAAGGCAAAGGAAGGCGCTTAGCATCCGGCTTGTGCGCAAAGCTTTCAGACTGCCAGAGGACCGCAGCTGTGGTAAGCCCGTTTGCTCATTTGACGTTAGAAGTCGCCTGCAAGATCTTCACCCGCATCTGGTTTATGCTGCTACCTGTTGTTAGGCGACAACAAGGGCACATGTAGCGTTTTTCCTGCCTCATTTTCCTAGGCCACGCTCTTCTGTGGCTCTTTAGTGCTTGCCAAACTCCTATGTGCGTGCTGCTGCTTCCATCTGACAAGGAGCACAGCCTTCTGACAGCAGCTTTCAACTTGTCTAAGAAAGAGCTTGGCCATTTAGATGTGATGCAAATCTGTGTGTGTCTAAGGTGCAGGTGCAAGCTCCTGACAAAGGTGTTCTCCAGGTTCAGTTTCTCCTTGCCAGACACATTGGAAATGTCTTTCTCTGGCATTCGCAGCAAGAGTAGCAGATTACTTAACTCAGGAGCTCTGAGAATGGAACGGCAAGAGGTGTTCCGCTTACGTCATAAACAGTGCTCCAGAGCGCTTAGCAACGGGCACAACAAAACGTGTCTGTGGGATAGTGACCATTCCCGCCTAGTGCTGGCAATGCACGAGCACTGCCAAAAGGCAAAGGAAGGCGCTTAGCATCCGGCTTGTGCGCAAAGCTTTCAGACTGCTAGAGGACCGCAGCTGTGGTAAGCCCGTTTGCTCATTTGATGTTAGAAGTCGCCTGCAAGATCTTCACCCGCATCTGGTTTATGCTGCTACCTGTTGTTAGGCGACAACAAGGGCACATGTAGCGTTTTTCCTGCCTCATTTTCCTAGGCCACGCTCTTCTGTGGCTCTTTAGTGCTTTCCAAACTCCTATGTGCGTGCTGCTGCTTCCATCTGACAAGGAGCACAGCCTTCTGACAGCAGCTTTCAACTTGTCTAAGAAAGAGCTTGGCCATTTAGATGTGATGCAAATCTGTGTGTGTCTAAGGTGCAGGTGCAAGCTCCTGACAAAGGTGTTCTCCAGGTTCAGTTTCTCCTTGCCAGACACATTGGAAATGTTTTCCTCTGGCATTCGCACCAAGAGTCTCAGTTTGATTAACTCAGGAGCTCTGAGAATGGAACGGCAAGAGGTGTTCCGCTTACGTCATAAACAGTGCTCCAGAGCGCTTAGCAACGGGCACAACGAAACGTGTCTCTGGGATAGTGACCATTCCCGCCTAGTGCTGGCAATGCACGAGCACTGCCAAAAGGCAAAGGAAGGCGCTTAGCATCCGGCTTGTGCGCAAAGCTTTCAGACTGCCAGAGGACCGCAGCTGTGGTAAGCCCGTTTGCTCATTTGACGTTAGAAGTCGCCTGCAAGATCTTCACCCGCATCTGGTTTATGCTGCTACCTGTTGTTAGGCGACAACAAGGGCACATGTAGCGATATGCTTTTTCCTGCCTCATTTTCCTAGGCCACGCTCTTCTGTGGCTCTTTAGTTCTTGCCAAACTCCTATGTGCGTGCTGCTGCTTCCATCTGACAAGGAGCACAGCCTTCTGACAGCAGCTTTCAACTTGTCTAAGAAAGAGCTTGGCCATTTAGATGTGATGCAAATCTGTGTGTGTCTAAGGTGCAGGTGCAAGCTCCTGACAAAGGTGTTCTCCAGGTTCAGTTTCTCCTTGCCAGACACATTGGAAATTTCTTTCTCTGGCATTCGCAGCAAGAGTAGCAGATTACTTAACTCAGGAGCTCTGAGAATGGAACGGCAAGAGGTGTTCCGCTTACGTCATAAACAGTGCTCCAGAGCGCTTAGCAACGGGCACAACGAAACGTGTCTGTGGGATAGTGACCATTCCCGCCTAGTGCTGGCAATGCACGAGCACTGCCAAAAGGCAAAGGAAGGCGCTTAGCATCCGGCTTGTGCGCAAAGCTTTCAGACTGCCAGAGGACCGCAGCTGTGGTAAGCCCGTTTGCTCATTTGACGTTAGAAGTCGCCTGCAAGATCTTCACCCGCATCTGGTTTATGCTGCTACCTGTTGTTAGGCGACAACAAGGACACATGTAGCGATATGCTTTTTCCTGCCTCATTTTGCTAGACCACGCTCTTCTGTGGCTCTTTAGTTCTTGCCAAACTCCTATGTGCGTGCTGCTGCTTCCATCTGACAAGGAGTACAGCCTTCTGACAGCAGCTTTCAACTTGTCTAAGAAAGAGCTTGGCCATTTAGATGTGATGCAAATCTGTGTGTGTCTAAGGTGCAGGTGCAAGCTCCTGACAAAGGTGTTCTCCAGGTTCAGTTTCTCCCTGCCAGACACATTGGAAATGTCTTTCTCTGGCATTCGCAGCAAGAGTCGCAGATTACTTAACTCAGGAGCTCTGAGAATGGAACGGCAAGAGGTGTTCCGCTTACGTCATAAACAGTGCTCCAGAGCGCTTAGCAACGGGCACAACAAAACGTGTCTGTGGGATAGTGACCATTCCCGCCTAGTGCTGGCAATGCACGAGCACTGCCAAAAGGCAAAGGAAGGCGCTTAGCATCCGGCTTGTGCGCAAAGCTTTCAGACTGCCAGAGGACCGCAGCTGTGGTAAGCCCGTTTGCTCATTTGACGTTAGAAGTCGCCTGCAAGATCATCACCCGCATCTGGTTTATGCTGCTACCTGTTGTTAGGCGACAACAAGGGCACATGTAGCGATATGCTTTTTCCTGCCTCATTTTCCTAGACCACGCTCTTCTGTGGCTCTTTAGTTCTTGCCAAACTCCTATGTGCGTGCTGCTGCTTCCGTCTGACAAGGAGCACAGCCTTCTGACAGCAGCTTTCAACTTGTCTAAGAAAGAGCTTGGCCATTTAGATGTGATGCAAATCTGTGTGTGTCTAAGGTGCAGGTGCAAGCTCCTGACAAAGGTGTTCTCCAGGTTCAGTTTCTCCCTGCCAGACACATTGGAAATGTTTTTCTCTGGCATTCGCACCAAGAGTCTCACTTTGATTAACTCAGGAGCTCTGAGAATGGAACGGCAAGAGGTGTTCCGCTTACGTCATAAACAGTGCTCCAGAGCGCTTAGCAACGGGCACAACGAAACGTGTCTGTGGGATAGTGACCATTCCCGCCTAGTGCTGGCAATGCACGAGCACTGCCAAAAGGCAAAGGAAGGTGCTTAGCATCCGCCTTGTGCGCAAAGCTTTCAGACTGCCAGAGGACCGCAGCTGTGGTAAGCCCGTTTGCTCATTTGACGTTAGAAGTCGCCTGCAAGATCTTCACCCGCATCTGGTTTATGCTGCTACCTGTTGTTAGGCGACAACAAGGGCACATGTAGCGTTTTTCCTGCCTCATTTTGCTAGACCACGCTCTTCTGTGGCTCTTTAGTTCTTGCCAAACTCCTATGTGCGTGCTGCTGCTTCCATCTGACAAGGAGTACAGCCTTCTGACAGCAGCTTTCAACTTGTCTAAGAAAGAGCTTGGCCATTTAGATGTGATGCAAATCTGTGTGTGTCTAAGGTGCAGGTGCAAGCTCCTGACAAAGGTGTTCTCCAGGTTCAGTTTCTCCTTGCCAAACACATTGGAAGTGTTTTCCTCTGGCATTCGCACCAAGAGTCTCAGTTTGATTAACTCAGGAGCTCTGAGAATGGAACGGCAAGAGGTGTTCCGCTTACGTCATAAACAGTGCTCCAGAGCGCTTAGCAACGGGCACAACGAAACGTGTCTCTGGGATAGTGACCATTCCCGCCTAGTGCTGGCAATGCACGAGCACTGCCAAAAGGCAAAGGAAGGCGTTTAGCATCCGGCTTGTGCGCAAAGCTTTCAGACTGCCAGAGGACCGCAGCTGTGGTAAGCCCGTTTGCTCATTTGACGTTAGAAGTCGCCTGCAAGATCATCACCCGCATCTGGTTTATGCTGCTACCTGTTGTTAGGCGACAACAAGGGCACATGTAGCGATATGCTTTTTCCTGCCTCATTTTGCTAGACCACGCTCTTCTGTGGCTCTTTAGTTCTTGCCAAACTCCTATGTGCGTGCTGCTGCTTCCGTCTGACAAGGAGCACAGCCATCTGACAGCAGCTTTCAACTTGTCTAAGAAAGAGCTTGGCCATTTAGATGTGATGCAAATCTGTGTGTGTCTAAGGTGCAGGTGCAAGCTCCTGACAAAGGTGTTCTCCAGGTTCAGTTTCTCCTTGCCAGACACATTGGAAATGTTTTCCTCTGGCATTCGCACCAAGAGTCTCAGTTTGATTAACTCAGGAGCTCTGAGAATGGAACGGCAAGAGGTGTTCCGCTTACGTCATAAACAGTGCTCCAGAGCGCTTAGCAACGGGCACAACGAAACGTGTCTGTGGGATAGTGACCATTCCCGCCTAGTGCTGGCAATGCACGAGCACTGCCAAAAGGCAAAGGAAGGCGCTTAGCATCCGGCTTGTGCGCAAAGCTTTCAGACTGCCAGAGGACCGCAGCTGTGGTAAGCCCGTTTGCTCATTTGACGTTAGAAGTCGCCTGCAAGATCTTCACCCGCATCTGGTTTATGCTGCTACCTGTTGTTAGGCGACAACAAGGGCACATGTAGCGATATGCTTTTTCCTGCCTCATTTTGCTAGACCACGCTCTTCTGTGGCTCTTTAGTGCTTGCCAAACTCCTATGTGCGTGCTGCTGCTTCCATCTGACAAGGAGCACAGCCTTCTGACAGCAGCTTTCAACTTGTCTAAGAAAGAGCTTGGCCATTTAGATGTGATGCAAATCTGTGTGTGTCTAAGGTGCAGGTGCAAGCTCCTGACAAAGGTGTTCTCCAGGTTCAGTTTCTCCTTGCCAGACACATTGGAAATGTCTTTCTCTGGCATTCGCACCAAGAGTAGCAGATTACTTAACTCAGGAGCTCTGAGAATGGAACGGCAAGAGGTGTTCCGCTTACGTCATAAACAGTGCTCCAGAGCGCTTAGCAACGGGCACAACGAAACGTGTCTGTGGGATAGTGACCATTCCCGCCTAGTGCTGGCAATGCACGAGCACTGCCAAAAGGCAAAGGAAGGCGCTTAGCATCCGGCTTGTGCGCAAAGCTTTCAGACTGCCAGAGGACCGCAGCTGTGGTAAGCCCGTTTGCTCATTTGACGTTAGAAGTCGCCTGCAAGATCATCACCCGCATCTGGTTTATGCTGCTACCTGTTGTTAGGTGACAACAAGGACACATGTAGCGATATGCTTTTTCCTGCCTCATTTTGCTAGACCACGCTCTTCTGTGGCTCTTTAGTTCTTGCCAAACTCCTATGTGCGTGCTGCTGCTTCCGTCTGACAAGGAGCACAGCCTTCTGACAGCAGCTTTCAACTTGTCTAAGAAAGAGCTTGGCCATTTAGATGTGATGCAAATCTGTGTGTGTCTAAGGTGCAGGTGCAAGCTCCTGACAAAGGTGTTCTCCAGGTTCAGTTTCTCCTTGCCAGACACATTGGAAATGTTTTCCTCTGGCATTCGCACCAAGAGTCTCAGTTTGATTAACTCAGGAGCTCTGAGAATGGAACGGCAAGAGGTGTTCCGCTTACGTCATAAACAGTGCTCCAGAGCGCTTAGCAACGGGCACAACGAAACGTGTCTGTGGGATAGTGACCATTCCCGCCTAGTGCTGGCAATGCACGAGCACTGCCAAAAGGCAAAGGAAGGCGCTTAGCATCCGGCTTGTGCGCAAAGCTTTCAGACTGCCAGAGGACCGCAGCTGTGGTAAGCCCGTTTGCTCATTTGACGTTAGAAGTCGCCTGCAAGATCTTCACCCGCATCTGGTTTATGCTGCTACCTGTTGTTAGGCGACAACAAGGGCACATGTAGCGTTTTTCCTGCCTCATTTTCCTAGGCCACGCTCTTCTGTGGCTCTTTAGTGCTTGCCAAACTCCTATGTGCGTGCTGCTGCTTCCATCTGACAAGGAGCACAGCCTTCTGACAGCAGCTTTCAACTTGTCTAAGAAAGAGCTTGGCCATTTAGATGTGATGCAAATCTGTGTGTGTCTAAGGTGCAGGTGCAAGCTCCTGACAAAGGTGTTCTCCAGGTTCAGTTTCTCCCTGCCAGACACATTGGAAATGTTTTCCTCTGGCATTCGCACCAAGAGTCTCAGTTTGATTAACTCAGGAGCTCTGAGAATGGAACGGCAAGAGGTGTTCCGCTTACGTCATAAACAGTGCTCCAGAGCGCTTAGCAACGGGCACAACGAAACGTGTCTGTGGGATAGTGACCATTCCCGCCTAGTGCTGGCAATGCACGAGCACTGCCAAAAGGCAAAGGAAGGCGCTTAGCATCCGGCTTGTGCGCAAAGCTTTCAGACTGCCAGAGGACCGCAGCTGTGGTAAGCCCGTTTGCTCATTTGACGTTAGAAGTCACCTGCAAGATCTTCACCCGCATCTGGTTTATGATGCTACCTGTTGTTAGGCGACAACAAGGGCACATGTAGCGATATGCTTTTTCCTGCCTCATTTTCCTAGACCACGCTCTTCTGTGGCTCTTTAGTTCTTGCCAAACTCCTATGTGCGTGCTGCTGCTTCCGTCTGACAAGGAGCACAGCCTTCTGACAGCAGCTTTCAACTTGTCTAAGAAAGAGCTTGGCCATTTAGATGTGATGCAAATCTGTGTGTGTCTAAGGTGCAGGTGCAAGCTCCTGACAAAGGTGTTCTCCAGGTTCAGTTTCTCCTTGCCAGACACATTGGAAATGTTTTCCTCTGGCATTCGCACCAAGAGTCTCAGTTTGATTAACTCAGGAGCTCTGAGAATGGAACGGCAAGAGGTGTTCCGCTTACGTCATAAACAGTGCTCCAGAGCGCTTAGCAACGGGCACAACGAAACGTGTCTGTGGGATAGTGACCATTCCCGCCTAGTGCTGGCAATGCACGAGCACTGCCAAAAGGCAAAGGAAGGCGCTTAGCATCCGCCTTGTGCGCAAAGCTTTCAGACTGCCAGAGGACCGCAGCTGTGGTAAGCCCGTTTGCTCATTTGACGTTAGAAGTCGCCTGCAAGATCTTCACCCGCATCTGGTTTATGCTGCTACCTGTTGTTAGGCGACAACAAGGGCACATGTAGCGTTTTTCCTGCCTCATTTTCCTAGGCCACGCTCTTCTGTGGCTCTTTAGTGCTTGCCAAACTCCTATGTGCGTGCTGCTGCTTCCATCTGACAAGGAGCACAGCCTTCTGACAGCAGCTTTCAACTTGTCTAAGAAAGAGCTTGGCCATTTAGATGTGATGCAAATCTGTGTGTGTCTAAGGTGCAGGTGCAAGCTCCTGACAAAGGTGTTCTCCAGGTTCAGTTTCTCCCTGCCAGACACATTGGAAATGTTTTCCTCTGGCATTCGCACCAAGAGTCTCACTTTGATTAACTCAGGAGCTCTGAGAATGGAACGGCAAGAGGTGTTCCGCTTACGTCATAAACAGTGCTCCAGAGCGCTTAGCAACGGGCACAACGAAACGTGTCTGTGGGATAGTGACCATTCCCGCCTAGTGCTGGCAATGCACGAGCACTGCCAAAAGGCAAAGGAAGGCGCTTAGCATCCGGCTTGTGCGCAAAGCTTTCAGACTGCCAGAGGACCGCAGCTGTGGTAAGCCCGTTTGCTCATTTGACGTTAGAAGTCGCCTGCAAGATCTTCACCCGCATCTGGTTTATGCTGCTACCTGTTGTTAGGCGACAACAAGGGCACATGTAGCGTTTTTCCTGCCTCATTTTCCTAGGCCACGCTCTTCTGTGGCTCTTTAGTGCTTGCCAAACTCCTATGTGCGTGCTGCTGCTTCCATCTGACAAGGAGCACAGCCTTCTGACAGCAGCTTTCAACTTGTCTAAGAAAGAGCTTGGCCATTTAGATGTGATGCAAATCTGTGTGTGTCTAAGGTGCAGGTGCAAGCTCCTGACAAAGGTGTTCTCCAGGTTCAGTTTCTCCTTGCCAGACACATTGGAAGTGTTTTCCTCTGGCATTCGCACCAAGAGTCGCAGATTACTTAACTCAGGAGCTCTGAGAATGGAACGGCAAGAGGTGTTCCGCTTACGTCATAAACAGTGCTCCAGAGCGCTTAGCAACGGGCACAACGAAACGTGTCTCTGGGATAGTGACCATTCCCGCCTAGTGCTGGCAATGCACGAGCACTGCCAAAAGGCAAAGGAAGGTGCTTAGCATCCGCCTTGTGCGCAAAGCTTTCAGACTGCCAGAGGACCGCAGCTGTGGTAAGCCCGTTTGCTCATTTGACGTTAGAAGTCGCCTGCAAGATCTTCACCCGCATCTGGTTTATGCTGCTACCTGTTGTTAGGCGACAACAAGGGCACATGTAGCGATATGCTTTTTCCTGCCTCATTTTGCTAGACCACGCTCTTCTGTGGCTCTTTAGTTCTTGCCAAACTCCTATGTGCGTGCTGCTGCTTCCGTCTGACAAGGAGCACAGCCTTCTGACAGCAGCTTTCAACTTGTCTAAGAAAGAGCTTGGCCATTTAGATGTGATGCAAATCTGTGTGTGTCTAAGGTGCAGGTGCAAGCTCCTGACAAAGGTGTTCTCCAGGTTCAGTTTCTCCCTGCCAGACACATTGGAAATGTTTTTCTCTGGCATTCGCACCAAGAGTCTCAGTTTGATTAACTCAGGAGCTCTGAGAATGGAACGGCAAGAGGTGTTCCGCTTACGTCATAAACAGTGCTCCAGAGCGCTTAGCAACGGGCACAACGAAACGTGTCTGTGGGATAGTGACCATTCCCGCCTAGTGCTGGCAATGCACGAGCACTGCCAAAAGGCAAAGGAAGGTGCTTAGCATCCGCCTTGTGCGCAAAGCTTTCAGACTGCCAGAGGACCGCAGCTGTGGTAAGCCCGTTTGCTCATTTGACGTTAGAAGTCACCTGCAAGATCTTCACCCGCATCTGGTTTATGCTGCTACCTGTTGTTAGGCGACAACAAGGGCACATGTAGCGTTTTTCCTGCCTCATTTTCCTAGGCCACGCTCTTCTGTGGCTCTTTAGTTCTTGCCAAACTCCTATGTGCGTGCTGCTGCTTCCATCTGACAAGGAGCACAGCCTTCTGACAGCAGCTTTCAACTTGTCTAAGAAAGAGCTTGGCCATTTAGATGTGATGCAAATCTGTGTGTGTCTAAGGTGCAGGTGCAAGCTCCTGACAAAGGTGTTCTCCAGGTTCAGTTTCTCCTTGCCAGACACATTGGAAATGTTTTTCTCTGGCATTCGCAGCAAGAGTAGCAGATTACTTAACTCAGGAGCTCTGAGAATGGAACGGCAAGAGGTGTTCCGCTTACGTCATAAACAGTGCTCCAGAGCGCTTAGCAACGGGCACAACGAAACGTGTCTCTGGATAGTGACCATTCCCGCCTAGTGCTGGCAATGCACGAGCACTGCCAAAAGGCAAAGGAAGGCGCTTAGCATCCGGCTTGTGCGCAAAGCTTTCAGACTGCCAGAGGACCGCAGCTGTGGTAAGCCCGTTTGCTCATTTGACGTTAGAAGTCGCCTGCAAGATCATCACCCGCATCTGGTTTATGCTGCTACCTGTTGTTAGGCGACAACAAGGGCACATGTAGCGATATGCTTTTTCCTGCCTCATTTTGCTAGACCACGCTCTTCTGTGGCTCTTTAGTTCTTGCCAAACTCCTATGTGCGTGCTGCTGCTTCCGTCTGACAAGGAGCACAGCCATCTGACAGCAGCTTTCAACTTGTCTAAGAAAGAGCTTGGCCATTTAGATGTGATGCAAATCTGTGTGTGTCTAAGGTGCAGGTGCAAGCTCCTGACAAAGGTGTTCTCCAGGTTCAGTTTCTCCTTGCCAGACACATTGGAAATGTTTTCCTCTGGCATTCGCACCAAGAGTCTCAGTTTGATTAACTCAGGAGCTCTGAGAATGGAACGGCAAGAGGTGTTCCGCTTACGTCATAAACAGTGCTCCAGAGCACTTAGCAACGGGCACAACGAAACGTGTCTGTGGGATAGTGACCATTCCCGCCTAGTGCTGGCAATGCACGAGCACTGCCAAAAGGCAAAGGAAGGCGCTTAGCATCCGGCTTGTGCGCAAAGCTTTCAGACTGCCAGAGGACCGCAGCTGTGGTAAGCCCGTTTGCTCATTTGACGTTAGAAGTCGCCTGCAAGATCTTCACCCGCATCTGGTTTATGCTGCTACCTGTTGTTAGGCGACAACAAGGGCACATGTAGCGATATGCTTTTTCCTGCCTCATTTTCCTAGACCACGCTCTTCTGTGGCTCTTTAGTTCTTGCCAAACTCCTATGTGCGTGCTGCTGCTTCCGTCTGACAAGGAGCACAGCCTTCTGACAGCAGCTTTCAACTTGTCTAAGAAAGAGCTTGGCCATTTAGATGTGATGCAAATCTGTGTGTGTCTAAGGTGCAGGTGCAAGCTCCTGACAAAGGTGTTCTCCAGGTTCAGTTTCTCCTTGCCAGACACATTGGAAGTGTTTTCCTCTGGCATTCGCACCAAGAGTCGCAGATTACTTAACTCAGGAGCTCTGAGAATGGAACGGCAAGAGGTGTTCCGCTTACGTCATAAACAGTGCTCCAGAGCGCTTAGCAACGGGCACAACGAAACGTGTCTCTGGGATAGTGACCATTCCCGCCTAGTGCTGGCAATGCACGAGCACTGCCAAAAGGCAAAGGAAGGCGCTTAGCATCCGCCTTGTGCGCAAAGCTTTCAGACTGCCAGAGGACCGCAGCTGTGGTAAGCCCGTTTGCTCATTTGACGTTAGAAGTCGCCTGCAAGATCTTCACCCGCATCTGGTTTATGCTGCTACCTGTTGTTAGGCGACAACAAGGGCACATGTAGCGATATGCTTTTTCCTGCCTCATTTTCCTAGACCACGCTCTTCTGTGGCTCTTTAGTTCTTGCCAAACTCCTATGTGCGTGCTGCTGCTTCCGTCTGACAAGGAGCACAGCCTTCTGACAGCAGCTTTCAACTTGTCTAAGAAAGAGCTTGGCCATTTAGATGTGATGCAAATCTGTGTGTGTCTAAGGTGCAGGTGCAAGCTCCTGACAAAGGTGTTCTCCAGGTTCAGTTTCTCCCTGCCAGACACATTGGAAATGTTTTTCTCTGGCATTCGCACCAAGAGTCTCACTTTGATTAACTCAGGAGCTCTGAGAATGGAACGGCAAGAGGTGTTCCGCTTACATCATAAACAGTGCTCCAGAGCGCTTAGCAACGGGCACAACGAAACGTGTCTCTGGGATAGTGACCATTCCCGCCTAGTGCTGGCAATGCACGAGCACTGCCAAAAGGCAAAGGAAGGTGCTTAGCATCCGCCTTGTGCGCAAAGCTTTCAGACTGCCAGAGGACCGCAGCTGTGGTAAGCCCGTTTGCTCATTTGACGTTAGAAGTCACCTGCAAGATCTTCACCCGCATCTGGTTTATGCTGCTACCTGTTGTTAGGCGACAACAAGGGCACATGTAGCGTTTTTCCTGCCTCATTTTGCTAGACCACGCTCTTCTGTGGCTCTTTAGTTCTTGCCAAACTCCTATGTGCGTGCTGCTGCTTCCGTCTGACAAGGAGCACAGCCTTCTGACAGCAGCTTTCAACTTGTCTAAGAAAGAGCTTGGCCATTTAGATGTGATGCAAATCTGTGTGTGTCTAAGGTGCAGGTGCAAGCTCCTGACAAAGGTGTTCTCCAGGTTCAGTTTCTCCTTGCCAGACACATTGGAAATGTTTTCCTCTGGCATTCGCACCAAGAGTCTCAGTTTGATTAACTCAGGAGCTCTGAGAATGGAACGGCAAGAGGTGTTCCGCTTACGTCATAAACAGTGCTCCAGAGCGCTTAGCAACGGGCACAACGAAACGTGTCTGTGGGATAGTGACCATTCCCGCCTAGTGCTGGCAATGCACGAGCACTGCCAAAAGGCAAAGGAAGGCGCTTAGCATCCGGCTTGTGCGCAAAGCTTTCAGACTGCCAGAGGACCGCAGCTGTGGTAAGCCCGTTTGCTCATTTGACGTTAGAAGTCGCCTGCAAGATCTTCACCCGCATCTGGTTTATGCTGCTACCTGTTGTTAGGCGACAACAAGGGCACATGTAGCGATATGCTTTTTCCTGCCTCATTTTCCTAGGCCACGCTCTTCTGTGGCTCTTTAGTGCTTGCCAAACTCCTATGTGCGTGCTGCTGCTTCCGTCTGACAAGGAGCACAGCCTTCTGACAGCAGCTTTCAACTTGTCTAAGAAAGAGCTTGGCCATTTAGATGTGATGCAAATCTGTGTGTGTCTAAGGTGCAGGTGCAAGCTCCTGACAAAGGTGTTCTCCAGGTTCAGTTTCTCCCTGCCAGACACATTGGAAATGTTTTTCTCTGGCATTCGCACCAAGAGTCTCACTTTGATTAACTCAGGAGCTCTGAGAATGGAACGGCAAGAGGTGTTCCGCTTACGTCATAAACAGTGCTCCAGAGCGCTTAGCAACGGGCACAACGAAACGTGTCTCTGGGATAGTGACCATTCCCGCCTAGTGCTGGCAATGCACGAGCACTGCCAAAAGGCAAAGGAAGGTGCTTAGCATCCGCCTTGTGCGCAAAGCTTTCAGACTGCCAGAGGACCGCAGCTGTGGTAAGCCCGTTTGCTCATTTGACGTTAGAAGTCACCTGCAAGATCTTCACCCGCATCTGGTTTATGCTGCTACCTGTTGTTAGGCGACAACAAGGGCACATGTAGCGTTTTTCCTGCCTCATTTTCCTAGGCCACGCTCTTCTGTGGCTCTTTAGTTCTTGCCAAACTCCTATGTGCGTGCTGCTGCTTCCGTCTGACAAGGAGCACAGCCTTCTGACAGCAGCTTTCAACTTGTCTAAGAAAGAGCTTGGCCATTTAGATGTGATGCAAATCTGTGTGTGTCTAAGGTGCAGGTGCAAGCTCCTGACAAAGGTGTTCTCCAGGTTCAGTTTCTCCTTGCCAGACACATTGGAAATGTTTTTCTCTGGCATTCGCACCAAGAGTCTCAGTTTGATTAACTCAGGAGCTCTGAGAATGGAACGGCAAGAGGTGTTCCGCTTACGTCATAAACAGTGCTCCAGAGCGCTTAGCAACGGGCACAACGAAACGTGTCTGTGGGATAGTGACCATTCCCGCCTAGTGCTGGCAATGCACGAGCACTGCCAAAAGGCAAAGGAAGGCGCTTAGCATCCGGCTTGTGCGCAAAGCTTTCAGACTGCCAGAGGACCGCAGCTGTGGTAAGCCCGTTTGCTCATTTGACGTTAGAAGTCGCCTGCAAGATCTTCACCCGCATCTGGTTTATGCTGCTACCTGTTGTTAGGCGACAACAAGGGCACATGTAGCGATATGCTTTTTCCTGCCTCATTTTCCTAGACCACGCTCTTCTGTGGCTCTTTAGTTCTTGCCAAACTCCTATGTGCGTGCTGCTGCTTCCGTCTGACAAGGAGCACAGCCTTCTGACAGCAGCTTTCAACTTGTCTAAGAAAGAGCTTGGCCATTTAGATGTGATGCAAATCTGTGTGTGTCTAAGGTGCAGGTGCAAGCTCCTGACAAAGGTGTTCTCCAGGTTCAGTTTCTCCTTGCCAGACACATTGGAAATGTTTTCCTCTGGCATTCGCACCAAGAGTCTCAGTTTGATTAACTCAGGAGCTCTGAGAATGGAACGGCAAGAGGTGTTCCGCTTACGTCATAAACAGTGCTCCAGAGCGCTTAGCAACGGGCACAACGAAACGTGTCTGTGGGATAGTGACCATTCCCGCCTAGTGCTGGCAATGCACGAGCACTGCCAAAAGGCAAAGGAAGGCGCTTAGCATCCGCCTTGTGCGCAAAGCTTTCAGACTGCCAGAGGACCGCAGCTGTGGTAAGCCCGTTTGCTCATTTGACGTTAGAAGTCGCCTGCAAGATCTTCACCCGCATCTGGTTTATGCTGCTACCTGTTGTTAGGCGACAACAAGGGCACATGTAGCGTTTTTCCTGCCTCATTTTCCTAGGCCACGCTCTTCTGTGGCTCTTTAGTGCTTGCCAAACTCCTATGTGCGTGCTGCTGCTTCCATCTGACAAGGAGCACAGCCTTCTGACAGCAGCTTTCAACTTGTCTAAGAAAGAGCTTGGCCATTTAGATGTGATGCAAATCTGTGTGTGTCTAAGGTGCAGGTGCAAGCTCCTGACAAAGGTGTTCTCCAGGTTCAGTTTCTCCCTGCCAGACACATTGGAAATGTTTTCCTCTGGCATTCGCACCAAGAGTCTCACTTTGATTAACTCAGGAGCTCTGAGAATGGAACGGCAAGAGGTGTTCCGCTTACGTCATAAACAGTGCTCCAGAGCGCTTAGCAACGGGCACAACGAAACGTGTCTGTGGGATAGTGACCATTCCCGCCTAGTGCTGGCAATGCACGAGCACTGCCAAAAGGCAAAGGAAGGCGCTTAGCATCCGGCTTGTGCGCAAAGCTTTCAGACTGCCAGAGGACCGCAGCTGTGGTAAGCCCGTTTGCTCATTTGACGTTAGAAGTCGCCTGCAAGATCTTCACCCGCATCTGGTTTATGCTGCTACCTGTTGTTAGGCGACAACAAGGGCACATGTAGCGTTTTTCCTGCCTCATTTTCCTAGGCCACGCTCTTCTGTGGCTCTTTAGTGCTTGCCAAACTCCTATGTGCGTGCTGCTGCTTCCATCTGACAAGGAGCACAGCCTTCTGACAGCAGCTTTCAACTTGTCTAAGAAAGAGCTTGGCCATTTAGATGTGATGCAAATCTGTGTGTGTCTAAGGTGCAGGTGCAAGCTCCTGACAAAGGTGTTCTCCAGGTTCAGTTTCTCCTTGCCAGACACATTGGAAGTGTTTTCCTCTGGCATTCGCACCAAGAGTCGCAGATTACTTAACTCAGGAGCTCTGAGAATGGAACGGCAAGAGGTGTTCCGCTTACGTCATAAACAGTGCTCCAGAGCGCTTAGCAACGGGCACAACGAAACGTGTCTCTGGGATAGTGACCATTCCCGCCTAGTGCTGGCAATGCACGAGCACTGCCAAAAGGCAAAGGAAGGTGCTTAGCATCCGCCTTGTGCGCAAAGCTTTCAGACTGCCAGAGGACCGCAGCTGTGGTAAGCCCGTTTGCTCATTTGACGTTAGAAGTCGCCTGCAAGATCTTCACCCGCATCTGGTTTATGCTGCTACCTGTTGTTAGGCGACAACAAGGGCACATGTAGCGATATGCTTTTTCCTGCCTCATTTTGCTAGACCACGCTCTTCTGTGGCTCTTTAGTTCTTGCCAAACTCCTATGTGCGTGCTGCTGCTTCCGTCTGACAAGGAGCACAGCCTTCTGACAGCAGCTTTCAACTTGTCTAAGAAAGAGCTTGGCCATTTAGATGTGATGCAAATCTGTGTGTGTCTAAGGTGCAGGTGCAAGCTCCTGACAAAGGTGTTCTCCAGGTTCGGTTTCTCCCTGCCAGACACATTGGAAATGTTTTTCTCTGGCATTCGCACCAAGAGTCTCACTTTGATTAACTCAGGAGCTCTGAGAATGGAACGGCAAGAGGTGTTCCGCTTACGTCATAAACAGTGCTCCAGAGCGCTTAGCAACGGGCACAACGAAACGTGTCTCTGGGATAGTGACCATTCCCGCCTAGTGCTGGCAATGCACGAGCACTGCCAAAAGGCAAAGGAAGGTGCTTAGCATCCGCCTTGTGCGCAAAGCTTTCAGACTGCCAGAGGACCGCAGCTGTGGTAAGCCCGTTTGCTCATTTGACGTTAGAAGTCACCTGCAAGATCTTCACCCGCATCTGGTTTATGCTGCTACCTGTTGTTAGGCGACAACAAGGGCACATGTAGCGTTTTTCCTGCCTCATTTTCCTAGGCCACGCTCTTCTGTGGCTCTTTAGTTCTTGCCAAACTCCTATGTGCGTGCTGCTGCTTCCGTCTGACAAGGAGCACAGCCTTCTGACAGCAGCTTTCAACTTGTCTAAGAAAGAGCTTGGCCATTTAGATGTGATGCAAATCTGTGTGTGTCTAAGGTGCAGGTGCAAGCTCCTGACAAAGGTGTTCTCCAGGTTCAGTTTCTCCTTGCCAGACACATTGGAAATGTTTTTCTCTGGCATTCGCACCAAGAGTCTCAGTTTGATTAACTCAGGAGCTCTGAGAATGGAACGGCAAGAGGTGTTCCGCTTACGTCATAAACAGTGCTCCAGAGCGCTTAGCAACGGGCACAACGAAACGTGTCTCTGGGATAGTGACCATTCCCGCCTAGTGCTGGCAATGCACGAGCACTGCCAAAAGGCAAAGGAAGGCGCTTAGCATCCGGCTTGTGCGCAAAGCTTTCAGACTGCCAGAGGACCGCAGCTGTGGTAAGCCCGTTTGCTCATTTGACGTTAGAAGTCGCCTGCAAGATCTTCACCCGCATCTGGTTTATGCTGCTACCTGTTGTTAGGCGACAACAAGGGCACATGTAGCGTTTTTCCTGCCTCATTTTCCTAGGCCACGCTCTTCTGTGGCTCTTTAGTGCTTGCCAAACTCCTATGTGCGTGCTGCTGCTTCCATCTGACAAGGAGCACAGCCTTCTGACAGCAGCTTTCAACTTGTCTAAGAAAGAGCTTGGCCATTTAGATGTGATGCAAATCTGTGTGTGTCTAAGGTGCAGGTGCAAGCTCCTGACAAAGGTGTTCTCCAGGTTCAGTTTCTCCCTGCCAGACACATTGGAAATGTTTTCCTCTGGCATTCGCACCAAGAGTCTCAGTTTGATTAACTCAGGAGCTCTGAGAATGGAACGGCAAGAGGTGTTCCGCTTACGTCATAAACAGTGCTCCAGAGCGCTTAGCAACGGGCACAACGAAACGTGTCTGTGGGATAGTGACCATTCCCGCCTAGTGCTGGCAATGCACGAGCACTGCCAAAAGGCAAAGGAAGGCGCTTAGCATCCGGCTTGTGCGCAAAGCTTTCAGACTGCCAGAGGACCGCAGCTGTGGTAAGCCCGTTTGCTCATTTGACGTTAGAAGTCACCTGCAAGATCTTCACCCGCATCTGGTTTATGCTGCTACCTGTTGTTAGGCGACAACAAGGGCACATGTAGCGATATGCTTTTTCCTGCCTCATTTTCCTAGACCACGCTCTTCTGTGGCTCTTTAGTTCTTGCCAAACTCCTATGTGCGTGCTGCTGCTTCCGTCTGACAAGGAGCACAGCCTTCTGACAGCAGCTTTCAACTTGTCTAAGAAAGAGCTTGGCCATTTAGATGTGATGCAAATCTGTGTGTGTCTAAGGTGCAGGTGCAAGCTCCTGACAAAGGTGTTCTCCAGGTTCAGTTTCTCCTTGCCAGACACATTGGAAATGTTTTTCTCTGGCATTCGCACCAAGAGTCTCACTTTGATTAACTCAGGAGCTCTGAGAATGGAACGGCAAGAGGTGTTCCGCTTACGTCATAAACAGTGCTCCAGAGCGCTTAGCAACGGGCACAACGAAACGTGTCTCTGGGATAGTGACCATTCCCGCCTAGTGCTGGCAATGCACGAGCACTGCCAAAAGGCAAAGGAAGGTGCTTAGCATCCGCCTTGTGCGCAAAGCTTTCAGACTGCCAGAGGACCGCAGCTGTGGTAAGCCCGTTTGCTCATTTGACGTTAGAAGTCACCTGCAAGATCTTCACCCGCATCTGGTTTATGCTGCTACCTGTTGTTAGGCGACAACAAGGGCACATGTAGCGTTTTTCCTGCCTCATTTTCCTAGGCCACGCTCTTCTGTGGCTCTTTAGTTCTTGCCAAACTCCTATGTGCGTGCTGCTGCTTCCGTCTGACAAGGAGCACAGCCTTCTGACAGCAGCTTTCAACTTGTCTAAGAAAGAGCTTGGCCATTTAGATGTGATGCAAATCTGTGTGTGTCTAAGGTGCAGGTGCAAGCTCCTGACAAAGGTGTTCTCCAGGTTCAGTTTCTCCTTGCCAGACACATTGGAAATGTTTTCCTCTGGCATTCGCACCAAGAGTCTCAGTTTGATTAACTCAGGAGCTCTGAGAATGGAACGGCAAGAGGTGTTCCGCTTACGTCATAAACAGTGCTCCAGAGCGCTTAGCAACGGGCACAACGAAACGTGTCTGTGGGATAGTGACCATTCCCGCCTAGTGCTGGCAATGCACGAGCACTGCCAAAAGGCAAAGGAAGGCGCTTAGCATCCGGCTTGTGCGCAAAGCTTTCAGACTGCCAGAGGACCGCAGCTGTGGTAAGCCCGTTTGCTCATTTGACGTTAGAAGTCGCCTGCAAGATCTTCACCCGCATCTGGTTTATGCTGCTACCTGTTGTTAGGCGACAACAAGGGCACATGTAGCGATATGCTTTTTCCTGCCTCATTTTCCTAGGCCACGCTCTTCTGTGGCTCTTTAGTGCTTGCCAAACTCCTATGTGCGTGCTGCTGCTTCCGTCTGACAAGGAGCACAGCCTTCTGACAGCAGCTTTCAACTTGTCTAAGAAAGAGCTTGGCCATTTAGATGTGATGCAAATCTGTGTGTGTCTAAGGTGCAGGTGCAAGCTCCTGACAAAGGTGTTCTCCAGGTTCAGTTTCTCCCTGCCAGACACATTGGAAATGTTTTTCTCTGGCATTCGCACCAAGAGTCTCACTTTGATTAACTCAGGAGCTCTGAGAATGGAACGGCAAGAGGTGTTCCGCTTACGTCATAAACAGTGCTCCAGAGCGCTTAGCAACGGGCACAACGAAACGTGTCTCTGGGATAGTGACCATTCCCGCCTAGTGCTGGCAATGCACGAGCACTGCCAAAAGGCAAAGGAAGGTGCTTAGCATCCGCCTTGTGCGCAAAGCTTTCAGACTGCCAGAGGACCGCAGCTGTGGTAAGCCCGTTTGCTCATTTGACGTTAGAAGTCACCTGCAAGATCTTCACCCGCATCTGGTTTATGCTGCTACCTGTTGTTAGGCGACAACAAGGGCACATGTAGCGTTTTTCCTGCCTCATTTTCCTAGGCCACGCTCTTCTGTGGCTCTTTAGTTCTTGCCAAACTCCTATGTGCGTGCTGCTGCTTCCGTCTGACAAGGAGCACAGCCTTCTGACAGCAGCTTTCAACTTGTCTAAGAAAGAGCTTGGCCATTTAGATGTGATGCAAATCTGTGTGTGTCTAAGGTGCAGGTGCAAGCTCCTGACAAAGGTGTTCTCCAGGTTCAGTTTCTCCTTGCCAGACACATTGGAAATGTTTTTCTCTGGCATTCGCACCAAGAGTCTCAGTTTGATTAACTCAGGAGCTCTGAGAATGGAACGGCAAGAGGTGTTCCGCTTACGTCATAAACAGTGCTCCAGAGCGCTTAGCAACGGGCACAACGAAACGTGTCTGTGGGATAGTGACCATTCCCGCCTAGTGCTGGCAATGCACGAGCACTGCCAAAAGGCAAAGGAAGGCGCTTAGCATCCGGCTTGTGCGCAAAGCTTTCAGACTGCCAGAGGACCGCAGCTGTGGTAAGCCCGTTTGCTCATTTGACGTTAGAAGTCGCCTGCAAGATCTTCACCCGCATCTGGTTTATGCTGCTACCTGTTGTTAGGCGACAACAAGGGCACATGTAGCGATATGCTTTTTCCTGCCTCATTTTCCTAGACCACGCTCTTCTGTGGCTCTTTAGTTCTTGCCAAACTCCTATGTGCGTGCTGCTGCTTCCGTCTGACAAGGAGCACAGCCTTCTGACAGCAGCTTTCAACTTGTCTAAGAAAGAGCTTGGCCATTTAGATGTGATGCAAATCTGTGTGTGTCTAAGGTGCAGGTGCAAGCTCCTGACAAAGGTGTTCTCCAGGTTCAGTTTCTCCTTGCCAGACACATTGGAAATGTTTTCCTCTGGCATTCGCACCAAGAGTCTCAGTTTGATTAACTCAGGAGCTCTGAGAATGGAACGGCAAGAGGTGTTCCGCTTACGTCATAAACAGTGCTCCAGAGCGCTTAGCAACGGGCACAACGAAACGTGTCTGTGGGATAGTGACCATTCCCGCCTAGTGCTGGCAATGCACGAGCACTGCCAAAAGGCAAAGGAAGGCGCTTAGCATCCGCCTTGTGCGCAAAGCTTTCAGACTGCCAGAGGACCGCAGCTGTGGTAAGCCCGTTTGCTCATTTGACGTTAGAAGTCGCCTGCAAGATCTTCACCCGCATCTGGTTTATGCTGCTACCTGTTGTTAGGCGACAACAAGGGCACATGTAGCGTTTTTCCTGCCTCATTTTCCTAGGCCACGCTCTTCTGTGGCTCTTTAGTGCTTGCCAAACTCCTATGTGCGTGCTGCTGCTTCCATCTGACAAGGAGCACAGCCTTCTGACAGCAGCTTTCAACTTGTCTAAGAAAGAGCTTGGCCATTTAGATGTGATGCAAATCTGTGTGTGTCTAAGGTGCAGGTGCAAGCTCCTGACAAAGGTGTTCTCCAGGTTCAGTTTCTCCCTGCCAGACACATTGGAAATGTTTTCCTCTGGCATTCGCACCAAGAGTCTCACTTTGATTAACTCAGGAGCTCTGAGAATGGAACGGCAAGAGGTGTTCCGCTTACGTCATAAACAGTGCTCCAGAGCGCTTAGCAACGGGCACAACGAAACGTGTCTCTGGGATAGTGACCATTCCCGCCTAGTGCTGGCAATGCACGAGCACTGCCAAAAGGCAAAGGAAGGTGCTTAGCATCCGCCTTGTGCGCAAAGCTTTCAGACTGCCAGAGGACCGCAGCTGTGGTAAGCCCGTTTGCTCATTTGACGTTAGAAGTCGCCTGCAAGATCTTCACCCGCATCTGGTTTATGCTGCTACCTGTTGTTAGGCGACAACAAGGGCACATGTAGCGATATGCTTTTTCCTGCCTCATTTTGCTAGACCACGCTCTTCTGTGGCTCTTTAGTTCTTGCCAAACTCCTATGTGCGTGCTGCTGCTTCCGTCTGACAAGGAGCACAGCCTTCTGACAGCAGCTTTCAACTTGTCTAAGAAAGAGCTTGGCCATTTAGATGTGATGCAAATCTGTGTGTGTCTAAGGTGCAGGTGCAAGCTCCTGACAAAGGTGTTCTCCAGGTTCAGTTTCTCCCTGCCAGACACATTGGAAATGTTTTTCTCTGGCATTCGCACCAAGAGTCTCACTTTGATTAACTCAGGAGCTCTGAGAATGGAACGGCAAGAGGTGTTCCGCTTACGTCATAAACAGTGCTCCAGAGCGCTTAGCAACGGGCACAACGAAACGTGTCTCTGGGATAGTGACCATTCCCGCCTAGTGCTGGCAATGCACGAGCACTGCCAAAAGGCAAAGGAAGGTGCTTAGCATCCGCCTTGTGCGCAAAGCTTTCAGACTGCCAGAGGACCGCAGCTGTGGTAAGCCCGTTTGCTCATTTGACGTTAGAAGTCACCTGCAAGATCTTCACCCGCATCTGGTTTATGCTGCTACCTGTTGTTAGGCGACAACAAGGGCACATGTAGCGTTTTTCCTGCCTCATTTTCCTAGGCCACGCTCTTCTGTGGCTCTTTAGTTCTTGCCAAACTCCTATGTGCGTGCTGCTGCTTCCGTCTGACAAGGAGCACAGCCTTCTGACAGCAGCTTTCAACTTGTCTAAGAAAGAGCTTGGCCATTTAGATGTGATGCAAATCTGTGTGTGTCTAAGGTGCAGGTGCAAGCTCCTGACAAAGGTGTTCTCCAGGTTCAGTTTCTCCTTGCCAGACACATTGGAAATGTTTTTCTCTGGCATTCGCACCAAGAGTCTCAGTTTGATTAACTCAGGAGCTCTGAGAATGGAACGGCAAGAGGTGTTCCGCTTACGTCATAAACAGTGCTCCAGAGCGCTTAGCAACGGGCACAACGAAACGTGTCTGTGGGATAGTGACCATTCCCGCCTAGTGCTGGCAATGCACGAGCACTGCCAAAAGGCAAAGGAAGGCGCTTAGCATCCGGCTTGTGCGCAAAGCTTTCAGACTGCCAGAGGACCGCAGCTGTGGTAAGCCCGTTTGCTCATTTGACGTTAGAAGTCGCCTGCAAGATCTTCACCCGCATCTGGTTTATGCTGCTACCTGTTGTTAGGCGACAACAAGGGCACATGTAGCGTTTTTCCTGCCTCATTTTCCTAGGCCACGCTCTTCTGTGGCTCTTTAGTGCTTGCCAAACTCCTATGTGCGTGCTGCTGCTTCCATCTGACAAGGAGCACAGCCTTCTGACAGCAGCTTTCAACTTGTCTAAGAAAGAGCTTGGCCATTTAGATGTGATGCAAATCTGTGTGTGTCTAAGGTGCAGGTGCAAGCTCCTGACAAAGGTGTTCTCCAGGTTCAGTTTCTCCCTGCCAGACACATTGGAAATGTTTTCCTCTGGCATTCGCACCAAGAGTCTCAGTTTGATTAACTCAGGAGCTCTGAGAATGGAACGGCAAGAGGTGTTCCGCTTACGTCATAAACAGTGCTCCAGAGCGCTTAGCAACGGGCACAACGAAACGTGTCTGTGGGATAGTGACCATTCCCGCCTAGTGCTGGCAATGCACGAGCACTGCCAAAAGGCAAAGGAAGGCGCTTAGCATCCGGCTTGTGCGCAAAGCTTTCAGACTGCCAGAGGACCGCAGCTGTGGTAAGCCCGTTTGCTCATTTGACGTTAGAAGTCACCTGCAAGATCTTCACCCGCATCTGGTTTATGCTGCTACCTGTTGTTAGGCGACAACAAGGGCACATGTAGCGATATGCTTTTTCCTGCCTCATTTTCCTAGACCACGCTCTTCTGTGGCTCTTTAGTTCTTGCCAAACTCCTATGTGCGTGCTGCTGCTTCCGTCTGACAAGGAGCACAGCCTTCTGACAGCAGCTTTCAACTTGTCTAAGAAAGAGCTTGGCCATTTAGATGTGATGCAAATCTGTGTGTGTCTAAGGTGCAGGTGCAAGCTCCTGACAAAGGTGTTCTCCAGGTTCAGTTTCTCCTTGCCAGACACATTGGAAATGTTTTCCTCTGGCATTCGCACCAAGAGTCTCAGTTTGATTAACTCAGGAGCTCTGAGAATGGAACGGCAAGAGGTGTTCCGCTTACGTCATAAACAGTGCTCCAGAGCGCTTAGCAACGGGCACAACGAAACGTGTCTGTGGGATAGTGACCATTCCCGCCTAGTGCTGGCAATGCACGAGCACTGCCAAAAGGCAAAGGAAGGCGCTTAGCATCCGGCTTGTGCGCAAAGCTTTCAGACTGCCAGAGGACCGCAGCTGTGGTAAGCCCGTTTGCTCATTTGACGTTAGAAGTCGCCTGCAAGATCTTCACCCGCATCTGGTTTATGCTGCTACCTGTTGTTAGGCGACAACAAGGGCACATGTAGCGTTTTTCCTGCCTCATTTTCCTAGGCCACGCTCTTCTGTGGCTCTTTAGTGCTTGCCAAACTCCTATGTGCGTGCTGCTGCTTCCATCTGACAAGGAGCACAGCCTTCTGACAGCAGCTTTCAACTTGTCTAAGAAAGAGCTTGGCCATTTAGATGTGATGCAAATCTGTGTGTGTCTAAGGTGCAGGTGCAAGCTCCTGACAAAGGTGTTCTCCAGGTTCAGTTTCTCCCTGCCAGACACATTGGAAATGTTTTCCTCTGGCATTCGCACCAAGAGTCTCACTTTGATTAACTCAGGAGCTCTGAGAATGGAACGGCAAGAGGTGTTCCGCTTACGTCATAAACAGTGCTCCAGAGCGCTTAGCAACGGGCACAACGAAACGTGTCTGTGGGATAGTGACCATTCCCGCCTAGTGCTGGCAATGCACGAGCACTGCCAAAAGGCAAAGGAAGGCGCTTAGCATCCGGCTTGTGCGCAAAGCTTTCAGACTGCCAGAGGACCGCAGCTGTGGTAAGCCCGTTTGCTCATTTGACGTTAGAAGTCGCCTGCAAGATCTTCACCCGCATCTGGTTTATGCTGCTACCTGTTGTTAGGCGACAACAAGGGCACATGTAGCGTTTTTCCTGCCTCATTTTCCTAGGCCACGCTCTTCTGTGGCTCTTTAGTGCTTGCCAAACTCCTATGTGCGTGCTGCTGCTTCCATCTGACAAGGAGCACAGCCTTCTGACAGCAGCTTTCAACTTGTCTAAGAAAGAGCTTGGCCATTTAGATGTGATGCAAATCTGTGTGTGTCTAAGGTGCAGGTGCAAGCTCCTGACAAAGGTGTTCTCCAGGTTCAGTTTCTCCTTGCCAGACACATTGGAAGTGTTTTCCTCTGGCATTCGCACCAAGAGTCGCAGATTACTTAACTCAGGAGCTCTGAGAATGGAACGGCAAGAGGTGTTCCGCTTACGTCATAAACAGTGCTCCAGAGCGCTTAGCAACGGGCACAACGAAACGTGTCTCTGGGATAGTGACCATTCCCGCCTAGTGCTGGCAATGCACGAGCACTGCCAAAAGGCAAAGGAAGGTGCTTAGCATCCGCCTTGTGCGCAAAGCTTTCAGACTGCCAGAGGACCGCAGCTGTGGTAAGCCCGTTTGCTCATTTGACGTTAGAAGTCGCCTGCAAGATCTTCACCCGCATCTGGTTTATGCTGCTACCTGTTGTTAGGCGACAACAAGGGCACATGTAGCGATATGCTTTTTCCTGCCTCATTTTGCTAGACCACGCTCTTCTGTGGCTCTTTAGTTCTTGCCAAACTCCTATGTGCGTGCTGCTGCTTCCGTCTGACAAGGAGCACAGCCTTCTGACAGCAGCTTTCAACTTGTCTAAGAAAGAGCTTGGCCATTTAGATGTGATGCAAATCTGTGTGTGTCTAAGGTGCAGGTGCAAGCTCCTGACAAAGGTGTTCTCCAGGTTCAGTTTCTCCCTGCCAGACACATTGGAAATGTTTTTCTCTGGCATTCGCACCAAGAGTCTCAGTTTGATTAACTCAGGAGCTCTGAGAATGGAACGGCAAGAGGTGTTCCGCTTACGTCATAAACAGTGCTCCAGAGCGCTTAGCAACGGGCACAACGAAACGTGTCTGTGGGATAGTGACCATTCCCGCCTAGTGCTGGCAATGCACGAGCACTGCCAAAAGGCAAAGGAAGGTGCTTAGCATCCGCCTTGTGCGCAAAGCTTTCAGACTGCCAGAGGACCGCAGCTGTGGTAAGCCCGTTTGCTCATTTGACGTTAGAAGTCACCTGCAAGATCTTCACCCGCATCTGGTTTATGCTGCTACCTGTTGTTAGGCGACAACAAGGGCACATGTAGCGTTTTTCCTGCCTCATTTTCCTAGGCCACGCTCTTCTGTGGCTCTTTAGTTCTTGCCAAACTCCTATGTGCGTGCTGCTGCTTCCATCTGACAAGGAGCACAGCCTTCTGACAGCAGCTTTCAACTTGTCTAAGAAAGAGCTTGGCCATTTAGATGTGATGCAAATCTGTGTGTGTCTAAGGTGCAGGTGCAAGCTCCTGACAAAGGTGTTCTCCAGGTTCAGTTTCTCCTTGCCAGACACATTGGAAATGTTTTTCTCTGGCATTCGCAGCAAGAGTAGCAGATTACTTAACTCAGGAGCTCTGAGAATGGAACGGCAAGAGGTGTTCCGCTTACGTCATAAACAGTGCTCCAGAGCGCTTAGCAACGGGCACAACGAAACGTGTCTCTGGATAGTGACCATTCCCGCCTAGTGCTGGCAATGCACGAGCACTGCCAAAAGGCAAAGGAAGGCGCTTAGCATCCGGCTTGTGCGCAAAGCTTTCAGACTGCCAGAGGACCGCAGCTGTGGTAAGCCCGTTTGCTCATTTGACGTTAGAAGTCGCCTGCAAGATCATCACCCGCATCTGGTTTATGCTGCTACCTGTTGTTAGGCGACAACAAGGGCACATGTAGCGATATGCTTTTTCCTGCCTCATTTTGCTAGACCACGCTCTTCTGTGGCTCTTTAGTTCTTGCCAAACTCCTATGTGCGTGCTGCTGCTTCCGTCTGACAAGGAGCACAGCCATCTGACAGCAGCTTTCAACTTGTCTAAGAAAGAGCTTGGCCATTTAGATGTGATGCAAATCTGTGTGTGTCTAAGGTGCAGGTGCAAGCTCCTGACAAAGGTGTTCTCCAGGTTCAGTTTCTCCTTGCCAGACACATTGGAAATGTTTTCCTCTGGCATTCGCACCAAGAGTCTCAGTTTGATTAACTCAGGAGCTCTGAGAATGGAACGGCAAGAGGTGTTCCGCTTACGTCATAAACAGTGCTCCAGAGCACTTAGCAACGGGCACAACGAAACGTGTCTGTGGGATAGTGACCATTCCCGCCTAGTGCTGGCAATGCACGAGCACTGCCAAAAGGCAAAGGAAGGCGCTTAGCATCCGGCTTGTGCGCAAAGCTTTCAGACTGCCAGAGGACCGCAGCTGTGGTAAGCCCGTTTGCTCATTTGACGTTAGAAGTCGCCTGCAAGATCTTCACCCGCATCTGGTTTATGCTGCTACCTGTTGTTAGGCGACAACAAGGGCACATGTAGCGATATGCTTTTTCCTGCCTCATTTTCCTAGACCACGCTCTTCTGTGGCTCTTTAGTTCTTGCCAAACTCCTATGTGCGTGCTGCTGCTTCCGTCTGACAAGGAGCACAGCCTTCTGACAGCAGCTTTCAACTTGTCTAAGAAAGAGCTTGGCCATTTAGATGTGATGCAAATCTGTGTGTGTCTAAGGTGCAGGTGCAAGCTCCTGACAAAGGTGTTCTCCAGGTTCAGTTTCTCCTTGCCAGACACATTGGAAGTGTTTTCCTCTGGCATTCGCACCAAGAGTCGCAGATTACTTAACTCAGGAGCTCTGAGAATGGAACGGCAAGAGGTGTTCCGCTTACGTCATAAACAGTGCTCCAGAGCGCTTAGCAACGGGCACAACGAAACGTGTCTCTGGGATAGTGACCATTCCCGCCTAGTGCTGGCAATGCACGAGCACTGCCAAAAGGCAAAGGAAGGCGCTTAGCATCCGCCTTGTGCGCAAAGCTTTCAGACTGCCAGAGGACCGCAGCTGTGGTAAGCCCGTTTGCTCATTTGACGTTAGAAGTCGCCTGCAAGATCTTCACCCGCATCTGGTTTATGCTGCTACCTGTTGTTAGGCGACAACAAGGGCACATGTAGCGATATGCTTTTTCCTGCCTCATTTTCCTAGACCACGCTCTTCTGTGGCTCTTTAGTTCTTGCCAAACTCCTATGTGCGTGCTGCTGCTTCCGTCTGACAAGGAGCACAGCCTTCTGACAGCAGCTTTCAACTTGTCTAAGAAAGAGCTTGGCCATTTAGATGTGATGCAAATCTGTGTGTGTCTAAGGTGCAGGTGCAAGCTCCTGACAAAGGTGTTCTCCAGGTTCAGTTTCTCCCTGCCAGACACATTGGAAATGTTTTTCTCTGGCATTCGCACCAAGAGTCTCACTTTGATTAACTCAGGAGCTCTGAGAATGGAACGGCAAGAGGTGTTCCGCTTACGTCATAAACAGTGCTCCAGAGCGCTTAGCAACGGGCACAACGAAACGTGTCTCTGGGATAGTGACCATTCCCGCCTAGTGCTGGCAATGCACGAGCACTGCCAAAAGGCAAAGGAAGGTGCTTAGCATCCGCCTTGTGCGCAAAGCTTTCAGACTGCCAGAGGACCGCAGCTGTGGTAAGCCCGTTTGCTCATTTGACGTTAGAAGTCACCTGCAAGATCTTCACCCGCATCTGGTTTATGCTGCTACCTGTTGTTAGGCGACAACAAGGGCACATGTAGCGTTTTTCCTGCCTCATTTTCCTAGGCCACGCTCTTCTGTGGCTCTTTAGTTCTTGCCAAACTCCTATGTGCGTGCTGCTGCTTCCGTCTGACAAGGAGCACAGCCTTCTGACAGCAGCTTTCAACTTGTCTAAGAAAGAGCTTGGCCATTTAGATGTGATGCAAATCTGTGTGTGTCTAAGGTGCAGGTGCAAGCTCCTGACAAAGGTGTTCTCCAGGTTCAGTTTCTCCTTGCCAGACACATTGGAAATGTTTTCCTCTGGCATTCGCACCAAGAGTCTCAGTTTGATTAACTCAGGAGCTCTGAGAATGGAACGGCAAGAGGTGTTCCGCTTACGTCATAAACAGTGCTCCAGAGCGCTTAGCAACGGGCACAACGAAACGTGTCTCTGGGATAGTGACCATTCCCGCCTAGTGCTGGCAATGCACGAGCACTGCCAAAAGGCAAAGGAAGGCGCTTAGCATCCGGCTTGTGCGCAAAGCTTTCAGACTGCCAGAGGACCGCAGCTGTGGTAAGCCCGTTTGCTCATTTGACGTTAGAAGTCGCCTGCAAGATCTTCACCCGCATCTGGTTTATGCTGCTACCTGTTGTTAGGCGACAACAAGGGCACATGTAGCGATATGCTTTTTCCTGCCTCATTTTCCTAGGCCACGCTCTTCTGTGGCTCTTTAGTGCTTGCCAAACTCCTATGTGCGTGCTGCTGCTTCCGTCTGACAAGGAGCACAGCCTTCTGACAGCAGCTTTCAACTTGTCTAAGAAAGAGCTTGGCCATTTAGATGTGATGCAAATCTGTGTGTGTCTAAGGTGCAGGTGCAAGCTCCTGACAAAGGTGTTCTCCAGGTTCAGTTTCTCCCTGCCAGACACATTGGAAATGTTTTTCTCTGGCATTCGCACCAAGAGTCTCACTTTGATTAACTCAGGAGCTCTGAGAATGGAACGGCAAGAGGTGTTCCGCTTACGTCATAAACAGTGCTCCAGAGCGCTTAGCAACGGGCACAACGAAACGTGTCTCTGGGATAGTGACCATTCCCGCCTAGTGCTGGCAATGCACGAGCACTGCCAAAAGGCAAAGGAAGGTGCTTAGCATCCGCCTTGTGCGCAAAGCTTTCAGACTGCCAGAGGACCGCAGCTGTGGTAAGCCCGTTTGCTCATTTGACGTTAGAAGTCACCTGCAAGATCTTCACCCGCATCTGGTTTATGCTGCTACCTGTTGTTAGGCGACAACAAGGGCACATGTAGCGTTTTTCCTGCCTCATTTTCCTAGGCCACGCTCTTCTGTGGCTCTTTAGTTCTTGCCAAACTCCTATGTGCGTGCTGCTGCTTCCGTCTGACAAGGAGCACAGCCTTCTGACAGCAGCTTTCAACTTGTCTAAGAAAGAGCTTGGCCATTTAGATGTGATGCAAATCTGTGTGTGTCTAAGGTGCAGGTGCAAGCTCCTGACAAAGGTGTTCTCCAGGTTCAGTTTCTCCTTGCCAGACACATTGGAAATGTTTTTCTCTGGCATTCGCACCAAGAGTCTCAGTTTGATTAACTCAGGAGCTCTGAGAATGGAACGGCAAGAGGTGTTCCGCTTACGTCATAAACAGTGCTCCAGAGCGCTTAGCAACGGGCACAACGAAACGTGTCTGTGGGATAGTGACCATTCCCGCCTAGTGCTGGCAATGCACGAGCACTGCCAAAAGGCAAAGGAAGGCGCTTAGCATCCGGCTTGTGCGCAAAGCTTTCAGACTGCCAGAGGACCGCAGCTGTGGTAAGCCCGTTTGCTCATTTGACGTTAGAAGTCGCCTGCAAGATCTTCACCCGCATCTGGTTTATGCTGCTACCTGTTGTTAGGCGACAACAAGGGCACATGTAGCGATATGCTTTTTCCTGCCTCATTTTCCTAGGCCACGCTCTTCTGTGGCTCTTTAGTGCTTGCCAAACTCCTATGTGCGTGCTGCTGCTTCCATCTGACAAGGAGCACAGCCTTCTGACAGCAGCTTTCAACTTGTCTAAGAAAGAGCTTGGCCATTTAGATGTGATGCAAATCTGTGTGTGTCTAAGGTGCAGGTGCAAGCTCCTGACAAAGGTGTTCTCCAGGTTCAGTTTCTCCTTGCCAGACACATTGGAAATGTTTTCCTCTGGCATTCGCACCAAGAGTCTCAGTTTGATTAACTCAGGAGCTCTGAGAATGGAACGGCAAGAGGTGTTCCGCTTACGTCATAAACAGTGCTCCAGAGCGCTTAGCAACGGGCACAACGAAACGTGTCTGTGGGATAGTGACCATTCCCGCCTAGTGCTGGCAATGCACGAGCACTGCCAAAAGGCAAAGGAAGGCGCTTAGCATCCGGCTTGTGCGCAAAGCTTTCAGACTGCCAGAGGACCGCAGCTGTGGTAAGCCCGTTTGCTCATTTGACGTTAGAAGTCGCCTGCAAGATCATCACCCGCATCTGGTTTATGCTGCTACCTGTTGTTAGGCGACAACAAGGGCACATGTAGCGATATGCTTTTTCCTGCCTCATTTTGCTAGACCACGCTCTTCTGTGGCTCTTTAGTTCTTGCCAAACTCCTATGTGCGTGCTGCTGCTTCCGTCTGACAAGGAGCACAGCCTTCTGACAGCAGCTTTCAACTTGTCTAAGAAAGAGCTTGGCCATTTAGATGTGATGCAAATCTGTGTGTGTCTAAGGTGCAGGTGCAAGCTCCTGACAAAGGTGTTCTCCAGGTTCAGTTTCTCCCTGCCAGACACATTGGAAATGTTTTTCTCTGGCATTCGCACCAAGTGTCTCACTTTGATTAACTCAGGAGCTCTGAGAATGGAACGGCAAGAGGTGTTCCGCTTACGTCATAAACAGTGCTCCAGAGCGCTTAGCAACGGGCACAACGAAACGTGTCTGTGGGATAGTGACCATTCCCGCCTAGTGCTGGCAATGCACGAGCACTGCCAAAAGGCAAAGGAAGGTGCTTAGCATCCGCCTTGTGCGCAAAGCTTTCAGACTGCCAGAGGACCGCAGCTGTGGTAAGCCCGTTTGCTCATTTGACGTTAGAAGTCACCTGCAAGATCTTCACCCGCATCTGGTTTATGCTGCTACCTGTTGTTAGGCGACAACAAGGGCACATGTAGCGTTTTTCCTGCCTCATTTTCCTAGGCCACGCTCTTCTGTGGCTCTTTAGTTCTTGCCAAACTCCTATGTGCGTGCTGCTGCTTCCGTCTGACAAGGAGCACAGCCTTCTGACAGCAGCTTTCAACTTGTCTAAGAAAGAGCTTGGCCATTTAGATGTGATGCAAATCTGTGTGTGTCTAAGGTGCAGGTGCAAGCTCCTGACAAAGGTGTTCTCCAGGTTCAGTTTCTCCTTGCCAGACACATTGGAAATGTTTTCCTCTGGCATTCGCACCAAGAGTCTCAGTTTGATTAACTCAGGAGCTCTGAGAATGGAACGGCAAGAGGTGTTCCGCTTACGTCATAAACAGTGCTCCAGAGCGCTTAGCAACGGGCACAACGAAACGTGTCTGTGGGATAGTGACCATTCCCGCCTAGTGCTGGCAATGCACGAGCACTGCCAAAAGGCAAAGGAAGGCGCTTAGCATCCGGCTTGTGCGCAAAGCTTTCAGACTGCCAGAGGACCGCAGCTGTGGTAAGCCCGTTTGCTCATTTGACGTTAGAAGTCGCCTGCAAGATCTTCACCCGCATCTGGTTTATGCTGCTACCTGTTGTTAGGCGACAACAAGGGCACATGTAGCGTTTTTCCTGCCTCATTTTCCTAGGCCACGCTCTTCTGTGGCTCTTTAGTGCTTGCCAAACTCCTATGTGCGTGCTGCTGCTTCCATCTGACAAGGAGCACAGCCTTCTGACAGCAGCTTTCAACTTGTCTAAGAAAGAGCTTGGCCATTTAGATGTGATGCAAATCTGTGTGTGTCTAAGGTGCAGGTGCAAGCTCCTGACAAAGGTGTTCTCCAGGTTCAGTTTCTCCCTGCCAGACACATTGGAAATGTTTTCCTCTGGCATTCGCATCAAGAGTCTCAGTTTGATTAACTCAGGAGCTCTCAGAATGGAACGGCAAGAGGTGTTCCGCTTACGTCATAAACAGTGCTCCAGAGCGCTTAGCAACGGGCACAACGAAACGTGTCTGTGGGATAGTGACCATTCCCGCCTAGTGCTGGCAATGCACGAGCACTGCCAAAAGGCAAAGGAAGGCGCTTAGCATCCGGCTTGTGCGCAAAGCTTTCAGACTGCCAGAGGACCGCAGCTGTGGTAAGCCCGTTTGCTCATTTGACGTTAGAAGTCGCCTGCAAGATCTTCACCCGCATCTGGTTTATGCTGCTACCTGTTGTTAGGCGACAACAAGGGCACATGTAGCGTTTTTCCTGCCTCATTTTCCTAGGCCACGCTCTTCTGTGGCTCTTTAGTTCTTGCCAAACTCCTATGTGCGTGCTGCTGCTTCCGTCTGACAAGGAGCACAGCCTTCTGACAGCAGCTTTCAACTTGTCTAAGAAAGAGCTTGGCCATTTAGATGTGATGCAAATCTGTGTGTGTCTAAGGTGCAGGTGCAAGCTCCTGACAAAGGTGTTCTCCAGGTTCAGTTTCTCCTTGCCAGACACATTGGAAATGTTTTTCTCTGGCATTCGCACCAAGAGTCTCAGTTTGATTAACTCAGGAGCTCTGAGAATGGAACGGCAAGAGGTGTTCCGCTTACGTCATAAACAGTGCTCCAGAGCGCTTAGCAACGGGCACAACGAAACGTGTCTGTGGGATAGTGACCATTCCCGCCTAGTGCTGGCAATGCACGAGCACTGCCAAAAGGCAAAGGAAGGCGCTTAGCATCCGGCTTGTGCGCAAAGCTTTCAGACTGCCAGAGGACCGCAGCTGTGGTAAGCCCGTTTGCTCATTTGACGTTAGAAGTCGCCTGCAAGATCTTCACCCGCATCTGGTTTATGCTGCTACCTGTTGTTAGGCGACAACAAGGGCACATGTAGCGATATGCTTTTTCCTGCCTCATTTTCCTAGGCCACGCTCTTCTGTGGCTCTTTAGTGCTTGCCAAACTCCTATGTGCGTGCTGCTGCTTCCATCTGACAAGGAGCACAGCCTTCTGACAGCAGCTTTCAACTTGTCTAAGAAAGAGCTTGGCCATTTAGATGTGATGCAAATCTGTGTGTGTCTAAGGTGCAGGTGCAAGCTCCTGACAAAGGTGTTCTCCAGGTTCAGTTTCTCCTTGCCAGACACATTGGAAATGTTTTCCTCTGGCATTCGCACCAAGAGTCTCAGTTTGATTAACTCAGGAGCTCTGAGAATGGAACGGCAAGAGGTGTTCCGCTTACGTCATAAACAGTGCTCCAGAGCGCTTAGCAACGGGCACAACGAAACGTGTCTGTGGGATAGTGACCATTCCCGCCTAGTGCTGGCAATGCACGAGCACTGCCAAAAGGCAAAGGAAGGCGCTTAGCATCCGGCTTGTGCGCAAAGCTTTCAGACTGCCAGAGGACCGCAGCTGTGGTAAGCCCGTTTGCTCATTTGACGTTAGAAGTCGCCTGCAAGATCATCACCCGCATCTGGTTTATGCTGCTACCTGTTGTTAGGCGACAACAAGGGCACATGTAGCGATATGCTTTTTCCTGCCTCATTTTGCTAGACCACGCTCTTCTGTGGCTCTTTAGTTCTTGCCAAACTCCTATGTGCGTGCTGCTGCTTCCGTCTGACAAGGAGCACAGCCATCTGACAGCAGCTTTCAACTTGTCTAAGAAAGAGCTTGGCCATTTAGATGTGATGCAAATCTGTGTGTGTCTAAGGTGCAGGTGCAAGCTCCTGACAAAGGTGTTCTCCAGGTTCAGTTTCTCCCTGCCAGACACATTGGAAATGTTTTTCTCTGGCATTCGCACCAAGTGTCTCACTTTGATTAACTCAGGAGCTCTGAGAATGGAACGGCAAGAGGTGTTCCGCTTACGTCATAAACAGTGCTCCAGAGCGCTTAGCAACGGGCACAACGAAACGTGTCTGTGGGATAGTGACCATTCCCGCCTAGTGCTGGCAATGCACGAGCACTGCCAAAAGGCAAAGGAAGGTGCTTAGCATCCGCCTTGTGCGCAAAGCTTTCAGACTGCCAGAGGACCGCAGCTGTGGTAAGCCCGTTTGCTCATTTGACGTTAGAAGTCACCTGCAAGATCTTCACCCGCATCTGGTTTATGCTGCTACCTGTTGTTAGGCGACAACAAGGGCACATGTAGCGTTTTTCCTGCCTCATTTTCCTAGGCCACGCTCTTCTGTGGCTCTTTAGTTCTTGCCAAACTCCTATGTGCGTGCTGCTGCTTCCGTCTGACAAGGAGCACAGCCTTCTGACAGCAGCTTTCAACTTGTCTAAGAAAGAGCTTGGCCATTTAGATGTGATGCAAATCTGTGTGTGTCTAAGGTGCAGGTGCAAGCTCCTGACAAAGGTGTTCTCCAGGTTCAGTTTCTCCTTGCCAGACACATTGGAAATGTTTTCCTCTGGCATTCGCACCAAGAGTCTCAGTTTGATTAACTCAGGAGCTCTGAGAATGGAACGGCAAGAGGTGTTCCGCTTACGTCATAAACAGTGCTCCAGAGCGCTTAGCAACGGGCACAACGAAACGTGTCTGTGGGATAGTGACCATTCCCGCCTAGTGCTGGCAATGCACGAGCACTGCCAAAAGGCAAAGGAAGGCGCTTAGCATCCGGCTTGTGCGCAAAGCTTTCAGACTGCCAGAGGACCGCAGCTGTGGTAAGCCCGTTTGCTCATTTGACGTTAGAAGTCGCCTGCAAGATCTTCACCCGCATCTGGTTTATGCTGCTACCTGTTGTTAGGCGACAACAAGGGCACATGTAGCGTTTTTCCTGCCTCATTTTCCTAGGCCACGCTCTTCTGTGGCTCTTTAGTGCTTGCCAAACTCCTATGTGCGTGCTGCTGCTTCCATCTGACAAGGAGCACAGCCTTCTGACAGCAGCTTTCAACTTGTCTAAGAAAGAGCTTGGCCATTTAGATGTGATGCAAATCTGTGTGTGTCTAAGGTGCAGGTGCAAGCTCCTGACAAAGGTGTTCTCCAGGTTCAGTTTCTCCCTGCCAGACACATTGGAAATGTTTTCCTCTGGCATTCGCACCAAGAGTCTCAGTTTGATTAACTCAGGAGCTCTCAGAATGGAACGGCAAGAGGTGTTCCGCTTACGTCATAAACAGTGCTCCAGAGCGCTTAGCAACGGGCACAACGAAACGTGTCTGTGGGATAGTGACCATTCCCGCCTAGTGCTGGCAATGCACGAGCACTGCCAAAAGGCAAAGGAAGGCGCTTAGCATCCGGCTTGTGCGCAAAGCTTTCAGACTGCCAGAGGACCGCAGCTGTGGTAAGCCCGTTTGCTCATTTGACGTTAGAAGTCGCCTGCAAGATCTTCACCCGCATCTGGTTTATGCTGCTACCTGTTGTTAGGCGACAACAAGGGCACATGTAGCGTTTTTCCTGCCTCATTTTCCTAGGCCACGCTCTTCTGTGGCTCTTTAGTGCTTGCCAAACTCCTATGTGCGTGCTGCTGCTTCCATCTGACAAGGAGCACAGCCTTCTGACAGCAGCTTTCAACTTGTCTAAGAAAGAGCTTGGCCATTTAGATGTGATGCAAATCTGTGTGTGTCTAAGGTGCAGGTGCAAGCTCCTGACAAAGGTGTTCTCCAGGTTCAGTTTCTCCTTGCCAGACACATTGGAAATGTTTTTCTCTGGCATTCGCAGCAAGAGTAGCAGATTACTTAACTCAGGAGCTCTGAGAATGGAACGGCAAGAGGTGTTCCGCTTACGTCATAAACAGTGCTCCAGAGCGCTTAGCAACGGGCACAACGAAACGTGTCTCTGGATAGTGACCATTCCCGCCTAGTGCTGGCAATGCACGAGCACTGCCAAAAGGCAAAGGAAGGCGCTTAGCATCCGGCTTGTGCGCAAAGCTTTCAGACTGCCAGAGGACCGCAGCTGTGGTAAGCCCGTTTGCTCATTTGACGTTAGAAGTCGCCTGCAAGATCATCACCCGCATCTGGTTTATGCTGCTACCTGTTGTTAGGCGACAACAAGGGCACATGTAGCGATATGCTTTTTCCTGCCTCATTTTGCTAGACCACGCTCTTCTGTGGCTCTTTAGTTCTTGCCAAACTCCTATGTGCGTGCTGCTGCTTCCGTCTGACAAGGAGCACAGCCATCTGACAGCAGCTTTCAACTTGTCTAAGAAAGAGCTTGGCCATTTAGATGTGATGCAAATCTGTGTGTGTCTAAGGTGCAGGTGCAAGCTCCTGACAAAGGTGTTCTCCAGGTTCAGTTTCTCCTTGCCAGACACATTGGAAATGTTTTCCTCTGGCATTCGCACCAAGAGTCTCAGTTTGATTAACTCAGGAGCTCTGAGAATGGAACGGCAAGAGGTGTTCCGCTTACGTCATAAACAGTGCTCCAGAGCGCTTAGCAACGGGCACAACGAAACGTGTCTGTGGGATAGTGACCATTCCCGCCTAGTGCTGGCAATGCACGAGCACTGCCAAAAGGCAAAGGAAGGTGCTTAGCATCCGCCTTGTGCGCAAAGCTTTCAGACTGCCAGAGGACCGCAGCTGTGGTAAGCCCGTTTGCTCATTTGACGTTAGAAGTCGCCTGCAAGATCTTCACCCGCATCTGGTTTATGCTGCTACCTGTTGTTAGGCTACAACAAGGGCACATGTAGCGTTTTTCCTGCCTCATTTTCCTAGACCACGCTCTTCTGTGGCTCTTTAGTTCTTGCCAAACTCCTATGTGCGTGCTGCTGCTTCCGTCTGACAAGGAGCACAGCCTTCTGACAGCAGCTTTCAACTTGTCTAAGAAAGAGCTTGGCCATTTAGATGTGATGCAAATCTGTGTGTGTCTAAGGTGCAGGTGCAAGCTCTTGACAAAGGTGTTCTCCAGGTTCAGTTTCTCCCTGCCAGACACATTGGAAATGTTTTTCTCTGGCATTCGCACCAAGAGTCTCACTTTGATTAACTCAGGAGCTCTGAGAATGGAACGGCAAGAGGTGTTCCGCTTACGTCATAAACAGTGCTCCAGAGCGCTTAGCAACGGGCACAACGAAACGTGTCTGTGGGATAGTGACCATTCCCGCCTAGTGCTGGCAATGCACGAGCACTGCCAAAAGGCAAAGGAAGGCGCTTAGCATCCGGCTTGTGCGCAAAGCTTTCAGACTGCCAGAGGACCGCAGCTGTGGTAAGCCCGTTTGCTCATTTGACGTTAGATGTCGCCTGCAAGATCTTCACCCGCATCTGGTTTATGCTGCTACCTGTTGTTAGGCGACAACAAGGGCACATGTAGCGTTTTTCCTGCCTCATTTTCCTAGGCCACGCTCTTCTGTGGCTCTTTAGTTCTTTCCAAACTCCTATGTGCGTGCTGCTGCTTCCATCTGACAAGGAGCACAGCCTTCTGACAGCAGCTTTCAACTTGTCTAAGAAAGAGCTTGGCCATTTAGATGTGATGCAAATCTGTGTGTGTCTAAGGTGCAGGTGCAAGCTCCTGACAAAGGTGTTCTCCAGGTTCAGTTTCTCCTTGCCAGACACATTGGAAATGTTTTTCTCTGGCATTCGCACCAAGTGTAGCAGATTACTTAACTCAGGAGCTCTGAGAATGGAACGGCAAGAGGTGTTCCGCTTACGTCATAAACAGTGCTCCAGAGCGCTTAGCAACGGGCACAACGAAACGTGTCTGTGGGATAGTGACCATTCCCGCCTAGTGCTGGCAATGCACGAGCACTGCCAAAAGGCAAAGGAAGGCGCTTAGCATCCGGCTTGTGCGCAAAGCTTTCAGACTGCCAGAGGACCGCAGCTGTGGTAAGCCCGTTTGCTCATTTGACGTTAGATGTCGCCTGCAAGATCTTCACCCGCATCTGGTTTATGCTGCTACCTGTTGTTAGGCGACAACAAGGGCACATGTAGCGTTTTTCCTGCCTCATTTTCCTAGGCCACGCTCTTCTGTGGCTCTTTAGTGCTTTCCAAACTCCTATGTGCGTGCTGCTGCTTCCATCTGACAAGGAGCACAGCCTTCTGACAGCAGCTTTCAACTTGTCTAAGAAAGAGCTTGGCCATTTAGATGTGATGCAAATCTGTGTGTGTCTAAGGTGCAGGTGCAAGCTCCTGACAAAGGTGTTCTCCAGGTTCAGTTTCTCCCTGCCAGACACATTGGAAATGTTTTTCTCTGGCATTCGCACCAAGAGTCTCACTTTGATTAACTCAGGAGCTCTGAGAATGGAACGGCAAGAGGTGTTCCGCTTACGTCATAAACAGTGCTCCAGAGCGCTTAGCAACGGGCACAACGAAACGTGTCTCTGGGATAGTGACCATTCCCGCCTAGTGCTGGCAATGCACGAGCACTGCCAAAAGGCAAAGGAAGGTGCTTAGCATCCGCCTTGTGCGCAAAGCTTTCAGACTGCCAGAGGACCGCAGCTGTGGTAAGCCCGTTTGCTCATTTGACGTTAGAAGTCGCCTGCAAGATCTTCACCCGCATCTGGTTTATGCTGCTACCTGTTGTTAGGCGACAACAAGGGCACATGTAGCGATATGCTTTTTCCTGCCTCATTTTGCTAGACCACGCTCTTCTGTGGCTCTTTAGTTCTTGCCAAACTCCTATGTGCGTGCTGCTGCTTCCGTCTGACAAGGAGCACAGCCTTCTGACAGCAGCTTTCAACTTGTCTAAGAAAGAGCTTGGCCATTTAGATGTGATGCAAATCTGTGTGTGTCTAAGGTGCAGGTGCAAGCTCCTGACAAAGGTGTTCTCCAGGTTCAGTTTCTCCCTGCCAGACACATTGGAAATGTTTTTCTCTGGCATTCGCACCAAGAGTCTCAGTTTGATTAACTCAGGAGCTCTGAGAATGGAACGGCAAGAGGTGTTCCGCTTACGTCATAAACAGTGCTCCAGAGCGCTTAGCAACGGGCACAACGAAACGTGTCTCTGGGATAGTGACCATTCCCGCCTAGTGCTGGCAATGCACGAGCACTGCCAAAAGGCAAAGGAAGGTGCTTAGCATCCGCCTTGTGCGCAAAGCTTTCAGACTGCCAGAGGACCGCAGCTGTGGTAAGCCCGTTTGCTCATTTGACGTTAGAAGTCACCTGCAAGATCTTCACCCGCATCTGGTTTATGCTGCTACCTGTTGTTAGGCGACAACAAGGGCACATGTAGCGTTTTTCCTGCCTCATTTTCCTAGGCCACGCTCTTCTGTGGCTCTTTAGTTCTTGCCAAACTCCTATGTGCGTGCTGCTGCTTCCATCTGACAAGGAGCACAGCCTTCTGACAGCAGCTTTCAACTTGTCTAAGAAAGAGCTTGGCCATTTAGATGTGATGCAAATCTGTGTGTGTCTAAGGTGCAGGTGCAAGCTCCTGACAAAGGTGTTCTCCAGGTTCAGTTTCTCCTTGCCAGACACATTGGAAATGTTTTTCTCTGGCATTCGCAGCAAGAGTAGCAGATTACTTAACTCAGGAGCTCTGAGAATGGAACGGCAAGAGGTGTTCCGCTTACGTCATAAACAGTGCTCCAGAGCGCTTAGCAACGGGCACAACGAAACGTGTCTCTGGATAGTGACCATTCCCGCCTAGTGCTGGCAATGCACGAGCACTGCCAAAAGGCAAAGGAAGGCGCTTAGCATCCGGCTTGTGCGCAAAGCTTTCAGACTGCCAGAGGACCGCAGCTGTGGTAAGCCCGTTTGCTCATTTGACGTTAGAAGTCGCCTGCAAGATCATCACCCGCATCTGGTTTATGCTGCTACCTGTTGTTAGGCGACAACAAGGGCACATGTAGCGATATGCTTTTTCCTGCCTCATTTTCCTAGACCACGCTCTTCTGTGGCTCTTTAGTTCTTGCCAAACTCCTATGTGCGTGCTGCTGCTTCCGTCTGACAAGGAGCACAGCCATCTGACAGCAGCTTTCAACTTGTCTAAGAAAGAGCTTGGCCATTTAGATGTGATGCAAATCTGTGTGTGTCTAAGGTGCAGGTGCAAGCTCCTGACAAAGGTGTTCTCCAGGTTCAGTTTCTCCCTGCCAGACACATTGGAAATGTTTTTCTCTGGCATTCGCACCAAGAGTCTCACTTTGATTAACTCAGGAGCTCTGAGAATGGAACGGCAAGAGGTGTTCCGCTTACGTCATAAACAGTGCTCCAGAGCGCTTAGCAACGGGCACAACGAAACGTGTCTGTGGGATAGTGACCATTCCCGCCTAGTGCTGGCAATGCACGAGCACTGCCAAAAGGCAAAGGAAGGTGCTTAGCATCCGGCTTGTGCGCAAAGCTTTCAGACTGCCAGAGGACCGCAGCTGTGGTAAGCCCGTTTGCTCATTTGACGTTAGAAGTCGCCTGCAAGATCTTCACCCGCATCTGGTTTATGCTGCTACCTGTTGTTAGGCGACAACAAGGGCACATGTAGCGATATGCTTTTTCCTGCCTCATTTTCCTAGGCCACGCTCTTCTGTGGCTCTTTAGTTCTTGCCAAACTCCTATGTGCGTGCTGCTGCTTCCGTCTGACAAGGAGCACAGCCTTCTGACAGCAGCTTTCAACTTGTCTAAGAAAGAGCTTGGCCATTTAGATGTGATGCAAATCTGTGTGTGTCTAAGGTGCAGGTGCAAGCTCCTGACAAAGGTGTTCTCCAGGTTCAGTTTCTCCCTGCCAGACACATTGGAAATGTTTTTCTCTGGCATTCGCACCAAGAGTCTCACTTTGATTAACTCAGGAGCTCTGAGAATGGAACGGCAAGAGGTGTTCCGCTTACGTCATAAACAGTGCTCCAGAGCGCTTAGCAACGGGCACAACGAAACGTGTCTCTGGGATAGTGACCATTCCCGCCTAGTGCTGGCAATGCACGAGCACTGCCAAAAGGCAAAGGAAGGTGCTTAGCATCCGCCTTGTGCGCAAAGCTTTCAGACTGCCAGAGGACCGCAGCTGTGGTAAGCCCGTTTGCTCATTTGACGTTAGAAGTCACCTGCAAGATCTTCACCCGCATCTGGTTTATGCTGCTACCTGTTGTTAGGCGACAACAAGGGCACATGTAGCGTTTTTCCTGCCTCATTTTCCTAGGCCACGCTCTTCTGTGGCTCTTTAGTTCTTGCCAAACTCCTATGTGCGTGCTGCTGCTTCCGTCTGACAAGGAGCACAGCCTTCTGACAGCAGCTTTCAACTTGTCTAAGAAAGAGCTTGGCCATTTAGATGTGATGCAAATCTGTGTGTGTCTAAGGTGCAGGTGCAAGCTCCTGACAAAGGTGTTCTCCAGGTTCAGTTTCTCCTTGCCAGACACATTGGAAATGTTTTCCTCTGGCATTCGCACCAAGAGTCTCAGTTTGATTAACTCAGGAGCTCTGAGAATGGAACGGCAAGAGGTGTTCCGCTTACGTCATAAACAGTGCTCCAGAGCGCTTAGCAACGGGCACAACGAAACGTGTCTGTGGGATAGTGACCATTCCCGCCTAGTGCTGGCAATGCACGAGCACTGCCAAAAGGCAAAGGAAGGCGCTTAGCATCCGGCTTGTGCGCAAAGCTTTCAGACTGCCAGAGGACCGCAGCTGTGGTAAGCCCGTTTGCTCATTTGACGTTAGAAGTCGCCTGCAAGATCTTCACCCGCATCTGGTTTATGCTGCTACCTGTTGTTAGGCGACAACAAGGGCACATGTAGCGATATGCTTTTTCCTGCCTCATTTTCCTAGGCCACGCTCTTCTGTGGCTCTTTAGTGCTTGCCAAACTCCTATGTGCGTGCTGCTGCTTCCATCTGACAAGGAGCACAGCCTTCTGACAGCAGCTTTCAACTTGTCTAAGAAAGAGCTTGGCCATTTAGATGTGATGCAAATCTGTGTGTGTCTAAGGTGCAGGTGCAAGCTCCTGACAAAGGTGTTCTCCAGGTTCAGTTTCTCCTTGCCAGACACATTGGAAATGTTTTCCTCTGGCATTCGCACCAAGAGTCTCAGTTTGATTAACTCAGGAGCTCTGAGAATGGAACGGCAAGAGGTGTTCCGCTTACGTCATAAACAGTGCTCCAGAGCGCTTAGCAACGGGCACAACGAAACGTGTCTGTGGGATAGTGACCATTCCCGCCTAGTGCTGGCAATGCACGAGCACTGCCAAAAGGCAAAGGAAGGCGCTTAGCATCCGGCTTGTGCGCAAAGCTTTCAGACTGCCAGAGGACCGCAGCTGTGGTAAGCCCGTTTGCTCATTTGACGTTAGAAGTCGCCTGCAAGATCATCACCCGCATCTGGTTTATGCTGCTACCTGTTGTTAGGCGACAACAAGGGCACATGTAGCGATATGCTTTTTCCTGCCTCATTTTGCTAGACCACGCTCTTCTGTGGCTCTTTAGTTCTTGCCAAACTCCTATATGCGTGCTGCTGCTTCCGTCTGACAAGGAGCACAGCCATCTGACAGCAGCTTTCAACTTGTCTAAGAAAGAGCTTGGCCATTTAGATGTGATGCAAATCTGTGTGTGTCTAAGGTGCAGGTGCAAGCTCCTGACAAAGGTGTTCTCCAGGTTCAGTATCTCCCTGCCAGACACATTGGAAATGTTTTTCTCTGGCATTCGCACCAAGTGTCTCACTTTGATTAACTCAGGAGCTCTGAGAATGGAACGGCAAGAGGTGTTCCGCTTACGTCATAAACAGTGCTCCAGAGCGCTTAGCAACGGGCACAACGAAACGTGTCTGTGGGATAGTGACCATTCCCGCCTAGTGCTGGCAATGCACGAGCACTGCCAAAAGGCAAAGGAAGGTGCTTAGCATCCGCCTTGTGCGCAAAGCTTTCAGACTGCCAGAGGACCGCAGCTGTGGTAAGCCCGTTTGCTCATTTGACGTTAGAAGTCACCTGCAAGATCTTCACCCGCATCTGGTTTATGCTGCTACCTGTTGTTAGGCGACAACAAGGGCACATGTAGCGTTTTTCCTGCCTCATTTTCCTAGGCCACGCTCTTCTGTGGCTCTTTAGTTCTTGCCAAACTCCTATGTGCGTGCTGCTGCTTCCGTCTGACAAGGAGCACAGCCTTCTGACAGCAGCTTTCAACTTGTCTAAGAAAGAGCTTGGCCATTTAGATGTGATGCAAATCTGTGTGTGTCTAAGGTGCAGGTGCAAGCTCCTGACAAAGGTGTTCTCCAGGTTCAGTTTCTCCTTGCCAGACACATTGGAAATGTTTTCCTCTGGCATTCGCACCAAGAGTCTCAGTTTGATTAACTCAGGAGCTCTGAGAATGGAACGGCAAGAGGTGTTCCGCTTACGTCATAAACAGTGCTCCAGAGCGCTTAGCAACGGGCACAACGAAACGTGTCTGTGGGATAGTGACCATTCCCGCCTAGTGCTGGCAATGCACGAGCACTGCCAAAAGGCAAAGGAAGGCGCTTAGCATCCGGCTTGTGCGCAAAGCTTTCAGACTGCCAGAGGACCGCAGCTGTGGTAAGCCCGTTTGCTCATTTGACGTTAGAAGTCGCCTGCAAGATCTTCACCCGCATCTGGTTTATGCTGCTACCTGTTGTTAGGCGACAACAAGGGCACATGTAGCGTTTTTCCTGCCTCATTTTCCTAGGCCACGCTCTTCTGTGGCTCTTTAGTGCTTGCCAAACTCCTATGTGCGTGCTGCTGCTTCCATCTGACAAGGAGCACAGCCTTCTGACAGCAGCTTTCAACTTGTCTAAGAAAGAGCTTGGCCATTTAGATGTGATGCAAATCTGTGTGTGTCTAAGGTGCAGGTGCAAGCTCCTGACAAAGGTGTTCTCCAGGTTCAGTTTCTCCTTGCCAGACACATTGGAAATGTTTTTCTCTGGCATTCGCAGCAAGAGTAGCAGATTACTTAACTCAGGAGCTCTGAGAATGGAACGGCAAGAGGTGTTCCGCTTACGTCATAAACAGTGCTCCAGAGCGCTTAGCAACGGGCACAACGAAACGTGTCTCTGGATAGTGACCATTCCCGCCTAGTGCTGGCAATGCACGAGCACTGCCAAAAGGCAAAGGAAGGCGCTTAGCATCCGGCTTGTGCGCAAAGCTTTCAGACTGCCAGAGGACCGCAGCTGTGGTAAGCCCGTTTGCTCATTTGACGTTAGAAGTCGCCTGCAAGATCATCACCCGCATCTGGTTTATGCTGCTACCTGTTGTTAGGCGACAACAAGGGCACATGTAGCGATATGCTTTTTCCTGCCTCATTTTGCTAGACCACGCTCTTCTGTGGCTCTTTAGTTCTTGCCAAACTCCTATGTGCGTGCTGCTGCTTCCGTCTGACAAGGAGCACAGCCATCTGACAGCAGCTTTCAACTTGTCTAAGAAAGAGCTTGGCCATTTAGATGTGATGCAAATCTGTGTGTGTCTAAGGTGCAGGTGCAAGCTCCTGACAAAGGTGTTCTCCAGGTTCAGTTTCTCCCTGCCAGACACATTGGAAATGTTTTTCTCTGGCATTCGCACCAAGTGTCTCACTTTGATTAACTCAGGAGCTCTGAGAATGGAACGGCAAGAGGTGTTCCGCTTACGTCATAAACAGTGCTCCAGAGCGCTTAGCAACGGGCACAACGAAACGTGTCTGTGGGATAGTGACCATTCCCGCCTAGTGCTGGCAATGCACGAGCACTGCCAAAAGGCAAAGGAAGGTGCTTAGCATCCGCCTTGTGCGCAAAGCTTTCAGACTGCCAGAGGACCGCAGCTGTGGTAAGCCCGTTTGCTCATTTGACGTTAGAAGTCGCCTGCAAGATCTTCACCCGCATCTGGTTTATGCTGCTACCTGTTGTTAGGCTACAACAAGGGCACATGTAGCGTTTTTCCTGCCTCATTTTCCTAGGCCACGCTCTTCTGTGGCTCTTTAGTTCTTGCCAAACTCCTATGTGCGTGCTGCTGCTTCCATCTGACAAGGAGCACAGCCTTCTGACAGCAGCTTTCAACTTGTCTAAGAAAGAGCTTGGCCATTTAGATGTGATGCAAATCTGTGTGTGTCTAAGGTGCAGGTGCAAGCTCCTGACAAAGGTGTTCTCCAGGTTCAGTTTCTCCTTGCCAGACACATTGGAAGTGTTTTCCTCTGGCATTCGCACCAAGAGTAGCAGATTACTTAACTCAGGAGCTCTGAGAATGGAACGGCAAGAGGTGTTCCGCTTACGTCATAAACAGTGCTCCAGAGCGCTTAGCAACGGGCACAACGAAACGTGTCTGTGGGATAGTGACCATTCCCGCCTAGTGCTGGCAATGCACGAGCACTGCCAAAAGGCAAAGGAAGGCGCTTAGCATCCGGCTTGTGCGCAAAGCTTTCAGACTGCCAGAGGACCGCAGCTGTGGTAAGCCCGTTTGCTCATTTGACGTTAGAAGTCGCCTGCAAGATCATCACCCGCATCTGGTTTATGCTGCTGCCTGTTGTTAGGCGACAACAAGGGCACATGTAGCGATATGCTTTTTCCTGCCTCATTTTGCTAGACCACGCTCTTCTGTGGCTCTTTAGTTCTTGCCAAACTCCTATGTGCGTGCTGCTGCTTCCGTCTGACAAGGAGCACAGCCTTCTGACAGCAGCTTTCAACTTGTCTAAGAAAGAGCTTGGCCATTTAGATGTGATGCAAATCTGTGTGTGTCTAAGGTGCAGGTGCAAGCTCTTGACAAAGGTGTTCTCCAGGTTCAGTTTCTCCCTGCCAGACACATTGGAAATGTTTTTCTCTGGCATTCGCACCAAGAGTCTCACTTTGATTAACTCAGGAGCTCTGAGAATGGAACGGCAAGAGGTGTTCCGCTTACGTCATAAACAGTGCTCCAGAGCGCTTAGCAACGGGCACAACGAAACGTGTCTGTGGGATAGTGACCATTCCCGCCTAGTGCTGGCAATGCACGAGCACTGCCAAAAGGCAAAGGAAGGTGCTTAGCATCCGCCTTGTGCGCAAAGCTTTCAGACTGCCAGAGGACCGCAGCTGTGGTAAGCCCGTTTGCTCATTTGACGTTAGAAGTCACCTGCAAGATCTTCACCCGCATCTGGTTTATGCTGCTACCTGTTGTTAGGCGACAACAAGGGCACATGTAGCGTTTTTCCTGCCTCATTTTCCTAGGCCACGCTCTTCTGTGGCTCTTTAGTTCTTGCCAAACTCCTATGTGCGTGCTGCTGCTTCCGTCTGACAAGGAGCACAGCCTTCTGACAGCAGCTTTCAACTTGTCTAAGAAAGAGCTTGGCCATTTAGATGTGATGCAAATCTGTGTGTGTCTAAGGTGCAGGTGCAAGCTCCTGACAAAGGTGTTCTCCAGGTTCAGTTTCTCCTTGCCAGACACATTGGAAATGTTTTTCTCTGGCATTCGCACCAAGTGTAGCAGATTACTTAACTCAGGAGCTCTGAGAATGGAACGGCAAGAGGTGTTCTGCTTACGTCATAAACAGTGCTCCAGAGCGCTTAGCAACGGGCACAACGAAACGTGTCTGTGGGATAGTGACCATTCCCGCCTAGTGCTGGCAATGCACGAGCACTGCCAAAAGGCAAAGGAAGGCGCTTAGCATCCGGCTTGTGCGCAAAGCTTTCAGACTGCCAGAGGACCGCAGCTGTGGTAAGCCCGTTTGCTCATTTGACGTTAGATGTCGCCTGCAAGATCTTCACCCGCATCTGGTTTATGCTGCTACCTGTTGTTAGGCGACAACAAGGGCACATGTAGCGTTTTTCCTGCCTCATTTTCCTAGGCCACGCTCTTCTGTGGCTCTTTAGTGCTTTCCAAACTCCTATGTGCGTGCTGCTGCTTCCATCTGACAAGGAGCACAGCCTTCTGACAGCAGCTTTCAACTTGTCTAAGAAAGAGCTTGGCCATTTAGATGTGATGCAAATCTGTGTGTGTCTAAGGTGCAGGTGCAAGCTCCTGACAAAGGTGTTCTCCAGGTTCAGTTTCTCCTTGCCAGACACATTGGAAATGTCTTTCTCTGGCTTTCGCACCAAGAGTAGCAGATTACTTAACTCAGGAGCTCTGAGAATGGAACGGCAAGAGGTGTTCCGCTTACGTCATAAACAGTGCTCCAGAGCGCTTAGCAACGGGCACAACAAAACGTGTCTGTGGGATAGTGACCATTCCCGCCTAGTGCTGGCAATGCACGAGCACTGCCAAAAGGCAAAGGAAGGCGCTTAGCATCCGCCTTGTGCGCAAAGCTTTCAGACTGCCAGAGGACCGCAGCTGTGGTAAGCCCGTTTGCTCATTTGACGTTAGAAGTCGCCTGCAAGATCATCACCCGCATCTGGTTTATGCTGCTACCTGTTGTTAGGCGACAACAAGGGCACATGTAGCGATATGCTTTTTCCTGCCTCATTTTGCTAGACCACGCTCTTCTGTGGCTCTTTAGTTCTTGCCAAACTCCTATGTGCGTGCTGCTGCTTCCGTCTGACAAGGAGCACAGCCTTCTGACAGCAGCTTTCAACTTGTCTAAGAAAGAGCTTGGCCATTTAGATGTGATGCAAATCTGTGTGTGTCTAAGGTGCAGGTGCAAGCTCTTGACAAAGGTGTTCTCCAGGTTCAGTTTCTCCTTGCCAGACACATTGGAAATGTTTTCCTCTGGCATTCGCACCAAGAGTCTCACTTTGATTAACTCAGGAGCTCTGAGAATGGAACGGCAAGAGGTGTTCCGCTTACGTCATAAACAGTGCTCCAGAGCGCTTAGCAACGGGCACAACGAAACGTGTCTCTGGGATAGCGACCATTCCCGCCTAGTGCTGGCAATGCACGAGCACTGCCAAAAGGCAAAGGAAGGCGCTTAGCATCCGGCTTGTGCGCAAAGCTTTCAGACTGCCAGAGGACCGCAGCTGTGGTAAGCCCGTTTGCTCATTTGACGTTAGATGTCGCCTGCAAGATCTTCACCCGCATCTGGTTTATGCTGCTCCCTGTTGTTAGGCGACAACAAGGGCACATGTAGCGTTTTTCCTGCCTCATTTTCCTAGGCCACGCTCTTCTGTGGCTCTGTAGTGCTTTCCAAACTCCTATGTGCGTGCTGCTGCTTCCATCTGACAAGGAGCACAGCCTTCTGACAGCAGCTTTCAACTTGTCTAAGAAAGAGCTTGGCCATTTAGATGTGATGCAAATCTGTGTGTGTCTAAGGTGCAGGTGCAAGCTCCTGACAAAGGTGTTCTCCAGGTTCAGTTTCTCCTTGCCAGACACATTGGAAATGTTTTTCTCTGGCATTCGCACCAAGAGTAGCAGATTACTTAACTCAGGAGCTCTGAGAATGGAACGGCAAGAGGTGTTCCGCTTACGTCATAAACAGTGCTCCAGAGCGCTTAGCAACGGGCACAACAAAACGTGTCTGTGGGATAGTGACCATTCCCGCCTAGTGCTGGCAATGCACGAGCACTGCCAAAAGGCAAAGGAAGGCGCTTAGCATCCGGCTTGTGCGCAAAGCTTTCAGACTGCCAGAGGACCGCAGCTGTGGTAAGCCCGTTTGCTCATTTGACGTTAGAAGTCGCCTGCAAGATCATCACCCGCATCTGGTTTATGCTGCTACCTGTTGTTAGGCGACAACAAGGGCACATGTAGCGATATGCTTTTTCCTGCCTCATTTTGCTAGACCACGCTCTTCTGTGGCTCTTTAGTTCTTGCCAAACTCCTATGTGCGTGCTGCTGCTTCCGTCTGACAAGGAGCACAGCCTTCTGACAGCAGCTTTCAACTTGTCTAAGAAAGAGCTTGGCCATTTAGATGTGATGCAAATCTGTGTGTGTCTAAGGTGCAGGTGCAAGCTCTTGACAAAGGTGTTCTCCAGGTTCAGTTTCTCCCTGCCAGACACATTGGAAATGTTTTTCTCTGGCATTCGCACCAAGAGTCTCACTTTGATTAACTCAGGAGCTCTGAGAATGGAACGGCAAGAGGTGTTCCGCTTACGTCATAAACAGTGCTCCAGAGCGCTTAGCAACGGGCACAACGAAACGTGTCTGTGGGATAGTGACCATTCCCGCCTAGTGCTGGCAATGCACGAGCACTGCCAAAAGGCAAAGGAAGGCGCTTAGCATCCGGCTTGTGCGCAAAGCTTTCAGACTGCCAGAGGACCGCAGCTGTGGTAAGCCCGTTTGCTCATTTGACGTTAGATGTCGCCTGCAAGATCTTCACCCGCATCTGGTTTATGCTGCTCCCTGTTGTTAGGCGACAAGGGCACATGTAGCGTTTTTCCTGCCTCATTTTCCTAGGCCACGCTCTTCTGTGGCTCTGTAGTGCTTTCCAAACTCCTATGTGCGTGCTGCTGCTTCCATCTGACAAGGAGCACAGCCTTCTGACAGCAGCTTTCAACTTGTCTAAGAAAGAGCTTGGCCATTTAGATGTGATGCAAATCTGTGTGTGTCTAAGGTGCAGGTGCAAGCTCCTGACAAAGGTGTTCTCCAGGTTCAGTTTCTCCCTGCCAGACACATTGGAAATGTTTTTCTCTGGCATTCGCACCAAGAGTCTCACTTTGATTAACTCAGGAGCTCTGAGAATGGAACGGCAAGAGGTGTTCCGCTTACGTCATAAACAGTGCTCCAGAGCGCTTAGCAACGGGCACAACGAAACGTGTCTGTAAGATAGTGACCATTCCCGCCTAGTGCTGGCAATGCACGAGCACTGCCAAAAGGCAAAGGAAGGCGCTTAGCATCCGGCTTGTGCGCAAAGCTTTCAGACTGCCAGAGGACCGCAGCTGTGGTAAGCCCGTTTGCTCATTTGACGTTAGAAGTCGCCTGCAAGATCATCACCCGCATCTGGTTTATGCTGCTACCTGTTGTTAGGCGACAACAAGGGCACATGTAGCGTTTTTCCTGCCTCATTTTCCTAGGCCACGCTCTTCTGTGGCTCTTTAGTGCTTTCCAAACTCCTATGTGCGTGCTGCTGCTTCCATCTGTCAAGGAGCACAGCCTTCTGACAGCAGCTTTCAACTTGTCTAAGAAAGAGCTTGGCCATTTAGATGTGATGCAAATCTGTGTGTGTCTAAGGTGCAGGTGCAAGCTCCTGACAAAGGTGTTCTCCAGGTTCAGTTTCTCCTTGCCAGACACATTGGAAATGTTTTTCTCTGGCATTCGCACCAAGAGTAGCAGATTACTTAACTCAGGAGCTCTGAGAATGGAACGGCAAGAGGTGTTCCGCTTACGTCATAAACAGTGCTCCAGAGCGCTTAGCAACGGGCACAACGAAACGTGTCTGTGGGATAGTGACCATTCCCGCCTAGTGCTGGCAATGCACAAGCACTGCCAAAAGGCAAAGGAAGGCGCTTAGCATCCGGCTTGTGCGCAAAGCTTTCAGACTGCCAGAGGACCGCAGCTGTGGTAAGCCCGTTTGCTCATTTGACGTTAGAAGTCGCCTGCAAGATCTTCACCCGCATCTGGTTTATGCTGCTACCTGTTGTTAGGCGACAACAAGGGCACATGTAGCGTTTTTCCTGCCTCATTTTCCTAGGCCACGCTCTTCTGTGGCTCTTTAGTGCTTTCCAAACTCCTATGTGCGTGCTGCTGCTTCCATCTGACAAGGAGCACAGCCTTCTGACAGCAGCTTTCAACTTGTCTAAGAAAGAGCTTGGCCATTTAGATGTGATGCAAATCTGTGTGTGTCTAAGGTGCAGGTGCAAGCTCCTGACAAAGGTGTTCTCCAGGTTCAGTTTCTCCTTGCCAGACACATTGGAAATGTTTTTCTCTGGCATTCGCACCAAGAGTAGCAGATTACTTAACTCAGGAGCTCTGAGAATGGAACGGCAAGAGGTGTTCCGCTTACGTCATAAACAGTGCTCCAGAGCGCTTAGCAACGGGCACAACGAAACGTGTCTGTGGGATAGTGACCATTCCCGCCTAGTGCTGGCAATGCACGAGCACTGCCAAAAGGCAAAGGAAGGCGCTTAGCATCCGGCTTGTGCGCAAAGCTTTCAGACTGGCAGAGGACCGCAGCTGTGGTAAGCCCGTTTGCTCATTTGACGTTAGAAGTCGCCTGCAAGATCTTCACCCGCATCTGGTTTATGCTGCTACCTGTTGTTAGGCGACAACAAGGGCACATGTAGCGATATGCTTTTTCCTGCCTCATTTTCCTAGGCCACGCTCTTCTGTGGCTCTTTAGTGCTTGCCAAACTCCTATGTGCGTGCTGCTGCTTCCATCTGACAAGGAGCACAGCCTTCTGACAGCAGCTTTCAACTTGTCGAAGAAAGAGCTTGGCCATTTAGATGTGATGCAAATCTGTGTGTGTCTAAGGTGCAGGTGCAAGCTCCTGACAAAGGTGTTCTCCAGGTTCAGTTTCTCCCTGCCAGACACATTGGAAATGTTTTCCTCTGGCATTCGCACCAAGAGTCTCAGTTTGATTAACTCAGGAGCTCTGAGAATGGAACGGCAAGAGGTGTTCCGCTTACGTCATAAACAGTGCTCCAGAGCGCTTAGCAACGGGCACAACGAAACGTGTCTCTGGGATAGTGACCATTCCCGCCTAGTGCTGGCAATGCACGAGCACTGCCAAAAGGCAAAGGAAGGCGCTTAGCATCCGGCTTGTGCGCAAAGCTTTCAGACTGCCAGAGGACCGCAGCTGTGGTAAGCCCGTTTGCTCATTTGACGTTAGAAGTCGCCTGCAAGATCTTCACCCGCATCTGGTTTATGCTGCTACCTGTTGTTAGGCGACAACAAGGGCACATGTAGCGTTTTTCCTGCCTCATTTTCCTAGGCCACGCTCTTCTGTGGCTCTTTAGTTCTTGCCAAACTCCTATGTGCGTGCTGCTGCTTCCATCTGACAAGGAGCACAGCCTTCTGACAGCAGCTTTCAACTTGTCTAAGAAAGAGCTTGGCCATTTAGATGTGATGCAAATCTGTGTGTGTCTAAGGTGCAGGTGCAAGCTCCTGACAAAGGTGTTCTCCAGGTTCAGTTTCTCCTTGCCAGACACATTGGAAGTGTTTTCCTCTGGCATTCGCACCAAGAGTCGCAGATTACTTAACTCAGGAGCTCTGAGAATGGAACGGCAAGAGGTGTTCCGCTTACGTCATAAACAGTGCTCCAGAGCGCTTAGCAACGGGCACAACAAAACGTGTCTGTGGGATAGTGACCATTCCCGCCTAGTGCTGGCAATGCACGAGCACTGCCAAAAGGCAAAGGAAGGCGCTTAGCATCCGCCTTGTGCGCAAAGCTTTCAGACTGGCAGAGGACCGCAGCTGTGGTAAGCCCGTTTGCTCATTTGACGTTAGAAGTCGCCTGCAAGATCATCACCCGCATCTGGTTTATGCTGCTACCTGTTGTTAGGCGACAACAAGGGCACATGTAGCGATATGCTTTTTCCTGCCTCATTTTGCTAGACCACGCTCTTCTGTGGCTCTTTAGTTCTTGCCAAACTCCTATGTGCATGCTGCTGCTTCCATCTGACAAGGAGCACAGCCTTCTGACAGCAGCTTTCAACTTGTCTAAGAAAGAGCTTGGCCATTTAGATGTGATGCAAATCTGTGTGTGTCTAAGGTGCAGGTGCAAGCTCTTGACAAAGGTGTTCTCCAGGTTCAGTTTCTCCCTGCCAGACACATTGGAAATGTTTTTCTCTGGCATTCGCACCAAGAGTCTCACTTTGATTAACTCAGGAGCTCTGAGAATGGAACGGCAAGAGGTGTTCCGCTTACGTCATAAACAGTGCTCCAGAGCGCTTAGCAACGGGCACAACGAAACGTGTCTGTGGGATAGTGACCATTCCCGCCTAGTGCTGGCAATGCACGAGCACTGCCAAAAGGCAAAGGAAGGCGCTTAGCATCCGGCTTGTGCGCAAAGCTTTCAGACTGCCAGAGGACCGCAGCTGTGGTAAGCCCGTTTGCTCATTTGACGTTAGAAGTCGCCTGCAAGATCTTCACCCGCATCTGGTTTATGCTGCTACCTGTTGTTAGGCGACAACAAGGGCACATGTAGCGTTTTTCCTGCCTCATTTTCCTAGGCCACGCTCTTCTGTGGCTCTTTAGTGCTTGCCAAACTCCTATGTGCGTGCTGCTGCTTCCATCTGACAAGGAGCACAGCCTTCTGACAGCAGCTTTCAACTTGTCTAAGAAAGAGCTTGGCCATTTAGATGTGATGCAAATCTGTGTGTGTCTAAGGTGCAGGTGCAAGCTCCTGACAAAGGTGTTCTCCAGGTTCAGTTTCTCCTTGCCAGACACATTGGAAATGTTTTTCTCTGGCATTCGCACCAAGAGTAGCAGATTACTTAACTCAGGAGCTCTGAGAATGGAACGGCAAGAGGTGTTCCGCTTACGTCATAAACAGTGCTCCAGAGCGCTTAGCAACGGGCACAACGAAACGTGTCTGTGGGATAGTGACCATTCCCGCCTAGTGCTGGCAATGCACGAGCACTGCCAAAAGGCAAAGGAAGGCGCTTAGCATCCGGCTTGTGCGCAAAGCTTTCAGACTGCCAGAGGACCGCAGCTGTGGTAAGCCCGTTTGCTCATTTGACGTTAGATGTCGCCTGCAAGATCTTCACCCGCATCTGGTTTATGCTGCTACCTGTTGTTAGGCGACAACAAGGGCACATGTAGCGTTTTTCCTGCCTCATTTTCCAAGGCCACGCTCTTCTGTGGCTCTTTAGTGCTTTCCAAACTCCTATGTGCGTGCTGCTGCTTCCATCTGACAAGGAGCACAGCCTTCTGACAGCAGCTTTCAACTTGTCTAAGAAAGAGCTTGGCCATTTAGATGTGATGCAAATCTGTGTGTGTCTAAGGTGCAGGTGCAAGCTCCTGACAAAGGTGTTCTCCAGGTTCAGTTTCTCCTTGCCAGACACATTGGAAATGTTTTTCTCTGGCATTCGCACCAAGAGTAGCAGATTACTTAACTCAGGAGCTCTGAGAATGGAACGGCAAGAGGTGTTCCGCTTACGTCATAAACAGTGCTCCAGAGCGCTTAGCAACGGGCACAACAAAACGTGTCTGTGGGATAGTGACCATTCCCGCCTAGTGCTGGCAATGCACGAGCACTGCCAAAAGGCAAAGGAAGGCGCTTAGCATCCGCCTTGTGCGCAAAGCTTTCAGACTGCCAGAGGACCGCAGCTGTGGTAAGCCCGTTTGCTCATTTGACGTTAGAAGTCGCCTGCAAGATCATCACCCGCATCTGGTTTATGCTGCTACCTGTTGTTAGGCGACAACAAGGGCACATGTAGCGATATGCTTTTTCCTGCCTCATTTTGCTAGACCACGCTCTTCTGTGGCTCTTTAGTTCTTGCCAAACTCCTATGTGCATGCTGCTGCTTCCGTCTGACAAGGAGCACAGCCTTCTGACAGCAGCTTTCAACTTGTCTAAGAAAGAGCTTGGCCATTTAGATGTGATGCAAATCTGTGTGTGTCTAAGGTGCAGGTGCAAGCTCTTGACAAAGGTGTTCTCCAGGTTCAGTTTCTCCCTGCCAGACACATTGGAAATGTTTTTCTCTGGCATTCGCACCAAGAGTCTCACTTTGATTAACTCAGGAGCTCTGAGAATGGAACGGCAAGAGGTGTTCCGCTTACGTCATAAACAGTGCTCCAGAGCGCTTAGCAACGGGCACAACGAAACGTGTCTGTGGGATAGTGACCATTCCCGCCTAGTGCTGACAATGCACGAGCACTGCCAAAAGGCAAAGGAAGGTGCTTAGCATCCGCCTTGTGCGCAAAGCTTTCAGACTGCCAGAGGACCGCAGCTGTGGTAAGCCCGTTTGCTCATTTGACGTTAGATGTCGCCTGCAAGATCTTCACCCGCATCTGGTTTATGCTGCTACCTGTTGTTAGGCGACAACAAGGGCACATGTAGCGTTTTTCCTGCCTCATTTTCCTAGGCCACGCTCTTCTGTGGCTCTTTAGTGCTTGCCAAACTCCTATGTGCGTGCTGCTGCTTCCATCTGACAAGGAGCACAGCCTTCTGACAGCAGCTTTCAACTTGTCTAAGAAAGAGCTTGGCCATTTAGATGTGATGCAAATCTGTGTGTGTCTAAGGTGCAGGTGCAAGCTCCTGACAAAGGTGTTCTCCAGGTTCAGTTTCTCCTTGCCAGACACATTGGAAGTGTTTTCCTCTATTATTTGCACCAAGAGTAGCAGATTACTCAACTCAGGAGCTCTGAGAATGGAACGGCAAGAGGTGTTCCGCTTACGTCATAAACAGTGCTCCAGAGCGCTTAGCAACGGGCACAACGAAACGTGTCTCTGGGATAGTGACCATTCCCGCCTAGTGCTGGCAATGCACAAGCACTGCCAAAAGGCAAAGGAAGGCGCTTAGCATCCGCCTTGTGCGCAAAGCTTTCAGACTGCCAGAGGACCGCAGCTGTGGTAAGCCCGTTTGCTCATTTGACGTTAGAAGTCGCCTGCAAGATCTTCACCCGCATCTGGTTTATGCTGCTACCTGTTGTTAGGCGACAACAAGGGCACATGTAGCGTTTTTCCTGCCTCATTTTCCTAGGCCACGCTCTTCTGTGGCTCTTTAGTGCTTGCCAAACTCCTATGTGCGTGCTGCTGCTTCCATCTGACAAGGAGCACAGCCTTCTGACAGCAGCTTTCAACTTGTCTAAGAAAGAGCTTGGCCATTTAGATGTGATGCAAATCTGTGTGTGTCTAAGGTGCAGGTGCAAGCTCCTGACAAAGGTGTTCTCCAGGTTCAGTTTCTCCTTGCCAGACACATTGGAAATGTTTTTCTCTGGCATTCGCACCAAGAGTAGCAGATTACTTAACTCAGGAGCTCTGAGAATGGAACGGCAAGAGGTGTTCCGCTTACGTCATAAACAGTGCTCCAGAGCGCTTAGCAACGGGCACAACAAAACGTGTCTGTGGGATAGTGACCATTCCCGCCTAGTGCTGGCAATGCACGAGCACTGCCAAAAGGCAAAGGAAGGCGCTTAGCATCCGCCTTGTGCGCAAAGCTTTCAGACTGCCAGAGGACCGCAGCTGTGGTAAGCCCGTTTGCTCATTTGACGTTAGATGTCGCCTGCAAGATCTTCACCCGCATCTGGTTTATGCTGCTACCTGTTGTTAGTCGACAACAAGGGCACATGTAGCGTTTTTCCTGCCTCATTTTCCTAGGCCACGCTCTTCTGTGGCTCTTTAGTGCTTGCCAAACTCCTATGTGCGTGCTGCTGCTTCCATCTGACAAGGAGCACAGCCTTCTGACAGCAGCTTTCAACTTGTCTAAGAAAGAGCTTGGCCATTTAGATGTGATGCAAATCTGTGTGTGTCTAAGGTGCAGGTGCAAGCTCCTGACAAAGGTGTTCTCCAGGTTCAGTTTCTCCTTGCCAGACACATTGGAAGTGTTTTCCTCTATTATTTGCACCAAGAGTCGCAGATTACTCAACTCAGGAGCTCTGAGAATGGAACGGCAAGAGGTGTTCCGCTTACGTCATAAACAGTGCTCCAGAGCGCTTAGCAACGGGCACAACGAAACGTGTCTCTGGGATAGTGACCATTCCCGCCTAGTGCTGGCAATGCACAAGCACTGCCAAAAGGCAAAGGAAGGTGCTTAGCATCCGCCTTGTGCGCAAAGCTTTCAGACTGCCAGAGGACCGCAGCTGTGGTAAGCCCGTTTGCTCATTTGACGTTAGAAGTCGCCTGCAAGATCTTCACCCGCATCTGGTTTATGCTGCTACCTGTTGTTAGGCGACAACAAGGGCACATGTAGCGTTTTTCCTGCCTCATTTTCCTAGGCCACGCTCTTCTGTGGCTCTGTAGTGCTTTCCAAACTCCTATGTGCGTGCTGCTGCTTCCATCTGACAAGGAGCACAGCCTTCTGACAGCAGCTTTCAACTTGTCTAAGAAAGAGCTTGGCCATTTAGATGTGATGCAAATCTGTGTGTGTCTAAGGTGCAGGTGCAAGCTCTTGACAAAGGTGTTCTCCAGGTTCAGTTTCTCCCTGCCAGACACATTGGAAATGTTTTTCTCTGGCATTCGCACCAAGAGTCTCACTTTGATTAACTCAGGAGCTCTGAGAATGGAACGGCAAGATGTGTTCCGCTTACGTCATAAACAGTGCTCCAGAGCGCTTAGCAACGGGCACAACGAAACGTGTCTGTGGGATAGTGACCATTCCCGCCTAGTGCTGGCAATGCACGAGCACTGCCAAAAGGCAAAGGAAGGCGCTTAGCATCCGGCTTGTGCGCAAAGCTTTCAGACTGCCAGAGGACCGCAGCTGTGGTAAGCCCGTTTGCTCATTTGACGTTAGATGTCGCCTGCAAGATCTTCACCCGCATCTGGTTTATGCTGCTACCTGTTGTTAGGCGACAACAAGGGCACATGTAGCGTTTTTCCTGCCTCATTTTCCTAGGCCACGCTCTTCTGTGGCTCTTTAGTGCTTGCCAAACTCCTATGTGCGTGCTGCTGCTTCCATCTGACAAGGAGCACAGCCTTCTGACAGCAGCTTTCAACTTGTCTAAGAAAGAGCTTGGCCATTTAGATGTGATGCAAATCTGTGTGTGTCTAAGGTGCAGGTGCAAGCTCCTGACAAAGGTGTTCTCCAGGTTCAGTTTCTCCTTGCCAGACACATTGGAAATGTTTTTCTCTGGCATTCGCACCAAGAGTAGCAGATTACTTAACTCAGGAGCTCTGAGAATGGAACGGCAAGAGGTGTTCCGCTTACGTCATAAACAGTGCTCCAGAGCGCTTAGCAACGGGCACAACGAAACGTGTCTGTGGGATAGTGACCATTCCCGCCTAGTGCTGGCAATGCACGAGCACTGCCAAAAGGCAAAGGAAGGCGCTTAGCATCCGGCTTGTGCGCAAAGCTTTCAGACTGCCAGAGGACCGCAGCTGTGGTAAGCCCGTTTGCTCATTTGACGTTAGATGTCGCCTGCAAGATCTTCACCCGCATCTGGTTTATGCTGCTACCTGTTGTTAGGCGACAACAAGGGCACATGTAGCGTTTTTCCTGCCTCATTTTCCAAGGCCACGCTCTTCTGTGGCTCTTTAGTGCTTTCCAAACTCCTATGTGCGTGCTGCTGCTTCCATCTGACAAGGAGCACAGCCTTCTGACAGCAGCTTTCAACTTGTCTAAGAAAGAGCTTGGCCATTTAGATGTGATGCAAATCTGTGTGTGTCTAAGGTGCAGGTGCAAGCTCCTGACAAAGGTGTTCTCCAGGTTCAGTTTCTCCTTGCCAGACACATTGGAAATGTTTTTCTCTGGCATTCGCACCAAGAGTAGCAGATTACTTAACTCAGGAGCTCTGAGAATGGAACGGCAAGAGGTGTTCCGCTTACGTCATAAACAGTGCTCCAGAGCGCTTAGCAACGGGCACAACAAAACGTGTCTGTGGGATAGTGACCATTCCCGCCTAGTGCTGGCAATGCACGAGCACTGCCAAAAGGCAAAGGAAGGCGCTTAGCATCCGCCTTGTGCGCAAAGCTTTCAGACTGCCAGAGGACCGCAGCTGTGGTAAGCCCGTTTGCTCATTTGACGTTAGAAGTCGCCTGCAAGATCATCACCCGCATCTGGTTTATGCTGCTACCTGTTGTTAGGCGACAACAAGGGCACATGTAGCGATATGCTTTTTCCTGCCTCATTTTGCTAGACCACGCTCTTCTGTGGCTCTTTAGTTCTTGCCAAACTCCTATGTGCATGCTGCTGCTTCCGTCTGACAAGGAGCACAGCCTTCTGACAGCAGCTTTCAACTTGTCTAAGAAAGAGCTTGGCCATTTAGATGTGATGCAAATCTGTGTGTGTCTAAGGTGCAGGTGCAAGCTCTTGACAAAGGTGTTCTCCAGGTTCAGTTTCTCCCTGCCAGACACATTGGAAATGTTTTTCTCTGGCATTCGCACCAAGAGTCTCACTTTGATTAACTCAGGAGCTCTGAGAATGGAACGGCAAGAGGTGTTCCGCTTACGTCATAAACAGTGCTCCAGAGCGCTTAGCAACGGGCACAACGAAACGTGTCTGTGGGATAGTGACCATTCCCGCCTAGTGCTGACAATGCACGAGCACTGCCAAAAGGCAAAGGAAGGTGCTTAGCATCCGCCTTGTGCGCAAAGCTTTCAGACTGCCAGAGGACCGCAGCTGTGGTAAGCCCGTTTGCTCATTTGACGTTAGATGTCGCCTGCAAGATCTTCACCCGCATCTGGTTTATGCTGCTACCTGTTGTTAGGCGACAACAAGGGCACATGTAGCGTTTTTCCTGCCTCATTTTCCTAGGCCACGCTCTTCTGTGGCTCTTTAGTGCTTGCCAAACTCCTATGTGCGTGCTGCTGCTTCCATCTGACAAGGAGCACAGCCTTCTGACAGCAGCTTTCAACTTGTCTAAGAAAGAGCTTGGCCATTTAGATGTGATGCAAATCTGTGTGTGTCTAAGGTGCAGGTGCAAGCTCCTGACAAAGGTGTTCTCCAGGTTCAGTTTCTCCTTGCCAGACACATTGGAAGTGTTTTCCTCTATTATTTGCACCAAGAGTCGCAGATTACTCAACTCAGGAGCTCTGAGAATGGAACGGCAAGAGGTGTTCCGCTTACGTCATAAACAGTGCTCCAGAGCGCTTAGCAACGGGCACAACGAAACGTGTCTCTGGGATAGTGACCATTCCCGCCTAGTGCTGGCAATGCACAAGCACTGCCAAAAGGCAAAGGAAGGCGCTTAGCATCCGCCTTGTGCGCAAAGCTTTCAGACTGCCAGAGGACCGCAGCTGTGGTAAGCCCGTTTGCTCATTTGACGTTAGAAGTCGCCTGCAAGATCTTCACCCGCATCTGGTTTATGCTGCTACCTGTTGTTAGGCGACAACAAGGGCACATGTAGCGTTTTTCCTGCCTCATTTTCCTAGGCCACGCTCTTCTGTGGCTCTTTAGTGCTTGCCAAACTCCTATGTGCGTGCTGCTGCTTCCATCTGACAAGGAGCACAGCCTTCTGACAGCAGCTTTCAACTTGTCTAAGAAAGAGCTTGGCCATTTAGATGTGATGCAAATCTGTGTGTGTCTAAGGTGCAGGTGCAAGCTCCTGACAAAGGTGTTCTCCAGGTTCAGTTTCTCCTTGCCAGACACATTGGAAATGTTTTTCTCTGGCATTCGCACCAAGAGTAGCAGATTACTTAACTCAGGAGCTCTGAGAATGGAACGGCAAGAGGTGTTCCGCTTACGTCATAAACAGTGCTCCAGAGCGCTTAGCAACGGGCACAACAAAACGTGTCTGTGGGATAGTGACCATTCCCGCCTAGTGCTGGCAATGCACGAGCACTGCCAAAAGGCAAAGGAAGGCGCTTAGCATCCGCCTTGTGCGCAAAGCTTTCAGACTGCCAGAGGACCGCAGCTGTGGTAAGCCCGTTTGCTCATTTGACGTTAGATGTCGCCTGCAAGATCTTCACCCGCATCTGGTTTATGCTGCTACCTGTTGTTAGTCGACAACAAGGGCACATGTAGCGTTTTTCCTGCCTCATTTTCCTAGGCCACGCTCTTCTGTGGCTCTTTAGTGCTTGCCAAACTCCTATGTGCGTGCTGCTGCTTCCATCTGACAAGGAGCACAGCCTTCTGACAGCAGCTTTCAACTTGTCTAAGAAAGAGCTTGGCCATTTAGATGTGATGCAAATCTGTGTGTGTCTAAGGTGCAGGTGCAAGCTCCTGACAAAGGTGTTCTCCAGGTTCAGTTTCTCCTTGCCAGACACATTGGAAGTGTTTTCCTCTATTATTTGCACCAAGAGTCGCAGATTACTCAACTCAGGAGCTCTGAGAATGGAACGGCAAGAGGTGTTCCGCTTACGTCATAAACAGTGCTCCAGAGCGCTTAGCAACGGGCACAACGAAACGTGTCTCTGGGATAGTGACCATTCCCGCCTAGTGCTGGCAATGCACAAGCACTGCCAAAAGGCAAAGGAAGGTGCTTAGCATCCGCCTTGTGCGCAAAGCTTTCAGACTGCCAGAGGACCGCAGCTGTGGTAAGCCCGTTTGCTCATTTGACGTTAGAAGTCGCCTGCAAGATCTTCACCCGCATCTGGTTTATGCTGCTACCTGTTGTTAGGCGACAACAAGGGCACATGTAGCGTTTTTCCTGCCTCATTTTCCTAGGCCACGCTCTTCTGTGGCTCTGTAGTGCTTTCCAAACTCCTATGTGCGTGCTGCTGCTTCCATCTGACAAGGAGCACAGCCTTCTGACAGCAGCTTTCAACTTGTCTAAGAAAGAGCTTGGCCATTTAGATGTGATGCAAATCTGTGTGTGTCTAAGGTGCAGGTGCAAGCTCCTGACAAAGGTGTTCTCCAGGTTCAGTTTCTCCTTGCCAGACACATTGGAAATGTTTTTCTCTGGCATTCGCACCAAGAGTAGCAGATTACTTAACTCAGGAGCTCTGAGAATGGAACGGCAAGAGGTGTTCCGCTTACGTCATAAACAGTGCTCCAGAGCGCTTAGCAACGGGCACAATGAAACGTGTCTCTGGGATAGTGACCATTCCCGCCTAGTGCTGGCAATGCACGAGCACTGCCAAAAGGCAAAGGAAGGCGCTTAGCATCCGCCTTGTGCGCAAAGCTTTCAGACTGCCAGAGGACCGCAGCTGTGGTAAGCCCGTTTGCTCATTTGACGTTAGAAGTCGCCTGCAAGATCTTCACCCGCATCTGGTTTATGCTGCTACCTGTTGTTAGGCGACAACAAGGGCACATGTAGCGTTTTTCCTGCCTCATTTTCCTAGGCCACGCTCTTCTGTGGCTCTTTAGTGCTTTCCAAACTCCTATGTGCGTGCTGCTGCTTCCATCTGACAAGGAGCACAGCCTTCTGACAGCAGCTTTCAACTTGTCTAAGAAAGAGCTTGGCCATTTAGATGTGATGCAAATCTGTGTGTGTCTAAGGTGCAGGTGCAAGCTCCTGACAAAGGTGTTCTCCAGGTTCAGTTTCTCCTTGCCAGACACATTGGAAATGTTTTTCTCTGGCATTCGCACCAAGAGTAGCAGATTACTTAACTCAGGAGCTCTGAGAATGGAACGGCAAGAGGTGTTCCGCTTACGTCATAAACAGTGCTCCAGAGCGCTTAGCAACGGGCACAACAAAACGTGTCTCTGGGATAGTGACCATTCCCGCCTAGTGCTGGCAATGCACGAGCACTGCCAAAAGGCAAAGGAAGGCGCTTAGCATCCGGCTTGTGCGCAAAGCTTTCAGACTGCCAGAGGACCGCAGCTGTGGTAAGCCCGTTTGCTCATTTGACGTTAGAAGTCGCCTGCAAGATCATCACCCGCATCTGGTTTATGCTGCTACCTGTTGTTAGGCGACAACAAGGGCACATGTAGCTATATGCTTTTTCCTGCCTCATTTTGCTAGACCACGCTCTTCTGTGGCTCTTTAGTTCTTGCCAAACTCCTATGTGCGTGCTGCTGCTTCCGTCTGACAAGGAGCACAGCCTTCTGACAGCAGCTTTCAACTTGTCTAAGAAAGAGCTTGGCCATTTAGATGTGATGCAAATCTGTGTGTGTCTAAGGTGCAGGTGCAAGCTCCTGACAAAGGTGTTCTCCAGGTTCAGTTTCTCCTTGCCAGACACATTGGAAGTGTTTTCCTCTGGCATTCGCACCAAGAGTCGCAGATTACTTAACTCAGGAGCTCTGAGAATGGAACGGCAAGAGGTGTTCCGCTTACGTCATAAACAGTGCTCCAGAGCGCTTAGCAACGGGCACAACGAAACGTGTCTGTGGGATAGTGACCATTCCCGCCTAGTGCTGGCAATGCACAAGCACTGCCAAAAGGCAAAGGAAGGCGCTTAGCATCCGGCTTGTGCGCAAAGCTTTCAGACTGCCAGAGGACCGCAGCTGTGGTAAGCCCGTTTGCTCATTTGACGTTAGATGTCGCCTGCAAGATCTTCACCCGCATCTGGTTTATGCTGCTCCCTGTTGTTAGGCGACAACAAGGGCACATGTAGCGTTTTTCCTGCCTCATTTTCCTAGGCCACGCTCTTCTGTGGCTCTGTAGTGCTTGCCAAACTCCTATGTGCGTGCTGCTGCTTCCATCTGACGAGGAGCACAGCCTTCTGACAGCAGCTTTCAACTTGTCTAAGAAAGAGCTTGGCCATTTAGATGTGATGCAAATCTGTGTGTGTCTAAGGTGCAGGTGCAAGCTCCTGACAAAGGTGTTCTCCAGGTTCAGTTTCTCCTTGCCAGACACATTGGAAATGTTTTTCTCTGGCATTCGCACCAAGAGTAGCAGATTACTTAACTCAGGAGCTCTGAGAATGGAACGGCAAGAGGTGTTCCGCTTACGTCATAAACAGTGCTCCAGAGCGCTTAGCAACGGGCACAACAAAACGTGTCTGTGGGATAGTGACCATTCCCGCCTAGTGCTGGCAATGCACGAGCACTGCCAAAAGGCAAAGGAAGGCGCTTAGCATCCGCCTTGTGCGCAAAGCTTTCAGACTGCCAGAGGACCGCAGCTGTGGTAAGCCCGTTTGCTCATTTGACGTTAGAAGTCGCCTGCAAGATCATCACCCGCATCTGGTTTATGCTGCTACCTGTTGTTAGGCGACAACAAGGGCACATGTAGCGATATGCTTTTTCCTGCCTCATTTTGCTAGACCACGCTCTTCTGTGGCTCTTTAGTTCTTGCCAAACTCCTATGTGCGTGCTGCTGCTTCCGTCTGACAAGGAGCACAGCCTTCTGACAGCAGCTTTCAACTTGTCTAAGAAAGAGCTTGGCCATTTAGATGTGATGCAAATCTGTGTGTGTCTAAGGTGCAGGTGCAAGCTCCTGACAAAGGTGTTCTCCAGGTTCAGTTTCTCCCTGCCAGACACATTGGAAATGTTTTTCTCTGGCATTCGCACCAAGAGTCTCACTTTGATTAACTCAGGAGCTCTGAGAATGGAACGGCAAGAGGTGTTCCGCTTACGTCATAAACAGTGCTCCAGAGCGCTTAGCAACGGGCACAACGAAACGTGTCTGTGGGATAGTGACCATTCCCGCCTAGTGCTGGCAATGCACGAGCACTGCCAAAAGGCAAAGGAAGGCGCTTAGCATCCGGCTTGTGCGCAAAGCTTTCAGACTGCCAGAGGACCGCAGCTGTGGTAAGCCCGTTTGCTCATTTGACGTTAGATGTCGCCTGCAAGATCTTCACCCGCATCTGGTTTATGCTGCTACCTGTTGTTAGGCGACAACAAGGGCACATGTAGCGTTTTTCCTGCCTCATTTTCCTAGGCCACGCTCTTCTGTGGCTCTTTAGTGCTTGCCAAACTCCTATGTGCGTGCTGCTGCTTCCATCTGACAAGGAGCACAGCCTTCTGACAGCAGCTTTCAACTTGTCTAAGAAAGAGCTTGGCCATTTAGATGTGATGCAAATCTGTGTGTGTCTAAGGTGCAGGTGCAAGCTCCTGACAAAGGTGTTCTCCAGGTTCAGTTTCTCCTTGCCAGACACATTGGAAATGTTTTTCTCTGGCATTCGCACCAAGAGTAGCAGATTACTTAACTCAGGAGCTCTGAGAATGGAACGGCAAGAGGTGTTCCGCTTACGTCATAAACAGTGCTCCAGAGCGCTTAGCAACGGGCACAACGAAACGTGTCTCTGGGTAAGTGACCATTCCCGCCTAGTGCTGGCAATGCACGAGCACTGCCAAAAGGCAAAGGAAGGTGCTTAGCATCCGGCTTGTGCGCAAAGCTTTCAGACTGCCAGAGGACCGCAGCTGTGGTAAGCCCGTTTGCTCATTTGACGTTAGAAGTCGCCTGCAAGATCATCACCCGCATCTGGTTTATGCTGCTACCTGTTGTTAGGCGACAACAAGGGCACATGTAGCGATATGCTTTTTCCTGCCTCATTTTCCTAGACCACGCTCTTCTGTGGCTCTTTAGTTCTTGCCAAACTCCTATGTGCGTGCTGCTGCTTCCGTCTGACAAGGAGCACAGCCTTCTGACAGCAGCTTTCAACTTGTCTAAGAAAGAGCTTGGCCATTTAGATGTGATGCAAATCTGTGTGTGTCTAAGGTGCAGGTGCAAGCTCCTGACAAAGGTGTTCTCCAGGTTCAGTTTCTCCCTGCCAGACACATTGGAAATGTTTTTCTCTGGCATTCGCAGCAAGAGTCTCACTTTGATTAACTCAGGAGCTCTGAGAATGGAACGGCAAGAGGTGTTCCGCTTACGTCATAAACAGTGCTCCAGAGCGCTTAGCAACGGGCACAACGAAACGTGTCTGTGGGATAGTGACCATTCCCGCCTAGTGCTGGCAATGCACGAGCACTGCCAAAAGGCAAAGGAAGGCGCTTAGCATCCGGCTTGTGCGCAAAGCTTTCAGACTGCCAGAGGACCGCAGCTGTGGTAAGCCCGTTTGCTCATTTGACGTTAGATGTCGCCTGCAAGATCTTCACCCGCATCTGGTTTATGCTGCTACCTGTTGTTAGGCGACAACAAGGGCACATGTAGCGTTTTTCCTGCCTCATTTTCCTAGGCCACGCTCTTCTGTGGCTCTTTAGTGCTTGCCAAACTCCTATGTGCGTGCTGCTGCTTCCATCTGACAAGGAGCACAGCCTTCTGACAGCAGCTTTCAACTTGTCTAAGAAAGAGCTTGGCCATTTAGATGTGATGCAAATCTGTGTGTGTCTAAGGTGCAGGTGCAAGCTCCTGACAAAGGTGTTCTCCAGGTTCAGTTTCTCCTTGCCAGACACATTGGAAGTGTTTTCCTCTGGCATTCGCACCAAGAGTCGCAGATTACTTAACTCAGGAGCTCTGAGAATGGAACGGCAAGAGGTGTTCCGCTTACGTCATAAACAGTGCTCCAGAGCGCTTAGCAACGGGCACAACGAAACGTGTCTCTGGGATAGTGACCATTCCCGCCTAGTGCTGGCAATGCACGAGCACTGCCAAAAGGCAAAGGAAGGCGCTTAGCATCCGGCTTGTGCGCAAAGCTTTCAGACTGCCAGAGGACCGCAGCTGTGGTAAGCCCGTTTGCTCATTTGACGTTAGATGTCGCCTGCAAGATCTTCACCCGCATCTGGTTTATGCTGCTCCCTGTTGTTAGGCGACAACAAGGGCACATGTAGCGTTTTTCCTGCCTCATTTTCCTAGGCCACGCTCTTCTGTGGCTCTGTAGTGCTTGCCAAACTCCTATGTGCGTGCTGCTGCTTCCATCTGACGAGGAGCACAGCCTTCTGACAGCAGCTTTCAACTTGTCTAAGAAAGAGCTTGGCCATTTAGATGTGATGCAAATCTGTGTGTGTCTAAGGTGCAGGTGCAAGCTCCTGACAAAGGTGTTCTCCAGGTTCAGTTTCTCCTTGCCAGACACATTGGAAATGTTTTTCTCTGGCATTCGCACCAAGAGTAGCAGATTACTTAACTCAGGAGCTCTGAGAATGGAACGGCAAGAGGTGTTCCGCTTACGTCATAAACAGTGCTCCAGAGCGCTTAGCAACGGGCACAACAAAACGTGTCTGTGGGATAGTGACCATTCCCGCCTAGTGCTGGCAATGCACGAGCACTGCCAAAAGGCAAAGGAAGGCGCTTAGCATCCGGCTTGTGCGCAAAGCTTTCAGACTGCCAGAGGACCGCAGCTGTGGTAAGCCCGTTTGCTCATTTGACGTTAGAAGTCGCCTGCAAGATCATCACCCGCATCTGGTTTATGCTGCTACCTGTTGTTAGGCGACAACAAGGGCACATGTAGCGATATGCTTTTTCCTGCCTCATTTTGCTAGACCACGCTCTTCTGTGGCTCTTTAGTTCTTGCCAAACTCCTATGTGCGTGCTGCTGCTTCCGTCTGACAAGGAGCACAGCCTTCTGACAGCAGCTTTCAACTTGTCTAAGAAAGAGCTTGGCCATTTAGATGTGATGCAAATCTGTGTGTGTCTAAGGTGCAGGTGCAAGCTCCTGACAAAGGTGTTCTCCAGGTTCAGTTTCTCCCTGCCAGACACATTGGAAATGTTTTTCTCTGGCATTCGCACCAAGAGTCTCACTTTGATTAACTCAGGAGCTCTGAGAATGGAACGGCAAGAGGTGTTCCGCTTACGTCATAAACAGTGCTCCAGAGCGCTTAGCAACGGGCACAACGAAACGTGTCTGTGGGATAGTGACCATTCCCGCCTAGTGCTGGCAATGCACGAGCACTGCCAAAAGGCAAAGGAAGGCGCTTAGCATCCGGCTTGTGCGCAAAGCTTTCAGACTGCCAGAGGACCGCAGCTGTGGTAAGCCCGTTTGCTCATTTGACGTTAGATGTCGCCTGCAAGATCTTCACCCGCATCTGGTTTATGCTGCTACCTGTTGTTAGGCGACAACAAGGGCACATGTAGCGTTTTTCCTGCCTCATTTTCCTAGGCCACGCTCTTCTGTGGCTCTTTAGTGCTTGCCAAACTCCTATGTGCGTGCTGCTGCTTCCATCTGACAAGGAGCACAGCCTTCTGACAGCAGCTTTCAACTTGTCTAAGAAAGAGCTTGGCCATTTAGATGTGATGCAAATCTGTGTGTGTCTAAGGTGCAGGTGCAAGCTCCTGACAAAGGTGTTCTCCAGGTTCAGTTTCTCCTTGCCAGACACATTGGAAATGTTTTTCTCTGGCATTCGCACCAAGAGTAGCAGATTACTTAACTCAGGAGCTCTGAGAATGGAACGGCAAGAGGTGTTCCGCTTACGTCATAAACAGTGCTCCAGAGCGCTTAGCAACGGGCACAACGAAACGTGTCTCTGGGTAAGTGACCATTCCCGCCTAGTGCTGGCAATGCACGAGCACTGCCAAAAGGCAAAGGAAGGTGCTTAGCATCCGGCTTGTGCGCAAAGCTTTCAGACTGCCAGAGGACCGCAGCTGTGGTAAGCCCGTTTGCTCATTTGACGTTAGAAGTCGCCTGCAAGATCATCACCCGCATCTGGTTTATGCTGCTACCTGTTGTTAGGCGACAACAAGGGCACATGTAGCGATATGCTTTTTCCTGCCTCATTTTCCTAGACCACGCTCTTCTGTGGCTCTTTAGTTCTTGCCAAACTCCTATGTGCGTGCTGCTGCTTCCGTCTGACAAGGAGCACAGCCTTCTGACAGCAGCTTTCAACTTGTCTAAGAAAGAGCTTGGCCATTTAGATGTGATGCAAATCTGTGTGTGTCTAAGGTGCAGGTGCAAGCTCCTGACAAAGGTGTTCTCCAGGTTCAGTTTCTCCCTGCCAGACACATTGGAAATGTTTTTCTCTGGCATTCGCAGCAAGAGTCTCACTTTGATTAACTCAGGAGCTCTGAGAATGGAACGGCAAGAGGTGTTCCGCTTACGTCATAAACAGTGCTCCAGAGCGCTTAGCAACGGGCACAACGAAACGTGTCTGTGGGATAGTGACCATTCCCGCCTAGTGCTGGCAATGCACGAGCACTGCCAAAAGGCAAAGGAAGGCGCTTAGCATCCGGCTTGTGCGCAAAGCTTTCAGACTGCCAGAGGACCGCAGCTGTGGTAAGCCCGTTTGCTCATTTGACGTTAGATGTCGCCTGCAAGATCTTCACCCGCATCTGGTTTATGCTGCTACCTGTTGTTAGGCGACAACAAGGGCACATGTAGCGTTTTTCCTGCCTCATTTTCCTAGGCCACGCTCTTCTGTGGCTCTTTAGTGCTTGCCAAACTCCTATGTGCGTGCTGCTGCTTCCATCTGACAAGGAGCACAGCCTTCTGACAGCAGCTTTCAACTTGTCTAAGAAAGAGCTTGGCCATTTAGATGTGATGCAAATCTGTGTGTGTCTAAGGTGCAGGTGCAAGCTCCTGACAAAGGTGTTCTCCAGGTTCAGTTTCTCCTTGCCAGACACATTGGAAGTGTTTTCCTCTGGCATTCGCACCAAGAGTCGCAGATTACTTAACTCAGGAGCTCTGAGAATGGAACGGCAAGAGGTGTTCCGCTTACGTCATAAACAGTGCTCCAGAGCGCTTAGCAACGGGCACAACGAAACGTGTCTCTGGGATAGTGACCATTCCCGCCTAGTGCTGGCAATGCACGAGCACTGCCAAAAGGCAAAGGAAGGCGCTTAGCATCCGGCTTGTGCGCAAAGCTTTCAGACTGCCAGAGGACCGCAGCTGTGGTAAGCCCGTTTGCTCATTTGACGTTAGATGTCGCCTGCAAGATCTTCACCCGCATCTGGTTTATGCTGCTACCTGTTGTTAGGCGACAACAAGGGCACATGTAGCGATATGCTTTTTCCTGCCTCATTTTGCTAGACCACGCTCTTCTGTGGCTCTTTAGTTCTTGCCAAACTCCTATGTGCGTGCTGCTGCTTCCGTCTGACAAGGAGCACAGCCTTCTGACAGCAGCTTTCAACTTGTCTAAGAAAGAGCTTGGCCATTTAGATGTGATGCAAATCTGTGTGTGTCTAAGGTGCAGGTGCAAGCTCTTGACAAAGGTGTTCTCCAGGTTCAGTTTCTCCCTGCCAGACACATTGGAAATGTTTTTCTCTGGCATTCGCACCAAGAGTCTCACTTTGATTAACTCAGGAGCTCTGAGAATGGAACGGCAAGAGGTGTTCCGCTTACGTCATAAACAGTGCTCCAGAGCGCTTAGCAACGGGCACAACGAAACGTGTCTGTGGGATAGTGACCATTCCCGCCTAGTGCTGGCAATGCACGAGCACTGCCAAAAGGCAAAGGAAGGCGCTTAGCATCCGGCTTGTGCGCAAAGCTTTCAGACTGCCAGAGGACCGCAGCTGTGGTAAGCCCGTTTGCTCATTTGACGTTAGATGTCGCCTGCAAGATCTTCACCCGCATCTGGTTTATGCTGCTACCTGTTGTTAGGCGACAACAAGGGCACATGTAGCGTTTTTCCTGCCTCATTTTCCTAGGCCACGCTCTTCTGTGGCTCTTTAGTGCTTTCCAAACTCCTATGTGCGTGCTGCTGCTTCCATCTGACAAGGAGCACAGCCTTCTGACAGCAGCTTTCAACTTGTCTAAGAAAGAGCTTGGCCATTTAGATGTGATGCAAATCTGTGTGTGTCTAAGGTGCAGGTGCAAGCTCCTGACAAAGGTGTTCTCCAGGTTCAGTTTCTCCTTGCCAGACACATTGGAAGTGTTTTCCTCTGGCATTCGCACCAAGAGTCGCAGATTACTTAACTCAGGAGCTCTGAGAATGGAACGGCAAGAGGTGTTCCGCTTACGTCATAAACAGTGCTCCAGAGCGCTTAGCAACGGGCACAACAAAACGTGTCTGTGGGATAGTGACCATTCCCGCCTAGTGCTGGCAATGCACGAGCACTGCCAAAAGGCAAAGGAAGGCGCTTAGCATCCGGCTTGTGCGCAAAGCTTTCAGACTGCCAGAGGACCGCAGCTGTGGTAAGCCCGTTTGCTCATTTGACGTTATAAGTCGCCTGCAAGATCTTCACCCGCATCTGGTTTATGCTGCTACCTGTTGTTAGGCGACAACAAGGGCACATGTAGCGATATGCTTTTTCCTGCCTCATTTTGCTAGACCACGCTCTTCTGTGGCTCTTTAGTTCTTGCCAAACTCCTATGTGCGTGCTGCTGCTTCCGTCTGACAAGGAGCACAGCCTTCTGACAGCAGCTTTCAACTTGTCTAAGAAAGAGCTTGGCCATTTAGATGTGATGCAAATCTGTGTGTGTCTAAGGTGCAGGTGCAAGCTCCTGACAAAGGTGTTCTCCAGGTTCAGTTTCTCCTTGCCAGACACATTGGAAATGTTTTTCTCTGGCATTCGCACCAAGAGTAGCAGATTACTTAACTCAGGAGCTCTGAGAATGGAACGGCAAGAGGTGTTCCGCTTACGTCATAAACAGTGCTCCAGAGCGCTTAGCAACGGGCACAACAAAACGTGTCTCTGGGATAGTGACCATTCCCGCCTAGTGCTGGCAATGCACGAGCACTGCCAAAAGGCAAAGGAAGGCGCTTAGCATCCGGCTTGTGCGCAAAGCTTTCAGACTGCCAGAGGACCGCAGCTGTGGTAAGCCCGTTTGCTCATTTGACGTTAGAAGTCGCCTGCAAGATCATCACCCGCATCTGGTTTATGCTGCTACCTGTTGTTAGGCGACAACAAGGGCACATGTAGCTATATGCTTTTTCCTGCCTCATTTTGCTAGACCACGCTCTTCTGTGGCTCTTTAGTTCTTGCCAAACTCCTATGTGCGTGCTGCTGCTTCCGTCTGACAAGGAGCACAGCCTTCTGACAGCAGCTTTCAACTTGTCTAAGAAAGAGCTTGGCCATTTAGATGTGATGCAAATCTGTGTGTGTCTAAGGTGCAGGTGCAAGCTCCTGACAAAGGTGTTCTCCAGGTTCAGTTTCTCCTTGCCAGACACATTGGAAATGTCTTTCTATGGCATTCGCACCAAGAGTCTCACTTTGATTAACTCAGGAGCTCTGAGAATGGAACGGCAAGAGGTGTTCCGCTTACGTCATAAACAGTGCTCCAGAGCGCTTAGCAACGGGCACAACGAAACGTGTCTGTGGGATAGTGACCATTCCCGCCTAGTGCTGGCAATGCACGAGCACTGCCAAAAGGCAAAGGAAGGCGCTTAGCATCCGGCTTGTGCGCAAAGCTTTCAGACTGCCAGAGGACCGCAGCTGTGGTAAGCCCGTTTGCTCATTTGACGTTAGATGTCGCCTGCAAGATCTTCACCCGCATCTGGTTTATGCTGCTCCCTGTTGTTAGGCGACAACAAGGGCACATGTAGCGTTTTTCCTGCCTCATTTTCCTAGGCCACGCTCTTCTGTGGCTCTGTAGTGCTTGCCAAACTCCTATGTGCGTGCTGCTGCTTCCATCTGACGAGGAGCACAGCCTTCTGACAGCAGCTTTCAACTTGTCTAAGAAAGAGCTTGGCCATTTAGATGTGATGCAAATCTGTGTGTGTCTAAGGTGCAGGTGCAAGCTCCTGACAAAGGTGTTCTCCAGGTTCAGTTTCTCCTTGCCAGACACATTGGAAATGTTTTTCTCTGGCATTCGCACCAAGAGTAGCAGATTACTTAACTCAGGAGCTCTGAGAATGGAACGGCAAGAGGTGTTCCGCTTACGTCATAAACAGTGCTCCAGAGCGCTTAGCAACGGGCACAACAAAACGTGTCTGTGGGATAGTGACCATTCCCGCCTAGTGCTGGCAATGCACGAGCACTGCCAAAAGGCAAAGGAAGGCGCTTAGCATCCGGCTTGTGCGCAAAGCTTTCAGACTGCCAGAGGACCGCAGCTGTGGTAAGCCCGTTTGCTCATTTGACGTTAGAAGTCGCCTGCAAGATCATCACCCGCATCTGGTTTATGCTGCTACCTGTTGTTAGGCGACAACAAGGGCACATGTAGCGATATGCTTTTTCCTGCCTCATTTTGCTAGACCACGCTCTTCTGTGGCTCTTTAGTTCTTGCCAAACTCCTATGTGCGTGCTGCTGCTTCCGTCTGACAAGGAGCACAGCCTTCTGACAGCAGCTTTCAACTTGTCTAAGAAAGAGCTTGGCCATTTAGATGTGATGCAAATCTGTGTGTGTCTAAGGTGCAGGTGCAAGCTCCTGACAAAGGTGTTCTCCAGGTTCAGTTTCTCCCTGCCAGACACATTGGAAATGTTTTTCTCTGGCATTCGCACCAAGAGTCTCACTTTGATTAACTCAGGAGCTCTGAGAATGGAACGGCAAGAGGTGTTCCGCTTACGTCATAAACAGTGCTCCAGAGCGCTTAGCAACGGGCACAACGAAACGTGTCTGTGGGATAGTGACCATTCCCGCCTAGTGCTGGCAATGCACGAGCACTGCCAAAAGGCAAAGGAAGGCGCTTAGCATCCGCCTTGTGCGCAAAGCTTTCAGACTGCCAGAGGACCGCAGCTGTGGTAAGCCCGTTTGCTCATTTGACGTTAGATGTCGCCTGCAAGATCTTCACCCGCATCTGGTTTATGCTGCTACCTGTTGTTAGGCGACAACAAGGGCACATGTAGCGTTTTTCCTGCCTCATTTTCCTAGGCCACGCTCTTCTGTGGCTCTTTAGTGCTTGCCAAACTCCTATGTGCGTGCTGCTGCTTCCATCTGACAAGGAGCACAGCCTTCTGACAGCAGCTTTCAACTTGTCTAAGAAAGAGCTTGGCCATTTAGATGTGATGCAAATCTGTGTGTGTCTAAGGTGCAGGTGCAAGCTCCTGACAAAGGTGTTCTCCAGGTTCAGTTTCTCCTTGCCAGACACATTGGAAATGTTTTTCTCTGGCATTCGCACCAAGAGTAGCAGATTACTTAACTCAGGAGCTCTGAGAATGGAACGGCAAGAGGTGTTCCGCTTACGTCATAAACAGTGCTCCAGAGCGCTTAGCAACGGGCACAACGAAACGTGTCTCTGGGTAAGTGACCATTCCCGCCTAGTGCTGGCAATGCACGAGCACTGCCAAAAGGCAAAGGAAGGTGCTTAGCATCCGGCTTGTGCGCAAAGCTTTCAGACTGCCAGAGGACCGCAGCTGTGGTAAGCCCGTTTGCTCATTTGACGTTAGAAGTCGCCTGCAAGATCATCACCCGCATCTGGTTTATGCTGCTACCTGTTGTTAGGCGACAACAAGGGCACATGTAGCGATATGCTTTTTCCTGCCTCATTTTCCTAGACCACGCTCTTCTGTGGCTCTTTAGTTCTTGCCAAACTCCTATGTGCGTGCTGCTGCTTCCGTCTGACAAGGAGCACAGCCTTCTGACAGCAGCTTTCAACTTGTCTAAGAAAGAGCTTGGCCATTTAGATGTGATGCAAATCTGTGTGTGTCTAAGGTGCAGGTGCAAGCTCTTGACAAAGGTGTTCTCCAGGTTCAGTTTCTCCCTGCCAGACACATTGGAAATGTTTTTCTCTGGCATTCGCACCAAGAGTCTCACTTTGATTAACTCAGGAGCTCTGAGAATGGAACGGCAAGAGGTGTTCCGCTTACGTCATAAACAGTGCTCCAGAGCGCTTAGCAACGGGCACAACGAAACGTGTCTGTGGGATAGTGACCATTCCCGCCTAGTGCTGGCAATGCACGAGCACTGCCAAAAGGCAAAGGAAGGCGCTTAGCATCCGGCTTGTGCGCAAAGCTTTCAGACTGCCAGAGGACCGCAGCTGTGGTAAGCCCGTTTGCTCATTTGACGTTAGATGTCGCCTGCAAGATCTTCACCCGCATCTGGTTTATGCTGCTACCTGTTGTTAGGCGACAACAAGGGCACATGTAGCGTTTTTCCTGCCTCATTTTGCTAGACCACGCTCTTCTGTGGCTCTTTAGTGCTTTCCAAACTCCTATGTGCGTGCTGCTGCTTCCATCTGTCAAGGAGCACAGCCTTCTGACAGCAGCTTTCAACTTGTCTAAGAAAGAGCTTGGCCATTTAGATGTGATGCAAATCTGTGTGTGTCTAAGGTGCAGGTGCAAGCTCCTGACAAAGGTGTTCTCCAGGTTCAGTTTCTCCTTGCCAGACACATTGGAAATGTTTTTCTCTGGCATTCGCACCAAGAGTAGCAGATTACTTAACTCAGGAGCTCTGAGAATGGAACGGCAAGAGGTGTTCCGCTTACGTCATAAACAGTGCTCCAGAGCGCTTAGCAACGGGCACAACAAAACGTGTCTGTGGGATAGTGACCATTCCCGCCTAGTGCTGGCAATGCACGAGCACTGCCAAAAGGCAAAGGAAGGCGCTTAGCATCCGGCTTGTGCGCAAAGCTTTCAGACTGCCAGAGGACCGCAGCTGTGGTAAGCCCGTTTGCTCATTTGACGTTAGAAGTCGCCTGCAAGATCATCACCCGCATCTGGTTTATGCTGCTACCTGTTGTTAGGCGACAACAGGGGCACATGTAGCGATATGCTTTTTCCTGCCTCATTTTGCTAGACCACGCTCTTCTGTGGCTCTTTAGTTCTTGCCAAACTCCTATGTGCGTGCTGCTGCTTCCGTCTGACAAGGAGCACAGCCTTCTGACAGCAGCTTTCAACTTGTCTAAGAAAGAGCTTGGCCATTTAGATGTGATGCAAATCTGTGTGTGTCTAAGGTGCAGGTGCAAGCTCCTGACAAAGGTGTTCTCCAGGTTCAGTTTCTCCCTGCCAGACACATTGGAAATGTTTTTCTCTGGCATTCGCAGCAAGAGTCTCACTTTGATTAACTCAGGAGCTCTGAGAATGGAACGGCAAGAGGTGTTCCGCTTACGTCATAAACAGTGCTCCAGAGCGCTTAGCAACGGGCACAACGAAACGTGTCTGTGGGATAGTGACCATTCCCGCCTAGTGCTGGCAATGCACGAGCACTGCCAAAAGGCAAAGGAAGGCGCTTAGCATCCGGCTTGTGCGCAAAGCTTTCAGACTGCCAGAGGACCGCAGCTGTGGTAAGCCCGTTTGCTCATTTGACGTTAGATGTCGCCTGCAAGATCTTCACCCGCATCTGGTTTATGCTGCTACCTGTTGTTAGGCGACAACAAGGGCACATGTAGCGTTTTTCCTGCCTCATTTTCCTAGGCCACGCTCTTCTGTGGCTCTTTAGTGCTTGCCAAACTCCTATGTGCGTGCTGCTGCTTCCATCTGACAAGGAGCACAGCCTTCTGACAGCAGCTTTCAACTTGTCTAAGAAAGAGCTTGGCCATTTAGATGTGATGCAAATCTGTGTGTGTCTAAGGTGCAGGTGCAAGCTCCTGACAAAGGTGTTCTCCAGGTTCAGTTTCTCCTTGCCAGACACATTGGAAGTGTTTTCCTCTGGCATTCGCACCAAGAGTCGCAGATTACTTAACTCAGGAGCTCTGAGAATGGAACGGCAAGAGGTGTTCCGCTTACGTCATAAACAGTGCTCCAGAGCGCTTAGCAACGGGCACAACGAAACGTGTCTCTGGGATAGTGACCATTCCCGCCTAGTGCTGGCAATGCACGAGCACTGCCAAAAGGCAAAGGAAGGCGCTTAGCATCCGGCTTGTGCGCAAAGCTTTCAGACTGCCAGAGGACCGCAGCTGTGGTAAGCCCGTTTGCTCATTTGACGTTAGATGTCGCCTGCAAGATCTTCACCCGCATCTGGTTTATGCTGCTACCTGTTGTTAGGCGACAACAAGGGCACATGTAGCGATATGCTTTTTCCTGCCTCATTTTGCTAGACCACGCTCTTCTGTGGCTCTTTAGTTCTTGCCAAACTCCTATGTGCGTGCTGCTGCTTCCGTCTGACAAGGAGCACAGCCTTCTGACAGCAGCTTTCAACTTGTCTAAGAAAGAGCTTGGCCATTTAGATGTGATGCAAATCTGTGTGTGTCTAAGGTGCAGGTGCAAGCTCTTGACAAAGGTGTTCTCCAGGTTCAGTTTCTCCCTGCCAGACACATTGGAAATGTTTTTCTCTGGCATTCGCACCAAGAGTCTCACTTTGATTAACTCAGGAGCTCTGAGAATGGAACGGCAAGAGGTGTTCCGCTTACGTCATAAACAGTGCTCCAGAGCGCTTAGCAACGGGCACAACGAAACGTGTCTGTGGGATAGTGACCATTCCCGCCTAGTGCTGGCAATGCACGAGCACTGCCAAAAGGCAAAGGAAGGCGCTTAGCATCCGGCTTGTGCGCAAAGCTTTCAGACTGCCAGAGGACCGCAGCTGTGGTAAGCCCGTTTGCTCATTTGACGTTAGATGTCGCCTGCAAGATCTTCACCCGCATCTGGTTTATGCTGCTACCTGTTGTTAGGCGACAACAAGGGCACATGTAGCGTTTTTCCTGCCTCATTTTCCTAGGCCACGCTCTTCTGTGGCTCTTTAGTGCTTTCCAAACTCCTATGTGCGTGCTGCTGCTTCCATCTGACAAGGAGCACAGCCTTCTGACAGCAGCTTTCAACTTGTCTAAGAAAGAGCTTGGCCATTTAGATGTGATGCAAATCTGTGTGTGTCTAAGGTGCAGGTGCAAGCTCCTGACAAAGGTGTTCTCCAGGTTCAGTTTCTCCTTGCCAGACACATTGGAAGTGTTTTCCTCTGGCATTCGCACCAAGAGTCGCAGATTACTTAACTCAGGAGCTCTGAGAATGGAACGGCAAGAGGTGTTCCGCTTACGTCATAAACAGTGCTCCAGAGCGCTTAGCAACGGGCACAACAAAACGTGTCTGTGGGATAGTGACCATTCCCGCCTAGTGCTGGCAATGCACGAGCACTGCCAAAAGGCAAAGGAAGGCGCTTAGCATCCGGCTTGTGCGCAAAGCTTTCAGACTGCCAGAGGACCGCAGCTGTGGTAAGCCCATTTGCTCATTTGACGTTATAAGTCGCCTGCAAGATCTTCACCCGCATCTGGTTTATGCTGCTACCTGTTGTTAGGCGACAACAAGGGCACATGTAGCGATATGCTTTTTCCTGCCTCATTTTGCTAGACCACGCTCTTCTGTGGCTCTTTAGTTCTTGCCAAACTCCTATGTGCGTGCTGCTGCTTCCGTCTGACAAGGAGCACAGCCTTCTGACAGCAGCTTTCAACTTGTCTAAGAAAGAGCTTGGCCATTTAGATGTGATGCAAATCTGTGTGTGTCTAAGGTGCAGGTGCAAGCTCTTGACAAAGGTGTTCTCCAGGTTCAGTTTCTCCCTGCCAGACACATTGGAAATGTTTTTCTCTGGCATTCGCACCAAGAGTCTCACTTTGATTAACTCAGGAGCTCTGAGAATGGAACGGCAAGAGGTGTTCCGCTTACGTCATAAACAGTGCTCCAGAGCGCTTAGCAACGGGCACAACGAAACGTGTCTGTGGGATAGTGACCATTCCCGCCTAGTGCTGGCAATGCACGAGCACTGCCAAAAGGCAAAGGAAGGCGCTTAGCATCCGGCTTGTGCGCAAAGCTTTCAGACTGCCAGAGGACCGCAGCTGTGGTAAGCCCGTTTGCTCATTTGACGTTAGATGTCGCCTGCAAGATCTTCACCCGCATCTGGTTTATGCTGCTCCCTGTTGTTAGGCGACAACAAGGGCACATGTAGCGTTTTTCCTGCCTCATTTTCCTAGGCCACGCTCTTCTGTGGCTCTGTAGTGCTTTCCAAACTCCTATGTGCGTGCTGCTGCTTCCATCTGACAAGGAGCACAGCCTTCTGACAGCAGCTTTCAACTTGTCTAAGAAAGAGCTTGGCCATTTAGATGTGATGCAAATCTGTGTGTGTCTAAGGTGCAGGTGCAAGCTCCTGACAAAGGTGTTCTCCAGGTTCAGTTTCTCCTTGCCAGACACATTGGAAATGTTTTTCTCTGGCATTCGCACCAAGAGTAGCAGATTACTTAACTCAGGAGCTCTGAGAATGGAACGGCAAGAGGTGTTCCGCTTACGTCATAAACAGTGCTCCAGAGCGCTTAGCAACGGGCACAACAAAACGTGTCTGTGGGATAGTGACCATTCCCGCCTAGTGCTGGCAATGCACGAGCACTGCCAAAAGGCAAAGGAAGGCGCTTAGCATCCGGCTTGTGCGCAAAGCTTTCAGACTGCCAGAGGACCGCAGCTGTGGTAAGCCCGTTTGCTCATTTGACGTTAGAAGTCGCCTGCAAGATCATCACCCGCATCTGGTTTATGCTGCTACCTGTTGTTAGGCGACAACAGGGGCACATGTAGCGATATGCTTTTTCCTGCCTCATTTTGCTAGACCACGCTCTTCTGTGGCTCTTTAGTTCTTGCCAAACTCCTATGTGCGTGCTGCTGCTTCCGTCTGACAAGGAGCACAGCCTTCTGACAGCAGCTTTCAACTTGTCTAAGAAAGAGCTTGGCCATTTAGATGTGATGCAAATCTGTGTGTGTCTAAGGTGCAGGTGCAAGCTCCTGACAAAGGTGTTCTCCAGGTTCAGTTTCTCCCTGCCAGACACATTGGAAATGTTTTTCTCTGGCATTCGCAGCAAGAGTCTCACTTTGATTAACTCAGGAGCTCTGAGAATGGAACGGCAAGAGGTGTTCCGCTTACGTCATAAACAGTGCTCCAGAGCGCTTAGCAACGGGCACAACGAAACGTGTCTGTGGGATAGTGACCATTCCCGCCTAGTGCTGGCAATGCACGAGCACTGCCAAAAGGCAAAGGAAGGCGCTTAGCATCCGGCTTGTGCGCAAAGCTTTCAGACTGCCAGAGGACCGCAGCTGTGGTAAGCCCGTTTGCTCATTTGACGTTAGATGTCGCCTGCAAGATCTTCACCCGCATCTGGTTTATGCTGCTACCTGTTGTTAGGCGACAACAAGGGCACATGTAGCGTTTTTCCTGCCTCATTTTCCTAGGCCACGCTCTTCTGTGGCTCTTTAGTGCTTGCCAAACTCCTATGTGCGTGCTGCTGCTTCCATCTGACAAGGAGCACAGCCTTCTGACAGCAGCTTTCAACTTGTCTAAGAAAGAGCTTGGCCATTTAGATGTGATGCAAATCTGTGTGTGTCTAAGGTGCAGGTGCAAGCTCCTGACAAAGGTGTTCTCCAGGTTCAGTTTCTCCTTGCCAGACACATTGGAAGTGTTTTCCTCTGGCATTCGCACCAAGAGTCGCAGATTACTTAACTCAGGAGCTCTGAGAATGGAACGGCAAGAGGTGTTCCGCTTACGTCATAAACAGTGCTCCAGAGCGCTTAGCAACGGGCACAACGAAACGTGTCTCTGGGATAGTGACCATTCCCGCCTAGTGCTGGCAATGCACGAGCACTGCCAAAAGGCAAAGGAAGGCGCTTAGCATCCGGCTTGTGCGCAAAGCTTTCAGACTGCCAGAGGACCGCAGCTGTGGTAAGCCCGTTTGCTCATTTGACGTTAGATGTCGCCTGCAAGATCTTCACCCGCATCTGGTTTATGCTGCTACCTGTTGTTAGGCGACAACAAGGGCACATGTAGCGATATGCTTTTTCCTGCCTCATTTTGCTAGACCACGCTCTTCTGTGGCTCTTTAGTTCTTGCCAAACTCCTATGTGCGTGCTGCTGCTTCCGTCTGACAAGGAGCACAGCCTTCTGACAGCAGCTTTCAACTTGTCTAAGAAAGAGCTTGGCCATTTAGATGTGATGCAAATCTGTGTGTGTCTAAGGTGCAGGTGCAAGCTCTTGACAAAGGTGTTCTCCAGGTTCAGTTTCTCCCTGCCAGACACATTGGAAATGTTTTTCTCTGGCATTCGCACCAAGAGTCTCACTTTGATTAACTCAGGAGCTCTGAGAATGGAACGGCAAGAGGTGTTCCGCTTACGTCATAAACAGTGCTCCAGAGCGCTTAGCAACGGGCACAACGAAACGTGTCTCTGGGTAAGTGACCATTCCCGCCTAGTGCTGGCAATGCACGAGCACTGCCAAAAGGCAAAGGAAGGCGCTTAGCATCCGGCTTGTGCGCAAAGCTTTCAGACTGCCAGAGGACCGCAGCTGTGGTAAGCCCGTTTGCTCATTTGACGTTAGATGTCGCCTGCAAGATCTTCACCCGCATCTGGTTTATGCTGCTACCTGTTGTTAGGCGACAACAAGGGCACATGTAGCATTTTTCCTGCCTCATTTTCCTAGGCCACGCTCTTCTGTGGCTCTTTAGTGCTTTCCAAACTCCTATGTGCGTGCTGCTGCTTCCATCTGACAAGGAGCACAGCCTTCTGACAGCAGCTTTCAACTTGTCTAAGAAAGAGCTTGGCCATTTAGATGTGATGCAAATCTGTGTGTGTCTAAGGTGCAGGTGCAAGCTCCTGACAAAGGTGTTCTCCAGGTTCAGTTTCTCCTTGCCAGACACATTGGAAGTGTTTTCCTCTGGCATTCGCACCAAGAGTCGCAGATTACTTAACTCAGGAGCTCTGAGAATGGAACGGCAAGAGGTGTTCCGCTTACGTCATAAACAGTGCTCCAGAGCGCTTAGCAACGGGCACAACAAAACGTGTCTGTGGGATAGTGACCATTCCCGCCTAGTGCTGGCAATGCACGAGCACTGCCAAAAGGCAAAGGAAGGCGCTTAGCATCCGGCTTGTGCGCAAAGCTTTCAGACTGCCAGAGGACCGCAGCTGTGGTAAGCCCATTTGCTCATTTGACGTTATAAGTCGCCTGCAAGATCTTCACCCGCATCTGGTTTATGCTGCTACCTGTTGTTAGGCGACAACAAGGGCACATGTAGCGATATGCTTTTTCCTGCCTCATTTTGCTAGACCACGCTCTTCTGTGGCTCTTTAGTTCTTGCCAAACTCCTATGTGCGTGCTGCTGCTTCCGTCTGACAAGGAGCACAGCCTTCTGACAGCAGCTTTCAACTTGTCTAAGAAAGAGCTTGGCCATTTAGATGTGATGCAAATCTGTGTGTGTCTAAGGTGCAGGTGCAAGCTCTTGACAAAGGTGTTCTCCAGGTTCAGTTTCTCCCTGCCAGACACATTGGAAATGTTTTTCTCTGGCATTCGCACCAAGAGTCTCACTTTGATTAACTCAGGAGCTCTGAGAATGGAACGGCAAGAGGTGTTCCGCTTACGTCATAAACAGTGCTCCAGAGCGCTTAGCAACGGGCACAACGAAACGTGTCTGTGGGATAGTGACCATTCCCGCCTAGTGCTGGCAATGCACGAGCACTGCCAAAAGGCAAAGGAAGGCGCTTAGCATCCGGCTTGTGCGCAAAGCTTTCAGACTGGCAGAGGACCGCAGCTGTGGTAAGCCCGTTTGCTCATTTGACGTTAGATGTCGCCTGCAAGATCTTCACCCGCATCTGGTTTATGCTGCTCCCTGTTGTTAGGCGACAACAAGGGCACATGTAGCGTTTTTCCTGCCTCATTTTCCTAGGCCACGCTCTTCTGTGGCTCTGTAGTGCTTTCCAAACTCCTATGTGCGTGCTGCTGCTTCCATCTGACAAGGAGCACAGCCTTCTGACAGCAGCTTTCAACTTGTCTAAGAAAGAGCTTGGCCATTTAGATGTGATGCAAATCTGTGTGTGTCTAAGGTGCAGGTGCAAGCTCCTGACAAAGGTGTTCTCCAGGTTCAGTTTCTCCTTGCCAGACACATTGGAAATGTTTTTCTCTGGCATTCGCACCAAGAGTAGCAGATTACTTAACTCAGGAGCTCTGAGAATGGAACGGCAAGAGGTGTTCCGCTTACGTCATAAACAGTGCTCCAGAGCGCTTAGCAACGGGCACAACGAAACGTGTCTGTGGGATAGTGACCATTCCCGCCTAGTGCTGGCAATGCACGAGCACTGCCAAAAGGCAAAGGAAGGCGCTTAGCATCCGGCTTGTGCGCAAAGCTTTCAGACTGCCAGAGGACCGCAGCTGTGGTAAGCCCGTTTGCTCATTTGACGTTAGAAGTCGCCTGCAAGATCATCACCCGCATCTGGTTTATGCTGCTACCTGTTGTTAGGCGACAACAAGGGCACATGTAGCGATATGCTTTTTCCTGCCTCATTTTCCTAGACCACGCTCTTCTGTGGCTCTTTAGTTCTTGCCAAACTCCTATGTGCGTGCTGCTGCTTCCGTCTGACAAGGAGCACAGCCTTCTGACAGCAGCTTTCAACTTGTCTAAGAAAGAGCTTGGCCATTTAGATGTGATGCAAATCTGTGTGTGTCTAAGGTGCAGGTGCAAGCTCCTGACAAAGGTGTTCTCCAGGTTCAGTTTCTCCCTGCCAGACACATTGGAAATGTTTTTCTCTGGCATTCGCACCAAGAGTCTCACTTTGATTAACTCAGGAGCTCTGAGAATGGAACGGCAAGAGGTGTTCCGCTTACGTCATAAACAGTGCTCCAGAGCGCTTAGCAACGGGCACAACGAAACGTGTCTGTGGCATAGTGACCATTCCCGCCTAGTGCTGGCAATGCACGAGCACTGCCAAAAGGCAAAGGAAGGCGCTTAGCATCCGGCTTGTGCGCAAAGCTTTCAGACTGCCAGAGGACCGCAGCTGTGGTAAGCCCGTTTGCTCATTTGACGTTAGATGTCGCCTGCAAGATCTTCACCCGCATCTGGTTTATGCTGCTACCTGTTGTTAGGCGACAACAAGGGCACATGTAGCGTTTTTCCTGCCTCATTTTCCTAGGCCACGCTCTTCTGTGGCTCTTTAGTGCTTGCCAAACTCCTATGTGCGTGCTGCTGCTTCCATCTGACAAGGAGCACAGCCTTCTGACAGCAGCTTTCAACTTGTCTAAGAAAGAGCTTGGCCATTTAGATGTGATGCAAATCTGTGTGTGTCTAAGGTGCAGGTGCAAGCTCCTGACAAAGGTGTTCTCCAGGTTCAGTTTCTCCTTGCCAGACACATTGGAAATGTTTTTCTCTGGCATTCGCACCAAGAGTAGCAGATTACTTAACTCAGGAGCTCTGAGAATGGAACGGCAAGAGGTGTTCCGCTTACGTCATAAACAGTGCTCCAGAGCGCTTAGCAACGGGCACAACGAAACGTGTCTCTGAGATAGTGACCATTCCCGCCTAGTGCTGGCAATGCACGAGCACTGCCAAAAGGCAAAGGAAGGCGCTTAGCATCCGGCTTGTGCGCAAAGCTTTCAGACTGCCAGAGGACCGCAGCTGTGGTAAGCCCGTTTGCTCATTTGACGTTAGAAGTCGCCTGCAAGATCATCACCCGCATCTGGTTTATGCTGCTACCTGTTGTTAGGCGACAACAAGGGCACATGTAGCGATATGCTTTTTCCTGCCTCATTTTCCTAGGCCACGCTCTTCTGTGGCTCTTTAGTTCTTGCCAAACTCCTATGTGCGTGCTGCTGCTTCCGTCTGACAAGGAGCACAGCCTTCTGACAGCAGCTTTCAACTTGTCTAAGAAAGAGCTTGGCCATTTAGATGTGATGCAAATCTGTGTGTGTCTAAGGTGCAGGTGCAAGCTCTTGACAAAGGTGTTCTCCAGGTTCAGTTTCTCCCTGCCAGACACATTGGAAATGTTTTTCTCTGGCATTCGCACCAAGAGTCTCACTTTGATTAACTCAGGAGCTCTGAGAATGGAACGGCAAGAGGTGTTCCGCTTACGTCATAAACAGTGCTCCAGAGCGCTTAGCAACGGGCACAACGAAACGTGTCTGTGGGATAGTGACCATTCCCGCCTAGTGCTGGCAATGCACGAGCACTGCCAAAAGGCAAAGGAAGGTGCTTAGCATCCGCCTTGTGCGCAAAGCTTTCAGACTGCCAGAGGACCGCAGCTGTGGTAAGCCCGTTTGCTCATTTGACGTTAGATGTCGCCTGCAAGATCTTCACCCGCATCTGGTTTATGCTGCTACCTGTTGTTAGGCGACAACAAGGGCACATGTAGCGTTTTTCCTGCCTCATTTTGCTAGACCACGCTCTTCTGTGGCTCTTTAGTTCTTGCCAAACTTTTATGTGCGTGCTGCTGCTTCCATCTGACAAGGAGCACAGCCTTCTGACAGCAGCTTTCAACTTGTCTAAGAAAGAGCTTGGCCATTTAGATGTGATGCAAATCTGTGTGTGTCTAAGGTGCAGGTGCAAGCTCCTGACAAAGGTGTTCTCCAGGTTCAGTTTCTCCTTGCCAGACACATTGGAAGTGTTTTCCTCTGGCATTCGCACCAAGAGTCGCAGATTACTTAACTCAGGAGCTCTGAGAATGGAACGGCAAGAGGTGTTCCGCTTACGTCATAAACAGTGCTCCAGAGCGCTTAGCAACGGGCACAACGAAACGTGTCTCTGGGATAGTGACCATTCCCGCCTAGTGCTGGCAATGCACGAGCACTGCCAAAAGGCAAAGGAAGGCGCTTAGCATCCGGCTTGTGCGCAAAGCTTTCAGACTGCCAGAGGACCGCAGCTGTGGTAAGCCCGTTTGCTCATTTGACGTTAGATGTCGCCTGCAAGATCTTCACCCGCATCTGGTTTATGCTGCTACCTGTTGTTAGGCGACAACAAGGGCACATGTAGCGATATGCTTTTTCCTGCCTCATTTTGCTAGACCACGCTCTTCTGTGGCTCTTTAGTTCTTGCCAAACTCCTATGTGCGTGCTGCTGCTTCCGTCTGACAAGGAGCACAGCCTTCTGACAGCAGCTTTCAACTTGTCTAAGAAAGAGCTTGGCCATTTAGATGTGATGCAAATCTGTGTGTGTCTAAGGTGCAGGTGCAAGCTCTTGACAAAGGTGTTCTCCAGGTTCAGTTTCTCCCTGCCAGACACATTGGAAATGTTTTTCTCTGGCATTCGCACCAAGAGTCTCACTTTGATTAACTCAGGAGCTCTGAGAATGGAACGGCAAGAGGTGTTCCGCTTACGTCATAAACAGTGCTCCAGAGCGCTTAGCAACGGGCACAACGAAACGTGTCTGTGGGATAGTGACCATTCCCGCCTAGTGCTGGCAATCCACGAGCACTGCCAAAAGGCAAAGGAAGGCGCTTAGCATCCGGCTTGTGCGCAAAGCTTTCAGACTGCCAGAGGACCGCAGCTGTGGTAAGCCCGTTTGCTCATTTGACGTTAGATGTCGCCTGCAAGGTCTTCACCCGCATCTGGTTTATGCTGCTACCTGTTGTTAGGCGACAACAAGGGCACATGTAGCGTTTTTCCTGCCTCATTTTGCTAGACCACGCTCTTCTGTGGCTCTTTAGTTCTTGCCAAACTCCTATGTGCGTGCTGCTGCTTCCATCTGACAAGGAGCACAGCCTTCTGACAGCAGCTTTCAACTTGTCTAAGAAAGAGCTTGGCCATTTAGATGTGATGCAAATCTGTGTGTGTCTAAGGTGCAGGTGCAAGCTCCTGACAAAGGTGTTCTCCAGGTTCAGTTTCTCCTTGCCAGACACATTGGAAATGTTTTTCTCTGGCATTCGCACCAAGAGTAGCAGATTACTTAACTCAGGAGCTCTGAGAATGGAACGGCAAGAGGTGTTCCGCTTACGTCATAAACAGTGCTCCAGAGCGCTTAGCAACGGGCACAACGAAACGTGTCTGTGGGATAGTGACCATTCCCGCCTAGTGCTGGCAATGCACGAGCACTGCCAAAAGGCAAAGGAAGGCGCTTAGCATCCGCCTTGTGCGCAAAGCTTTCAGACTGCCAGAGGACCGCAGCTGTGGTAAGCCCGTTTGCTCATTTGACGTTAGATGTCGCCTGCAAGATCTTCACCCGCATCTGGTTTATGCTGCTACCTGTTGTTAGGCGACAACAAGGGCACATGTAGCGTTTTTCCTGCCTCATTTTCCAAGGCCACGCTCTTCTGTGGCTCTTTAGTGCTTTCCAAACTCCTATGTGCGTGCTGCTGCTTCCATCTGACAAGGAGCACAGCCTTCTGACAGCAGCTTTCAACTTGTCTAAGAAAGAGCTTGGCCATTTAGATGTGATGCAAATCTGTGTGTGTCTAAGGTGCAGGTGCAAGCTCCTGACAAAGGTGTTCTCCAGGTTCAGTTTCTCCTTGCCAGACACATTGGAAATGTTTTTCTCTGGCATTCGCACCAAGAGTAGCAGATTACTTAACTCAGGAGCTCTGAGAATGGAACGGCAAGAGGTGTTCCGCTTACGTCATAAACAGTGCTCCAGAGCGCTTAGCAACGGGCACAACAAAACGTGTCTGTGGGATAGTGACCATTCCCGCCTAGTGCTGGCAATGCACGAGCACTGCCAAAAGGCAAAGGAAGGCGCTTAGCATCCGCCTTGTGCGCAAAGCTTTCAGACTGCCAGAGGACCGCAGCTGTGGTAAGCCCGTTTGCTCATTTGACGTTAGAAGTCGCCTGCAAGATCATCACCCGCATCTGGTTTATGCTGCTACCTGTTGTTAGGCGACAACAAGGGCACATGTAGCGATATGCTTTTTCCTGCCTCATTTTGCTAGACCACGCTCTTCTGTGGCTCTTTAGTTCTTGCCAAACTCCTATGTGCATGCTGCTGCTTCCGTCTGACAAGGAGCACAGCCTTCTGACAGCAGCTTTCAACTTGTCTAAGAAAGAGCTTGGCCATTTAGATGTGATGCAAATCTGTGTGTGTCTAAGGTGCAGGTGCAAGCTCTTGACAAAGGTGTTCTCCAGGTTCAGTTTCTCCCTGCCAGACACATTGGAAATGTTTTTCTCTGGCATTCGCACCAAGAGTCTCACTTTGATTAACTCAGGAGCTCTGAGAATGGAACGGCAAGAGGTGTTCCGCTTACGTCATAAACAGTGCTCCAGAGCGCTTAGCAACGGGCACAACGAAACGTGTCTGTGGGATAGTGACCATTCCCGCCTAGTGCTGACAATGCACGAGCACTGCCAAAAGGCAAAGGAAGGTGCTTAGCATCCGGCTTGTGCGCAAAGCTTTCAGACTGCCAGAGGACCGCAGCTGTGGTAAGCCCGTTTGCTCATTTGACGTTAGATGTCGCCTGCAAGATCTTCACCCGCATCTGGTTTATGCTGCTCCCTGTTGTTAGGCGACAACAAGGGCACATGTAGCGTTTTTCCTGCCTCATTTTCCTAGGCCACGCTCTTCTGTGGCTCTGTAGTGCTTTCCAAACTCCTATGTGCGTGCTGCTGCTTCCATCTGACAAGGAGCACAGCCTTCTGACAGCAGCTTTCAACTTGTCTAAGAAAGAGCTTGGCCATTTAGATGTGATGCAAATCTGTGTGTGTCTAAGGTGCAGGTGCAAGCTCCTGACAAAGGTGTTCTCCAGGTTCAGTTTCTCCTTGCCAGACACATTGGAAGTGTTTTCCTCTATTATTTGCACCAAGAGTCGCAGATTACTCAACTCAGGAGCTCTGAGAATGGAACGGCAAGAGGTGTTCCGCTTACGTCATAAACAGTGCTCCAGAGCGCTTAGCAACGGGCACAACGAAACGTGTCTCTGGGATAGTGACCATTCCCGCCTAGTGCTGGCAATGCACAAGCACTGCCAAAAGGCAAAGGAAGGTGCTTAGCATCCGCCTTGTGCGCAAAGCTTTCAGACTGCCAGAGGACCGCAGCTGTGGTAAGCCCGTTTGCTCATTTGACGTTAGAAGTCGCCTGCAAGATCTTCACCCGCATCTGGTTTATGCTGCTACCTGTTGTTAGGCGACAACAAGGGCACATGTAGCGTTTTTCCTGCCTCATTTTCCTAGGCCACGCTCTTCTGTGGCTCTGTAGTGCTTTCCAAACTCCTATGTGCGTGCTGCTGCTTCCATCTGACAAGGAGCACAGCCTTCTGACAGCAGCTTTCAACTTGTCTAAGAAAGAGCTTGGCCATTTAGATGTGATGCAAATCTGTGTGTGTCTAAGGTGCAGGTGCAAGCTCCTGACAAAGGTGTTCTCCAGGTTCAGTTTCTCCTTGCCAGACACATTGGAAATGTTTTTCTCTGGCATTCGCACCAAGAGTAGCAGATTACTTAACTCAGGAGCTCTGAGAATGGAACGGCAAGAGGTGTTCCGCTTACGTCATAAACAGTGCTCCAGAGCACTTAGCAACGGGCACAACAAAACGTGTCTGTGGGATAGTGACCATTCCCGCCTAGTGCTGGCAATGCACGAGCACTGCCAAAAGGCAAAGGAAGGCGCTTAGCATCCGGCTTGTGCGCAAAGCTTTCAGACTGCCAGAGGACCGCAGCTGTGGTAAGCCCGTTTGCTCATTTGACGTTAGAAGTCGCCTGCAAGATCATCACCCGCATCTGGTTTATGCTGCTACCTGTTGTTAGGCGACAACAAGGGCACATGTAGCGATATGCTTTTTCCTGCCTCATTTTGCTAGACCACGCTCTTCTGTGGCTCTTTAGTTCTTGCCAAACTCCTATGTGCGTGCTGCTGCTTCCGTCTGACAAGGAGCACAGCCTTCTGACAGCAGCTTTCAACTTGTCTAAGAAAGAGCTTGGCCATTTAGATGTGATGCAAATCTGTGTGTGTCTAAGGTGCAGGTGCAAGCTCCTGACAAAGGTGTTCTCCAGGTTCAGTTTCTCCCTGCCAGACACATTGGAAATGTTTTTCTCTGGCATTCGCACCAAGAGTCTCACTTTGATTAACTCAGGAGCTCTGAGAATGGAACGGCAAGAGGTGTTCCGCTTACGTCATAAACAGTGCTCCAGAGCGCTTAGCAACGGGCACAACGAAACGTGTCTGTGGGATAGTGACCATTCCCGCCTAGTGCTGGCAATGCACGAGCACTGCCAAAAGGCAAAGGAAGGTGCTTAGCATCCGGCTTGTGCGCAAAGCTTTCAGACTGCCAGAGGACTGCAGCTGTGGTAAGCCCGTTTGCTCATTTGACGTTAGAAGTCGCCTGCAAGATCTTCACCCGCATCTGGTTTATGCTGCTACCTGTTGTTAGGCGACAACAAGGGCACATGTAGCGTTTTTCCTGCCTCATTTTCCTAGGCCACGCTCTTCTGTGGCTCTTTAGTGCTTGCCAAACTCCTATGTGCGTGCTGCTGCTTCCATCTGACAAGGAGCACAGCCTTCTGACAGCAGCTTTCAACTTGTCTAAGAAAGAGCTTGGCCATTTAGATGTGATGCAAATCTGTGTGTGTCTAAGGTGCAGGTGCAAGCTCCTGACAAAGGTGTTCTCCAGGTTCAGTTTCTCCTTGCCAGACACATTGGAAGTGTTTTCCTCTGGCATTCGCACCAAGAGTCGCAGATTACTTAACTCAGGAGCTCTGAGAATGGAACGGCAAGAGGTGTTCCGCTTACGTCATAAACAGTGCTCCAGAGCGCTTAGCAACGGGCACAACGAAACGTGTCTCTGGGATAGTGACCATTCCCGCCTAGTGCTGGCAATGCACGAGCACTGCCAAAAGGCAAAGGAAGGCGCTTAGCATCCGGCTTGTGCGCAAAGCTTTCAGACTGCCAGAGGACCGCAGCTGTGGTAAGCCCGTTTGCTCATTTGACGTTAGAAGTCGCCTGCAAGATCATCACCCGCATCTGGTTTATGCTGCTACCTGTTGTTAGGCGACAACAAGGGCACATGTAGCGTTTTTCCTGCCTCATTTTCCTAGGCCACGCTCTTCTGTGGCTCTTTAGTGCTTGCCAAACTCTTATGTGCGTGCTGCTGCTTCCATCTGTCAAGGAGCACAGCCTTCTGACAGCAGCTTTCAACTTGTCTAAGAAAGAGCTTGGCCATTTAGATGTGATGCAAATCTGTGTGTGTCTAAGGTGCAGGTGCAAGCTCCTGACAAAGGTGTTCTCCAGGTTCAGTTTCTCCTTGCCAGACACATTGGAAATGTTTTTCTCTGGCATTCGCACCAAGAGTAGCAGATTACTTAACTCAGGAGCTCTGAGAATGGAACGGCAAGAGGTGTTCCGCTTACGTCATAAACAGTGCTCCAGAGCGCTTAGCAACGGGCACAACGAAACGTGTCTGTGGGATAGTGACCATTCCCGCCTAGTGCTGGCAATGCACGAGCACTGCCAAAAGGCAAAGGAAGGTGCTTAGCATCCGCCTTGTGCGCAAAGCTTTCAGACTGCCAGAGGACTGCAGCTGTGGTAAGCCCGTTTGCTCATTTGACGTTAGAAGTCGCCTGCAAGATCTTCACCCGCATCTGGTTTATGCTGCTACCTGTTGTTAGGCGACAACAAGGGCACATGTAGCGTTTTTCCTGCCTCATTTTCCTAGGCCACGCTCTTCTGTGGCTCTTTAGTGCTTGCCAAACTCCTATGTGCGTGCTGCTGCTTCCATCTGACAAGGAGCACAGCCTTCTGACAGCAGCTTTCAACTTGTCTAAGAAAGAGCTTGGCCATTTAGATGTGATGCAAATCTGTGTGTGTCTAAGGTGCAGGTGCAAGCTCCTGACAAAGGTGTTCTCCAGGTTCAGTTTCTCCTTGCCAGACACATTGGAAGTGTTTTCCTCTGGCATTCGCACCAAGAGTCGCAGATTACTTAACTCAGGAGCTCTGAGAATGGAACGGCAAGAGGTGTTCCGCTTACGTCATAAACAGTGCTCCAGAGCGCTTAGCAACGGGCACAACGAAACGTGTCTGTAAGTTAGTGACCATTCCCGCCTAGTGCTGGCAATGCACGAGCACTGCCAAAAGGCAAAGGAAGGCGCTTAGCATCCGGCTTGTGCGCAAAGCTTTCAGACTGCCAGAGGACCGCAGCTGTGGTAAGCCCGTTTGCTCATTTGACGTTAGAAGTCGCCTGCAAGATCATCACCCGCATCTGGTTTATGCTGCTACCTGTTGTTAGGCGACAACAAGGGCACATGTAGCGTTTTTCCTGCCTCATTTTCCTAGGCCACGCTCTTCTGTGGCTCTTTAGTGCTTGCCAAACTCTTATGTGCGTGCTGCTGCTTCCATCTGTCAAGGAGCACAGCCTTCTGACAGCAGCTTTCAACTTGTCTAAGAAAGAGCTTGGCCATTTAGATGTGATGCAAATCTGTGTGTGTCTAAGGTGCAGGTGCAAGCTCCTGACAAAGGTGTTCTCCAGGTTCAGTTTCTCCTTGCCAGACACATTGGAAATGTTTTTCTCTGGCATTCGCACCAAGAGTAGCAGATTACTTAACTCAGGAGCTCTGAGAATGGAACGGCAAGAGGTGTTCCGCTTACGTCATAAACAGTGCTCCAGAGCGCTTAGCAACGGGCACAATGAAACGTGTCTCTGGGATAGTGACCATTCCCGCCTAGTGCAGGCAATGCACGAGCACTGCCAAAAGGCAAAGGAAGGCGCTTAGCATCCGGCTTGTGCGCAAAGCTTTCAGACTGCCAGAGGACCGCAGCTGTGGTAAGCCCGTTTGCTCATTTGACGTTAGAAGTCGCCTGCAAGATCTTCACCCGCATCTGGTTTATGCTGCTACCTGTTGTTAGGCGACAACAAGGGCACATGTAGCGTTTTTCCTGCCTCATTTTCCTAGGCCACGCTCTTCTGTGGCTCTGTAGTGCTTGCCAAACTCCTATGTGCGTGCTGCTGCTTCCATCTGACGAGGAGCACAGCCTTCTGACAGCAGCTTTCAACTTGTCTAAGAAAGAGCTTGGCCATTTAGATGTGATGCAAATCTGTGTGTGTCTAAGGTGCAGGTGCAAGCTCCTGACAAAGGTGTTCTCCAGGTTCAGTTTCTCCTTGCCAGACACATTGGAAATGTTTTTCTCTGGCATTCGCACCAAGAGTAGCAGATTACTTAACTCAGGAGCTCTGAGAATGGAACGGCAAGAGGTGTTCCGCTTACGTCATAAACAGTGCTCCAGAGCGCTTAGCAACGGGCACAACAAAACGTGTCTGTGGGATAGTGACCATTCCCGCCTAGTGCTGGCAATGCACGAGCACTGCCAAAAGGCAAAGGAAGGCGCTTAGCATCCGGCTTGTGCGCAAAGCTTTCAGACTGCCAGAGGACCGCAGCTGTGGTAAGCCCGTTTGCTCATTTGACGTTAGAAGTCGCCTGCAAGATCATCACCCGCATCTGGTTTATGCTGCTACCTGTTGTTAGGCGACAACAAGGGCACATGTAGCGATATGCTTTTTCCTGCCTCATTTTGCTAGACCACGCTCTTCTGTGGCTCTTTAGTTCTTGCCAAACTCCTATGTGCGTGCTGCTGCTTCCGTCTGACAAGGAGCACAGCCTTCTGACAGCAGCTTTCAACTTGTCTAAGAAAGAGCTTGGCCATTTAGATGTGATGCAAATCTGTGTGTGTCTAAGGTGCAGGTGCAAGCTCCTGACAAAGGTGTTCTCCAGGTTCAGTTTCTCCCTGCCAGACACATTGGAAATGTTTTTCTCTGGCATTCGCACCAAGAGTCTCACTTTGATTAACTCAGGAGCTCTGAGAATGGAACGGCAAGAGGTGTTCCGCTTACGTCATAAACAGTGCTCCAGAGCGCTTAGCAACGGGCACAACGAAACGTGTCTGTGGGATAGTGACCATTCCCGCCTAGTGCTGGCAATGCACGAGCACTGCCAAAAGGCAAAGGAAGGCGCTTAGCATCCGGCTTGTGCGCAAAGCTTTCAGACTGCCAGAGGACCGCAGCTGTGGTAAGCCCGTTTGCTCATTTGACGTTAGATGTCGCCTGCAAGATCTTCACCCGCATCTGGTTTATGCTGCTACCTGTTGTTAGGCGACAACAAGGGCACATGTAGCGTTTTTCCTGCCTCATTTTCCTAGGCCACGCTCTTCTGTGGCTCTTTAGTGCTTTCCAAACTCCTATGTGCGTGCTGCTGCTTCCATCTGACAAGGAGCACAGCCTTCTGACAGCAGCTTTCAACTTGTCTAAGAAAGAGCTTGGCCATTTAGATGTGATGCAAATCTGTGTGTGTCTAAGGTGCAGGTGCAAGCTCCTGACAAAGGTGTTCTCCAGGTTCAGTTTCTCCTTGCCAGACACATTGGAAATGTTTTTCTCTGGCATTCGCACCAAGAGTAGCAGATTACTTAACTCAGGAGCTCTGAGAATGGAACGGCAAGAGGTGTTCCGCTTACGTCATAAACAGTGCTCCAGAGCGCTTAGCAACGGGCACAACGAAACGTGTCTCTGGGTAAGTGACCATTCCCGCCTAGTGCTGGCAATGCACGAGCACTGCCAAAAGGCAAAGGAAGGTGCTTAGCATCCGGCTTGTGCGCAAAGCTTTCAGACTGCCAGAGGACCGCAGCTGTGGTAAGCCCGTTTGCTCATTTGACGTTAGAAGTCGCCTGCAAGATCATCACCCGCATCTGGTTTATGCTGCTACCTGTTGTTAGGCGACAACAAGGGCACATGTAGCGATATGCTTTTTCCTGCCTCATTTTCCTAGACCACGCTCTTCTGTGGCTCTTTAGTTCTTGCCAAACTCCTATGTGCGTGCTGCTGCTTCCGTCTGACAAGGAGCACAGCCTTCTGACAGCAGCTTTCAACTTGTCTAAGAAAGAGCTTGGCCATTTAGATGTGATGCAAATCTGTGTGTGTCTAAGGTGCAGGTGCAAGCTCTTGACAAAGGTGTTCTCCAGGTTCAGTTTCTCCCTGCCAGACACATTGGAAATGTTTTTCTCTGGCATTCGCACCAAGAGTCTCACTTTGATTAACTCAGGAGCTCTGAGAATGGAACGGCAAGAGGTGTTCCGCTTACGTCATAAACAGTGCTCCAGAGCGCTTAGCAACGGGCACAACGAAACGTGTCTGTGGGATAGTGACCATTCCCGCCTAGTGCTGGCAATGCACGAGCACTGCCAAAAGGCAAAGGAAGGCGCTTAGCATCCGGCTTGTGCGCAAAGCTTTCAGACTGCCAGAGGACCGCAGCTGTGGTAAGCCCGTTTGCTCATTTGACGTTAGATGTCGCCTGCAAGATCTTCACCCGCATCTGGTTTATGCTGCTACCTGTTGTTAGGCGACAACAAGGGCACATGTAGCGTTTTTCCTGCCTCATTTTGCTAGACCACGCTCTTCTGTGGCTCTTTAGTGCTTTCCAAACTCCTATGTGCGTGCTGCTGCTTCCATCTGACAAGGAGCACAGCCTTCTGACAGCAGCTTTCAACTTGTCTAAGAAAGAGCTTGGCCATTTAGATGTGATGCAAATCTGTGTGTGTCTAAGGTGCAGGTGCAAGCTCCTGACAAAGGTGTTCTCCAGGTTCAGTTTCTCCTTGCCAGACACATTGGAAATGTTTTTCTCTGGCATTCGCACCAAGAGTAGCAGATTACTTAACTCAGGAGCTCTGAGAATGGAACGGCAAGAGGTGTTCCGCTTACGTCATAAACAGTGCTCCAGAGCGCTTAGCAACGGGCACAACAAAACGTGTCTGTGGGATAGTGACCATTCCCGCCTAGTGCTGGCAATGCACGAGCACTGCCAAAAGGCAAAGGAAGGCGCTTAGCATCCGGCTTGTGCGCAAAGCTTTCAGACTGCCAGAGGACCGCAGCTGTGGTAAGCCCGTTTGCTCATTTGACGTTAGAAGTCGCCTGCAAGATCATCACCCGCATCTGGTTTATGCTGCTACCTGTTGTTAGGCGACAACAGGGGCACATGTAGCGATATGCTTTTTCCTGCCTCATTTTGCTAGACCACGCTCTTCTGTGGCTCTTTAGTTCTTGCCAAACTCCTATGTGCGTGCTGCTGCTTCCGTCTGACAAGGAGCACAGCCTTCTGACAGCAGCTTTCAACTTGTCTAAGAAAGAGCTTGGCCATTTAGATGTGATGCAAATCTGTGTGTGTCTAAGGTGCAGGTGCAAGCTCCTGACAAAGGTGTTCTCCAGGTTCAGTTTCTCCCTGCCAGACACATTGGAAATGTTTTTCTCTGGCATTCGCAGCAAGAGTCTCACTTTGATTAACTCAGGAGCTCTGAGAATGGAACGGCAAGAGGTGTTCCGCTTACGTCATAAACAGTGCTCCAGAGCGCTTAGCAACGGGCACAACGAAACGTGTCTGTGGGATAGTGACCATTCCCGCCTAGTGCTGGCAATGCACGAGCACTGCCAAAAGGCAAAGGAAGGCGCTTAGCATCCGGCTTGTGCGCAAAGCTTTCAGACTGCCAGAGGACCGCAGCTGTGGTAAGCCCGTTTGCTCATTTGACGTTAGATGTCGCCTGCAAGATCTTCACCCGCATCTGGTTTATGCTGCTACCTGTTGTTAGGCGACAACAAGGGCACATGTAGCGTTTTTCCTGCCTCATTTTCCTAGGCCACGCTCTTCTGTGGCTCTTTAGTGCTTGCCAAACTCCTATGTGCGTGCTGCTGCTTCCATCTGACAAGGAGCACAGCCTTCTGACAGCAGCTTTCAACTTGTCTAAGAAAGAGCTTGGCCATTTAGATGTGATGCAAATCTGTGTGTGTCTAAGGTGCAGGTGCAAGCTCCTGACAAAGGTGTTCTCCAGGTTCAGTTTCTCCTTGCCAGACACATTGGAAGTGTTTTCCTCTGGCATTCGCACCAAGAGTCGCAGATTACTTAACTCAGGAGCTCTGAGAATGGAACGGCAAGAGGTGTTCCGCTTACGTCATAAACAGTGCTCCAGAGCGCTTAGCAACGGGCACAACGAAACGTGTCTCTGGGATAGTGACCATTCCCGCCTAGTGCTGGCAATGCACGAGCACTGCCAAAAGGCAAAGGAAGGCGCTTAGCATCCGGCTTGTGCGCAAAGCTTTCAGACTGCCAGAGGACCGCAGCTGTGGTAAGCCCGTTTGCTCATTTGACGTTAGATGTCGCCTGCAAGATCTTCACCCGCATCTGGTTTATGCTGCTACCTGTTGTTAGGCGACAACAAGGGCACATGTAGCGATATGCTTTTTCCTGCCTCATTTTGCTAGACCACGCTCTTCTGTGGCTCTTTAGTTCTTGCCAAACTCCTATGTGCGTGCTGCTGCTTCCGTCTGACAAGGAGCACAGCCTTCTGACAGCAGCTTTCAACTTGTCTAAGAAAGAGCTTGGCCATTTAGATGTGATGCAAATCTGTGTGTGTCTAAGGTGCAGGTGCAAGCTCTTGACAAAGGTGTTCTCCAGGTTCAGTTTCTCCCTGCCAGACACATTGGAAATGTTTTTCTCTGGCATTCGCACCAAGAGTCTCACTTTGATTAACTCAGGAGCTCTGAGAATGGAACGGCAAGAGGTGTTCCGCTTACGTCATAAACAGTGCTCCAGAGCGCTTAGCAACGGGCACAACGAAACGTGTCTGTGGGATAGTGACCATTCCCGCCTAGTGCTGGCAATCCACGAGCACTGCCAAAAGGCAAAGGAAGGCGCTTAGCATCCGGCTTGTGCGCAAAGCTTTCAGACTGCCAGAGGACCGCAGCTGTGGTAAGCCCGTTTGCTCATTTGACGTTAGATGTCGCCTGCAAGGTCTTCACCCGCATCTGGTTTATGCTGCTACCTGTTGTTAGGCGACAACAAGGGCACATGTAGTGTTTTTCCTGCCTCATTTTGCTAGACCACGCTCTTCTGTGGCTCTTTAGTTCTTGCCAAACTCCTATGTGCGTGCTGCTGCTTCCATCTGACAAGGAGCACAGCCTTCTGACAGCAGCTTTCAACTTGTCTAAGAAAGAGCTTGGCCATTTAGATGTGATGCAAATCTGTGTGTGTCTAAGGTGCAGGTGCAAGCTCCTGACAAAGGTGTTCTCCAGGTTCAGTTTCTCCCTGCCAGACACATTGGAAATGTTTTTCTCTGGCATTCGCACCAAGAGTCTCACTTTGATTAACTCAGGAGCTCTGAGAATGGAACGGCAAGAGGTGTTCCGCTTACGTCATAAACAGTGCTCCAGAGCGCTTAGCAACGGGCACAACGAAACGTGTCTGTGGGATAGTGACCATTCCCGCCTAGTGCTGGCAATGCACGAGCACTGCCAAAAGGCAAAGGAAGGCGCTTAGCATCCGGCTTGTGCGCAAAGCTTTCAGACTGCCAGAGGACCGCAGCTGTGGTAAGCCCGTTTGCTCATTTGACGTTAGATGTCGCCTGCAAGATCTTCACCCGCATCTGGTTTATGCTGCTCCCTGTTGTTAGGCGACAACAAGGGCACATGTAGCGTTTTTCCTGCCTCATTTTCCTAGGCCACGCTCTTCTGTGGCTCTGTAGTGCTTTCCAAACTCCTATGTGCGTGCTGCTGCTTCCATCTGACAAGGAGCACAGCCTTCTGACAGCAGCTTTCAACTTGTCTAAGAAAGAGCTTGGCCATTTAGATGTGATGCAAATCTGTGTGTGTCTAAGGTGCAGGTGCAAGCTCCTGACAAAGGTGTTCTCCAGGTTCAGTTTCTCCTTGCCAGACACATTGGAAATGTTTTTCTCTGGCATTCGCACCAAGAGTAGCAGATTACTTAACTCAGGAGCTCTGAGAATGGAACGGCAAGAGGTGTTCCGCTTACGTCATAAACAGTGCTCCAGAGCGCTTAGCAACGGGCACAACGAAACGTGTCTGTGGGATAGTGACCATTCCCGCCTAGTGCTGGCAATGCACGAGCACTGCCAAAAGGCAAAGGAAGGCGCTTAGCATCCGGCTTGTGCGCAAAGCTTTCAGACTGCCAGAGGACCGCAGCTGTGGTAAGCCCGTTTGCTCATTTGACGTTAGAAGTCGCCTGCAAGATCATCACCCGCATCTGGTTTATGCTGCTACCTGTTGTTAGGCGACAACAAGGGCACATGTAGCGATATGCTTTTTCCTGCCTCATTTTCTTAGACCACGCTCTTCTGTGGCTCTTTAGTTCTTGCCAAACTCCTATGTGCGTGCTGCTGCTTCCGTCTGACAAGGAGCACAGCCTTCTGACAGCAGCTTTCAACTTGTCTAAGAAAGAGCTTGGCCATTTAGATGTGATGCAAATCTGTGTGTGTCTAAGGTGCAGGTGCAAGCTCCTGACAAAGGTGTTCTCCAGGTTCAGTTTCTCCCTGCCAGACACATTGGAAATGTTTTTCTCTGGCATTCGCAGCAAGAGTCTCACTTTGATTAACTCAGGAGCTCTGAGAATGGAACGGCAAGAGGTGTTCCGCTTACGTCATAAACAGTGCTCCAGAGCGCTTAGCAACGGGCACAACGAAACGTGTCTGTGGGATAGTGACCATTCCCGCCTAGTGCTGGCAATGCACGAGCACTGCCAAAAGGCAAAGGAAGGCGCTTAGCATCCGGCTTGTGCGCAAAGCTTTCAGACTGCCAGAGGACCGCAGCTGTGGTAAGCCCGTTTGCTCATTTGACGTTAGATGTCGCCTGCAAGATCTTCACCCGCATCTGGTTTATGCTGCTACCTGTTGTTAGGCGACAACAAGGGCACATGTAGCGTTTTTCCTGCCTCATTTTCCTAGGCCACGCTCTTCTGTGGCTCTTTAGTGCTTGCCAAACTCCTATGTGCGTGCTGCTGCTTCCATCTGACAAGGAGCACAGCCTTCTGACAGCAGCTTTCAACTTGTCTAAGAAAGAGCTTGGCCATTTAGATGTGATGCAAATCTGTGTGTGTCTAAGGTGCAGGTGCAAGCTCCTGACAAAGGTGTTCTCCAGGTTCAGTTTCTCCTTGCCAGACACATTGGAAATGTTTTTCTCTGGCATTCGCACCAAGAGTAGCAGATTACTTAACTCAGGAGCTCTGAGAATGGAACGGCAAGAGGTGTTCCGCTTACGTCATAAACAGTGCTCCAGAGCGCTTAGCAACGGGCACAACGAAACGTGTCTCTGAGATAGTGACCATTCCCGCCTAGTGCTGGCAATGCACGAGCACTGCCAAAAGGCAAAGGAAGGCGCTTAGCATCCGGCTTGTGCGCAAAGCTTTCAGACTGCCAGAGGACCGCAGCTGTGGTAAGCCCGTTTGCTCATTTGACGTTAGAAGTCGCCTGCAAGATCATCACCCGCATCTGGTTTATGCTGCTACCTGTTGTTAGGCGACAACAAGGGCACATGTAGCGAAATGCTTTTTCCTGCCTCATTTTCCTAGGCCACGCTCTTCTGTGGCTCTTTAGTTCTTGCCAAACTCCTATGTGCGTGCTGCTGCTTCCGTCTGACAAGGAGCACAGCCTTCTGACAGCAGCTTTCAACTTGTCTAAGAAAGAGCTTGGCCATTTAGATGTGATGCAAATCTGTGTGTGTCTAAGGTGCAGGTGCAAGCTCTTGACAAAGGTGTTCTCCAGGTTCAGTTTCTCCCTGCCAGACACATTGGAAATGTTTTTCTCTGGCATTCGCACCAAGAGTCTCACTTTGATTAACTCAGGAGCTCTGAGAATGGAACGGCAAGAGGTGTTCCGCTTACGTCATAAACAGTGCTCCAGAGCGCTTAGCAACGGGCACAACGAAACGTGTCTGTGGGATAGTGACCATTCCCGCCTAGTGCTGGCAATGCACGAGCACTGCCAAAAGGCAAAGGAAGGTGCTTAGCATCCGCCTTGTGCGCAAAGCTTTCAGACTGCCAGAGGACCGCAGCTGTGGTAAGCCCGTTTGCTCATTTGACGTTAGATGTCGCCTGCAAGATCTTCACCCGCATCTGGTTTATGCTGCTACCTGTTGTTAGGCGACAACAAGGGCACATGTAGCGTTTTTCCTGCCTCATTTTGCTAGACCACGCTCTTCTGTGGCTCTTTAGTTCTTGCCAAACTTTTATGTGCGTGCTGCTGCTTCCATCTGACAAGGAGCACAGCCTTCTGACAGCAGCTTTCAACTTGTCTAAGAAAGAGCTTGGCCATTTAGATGTGATGCAAATCTGTGTGTGTCTAAGGTGCAGGTGCAAGCTCCTGACAAAGGTGTTCTCCAGGTTCAGTTTCTCCTTGCCAGACACATTGGAAATGTTTTCCTCTGGCATTCGCACCAAGAGTCGCAGATTACTTAACTCAGGAGCTCTGAGAATGGAACGGCAAGAGGTGTTCCGCTTACGTCATAAACAGTGCTCCAGAGCGCTTAGCAACGGGCACAACGAAACGTGTCTCTGGGATAGTGACCATTCCCGCCTAGTGCTGGCAATGCACGAGCACTGCCAAAAGGCAAAGGAAGGCGCTTAGCATCCGGCTTGTGCGCAAAGCTTTCAGACTGCCAGAGGACCGCAGCTGTGGTAAGCCCGTTTGCTCATTTGACGTTAGATGTCGCCTGCAAGATCTTCACCCGCATCTGGTTTATGCTGCTACCTGTTGTTAGGCGACAACAAGGGCACATGTAGCGTTTTTCCTGCCTCATTTTCCTAGGCCACGCTCTTCTGTGGCTCTGTAGTGCTTTCCAAACTCCTATGTGCGTGCTGCTGCTTCCATCTGACAAGGAGCACAGCCTTCTGACAGCAGCTTTCAACTTGTCTAAGAAAGAGCTTGGCCATTTAGATGTGATGCAAATCTGTGTGTGTCTAAGGTGCAGGTGCAAGCTCCTGACAAAGGTGTTCTCCAGGTTCAGTTTCTCCTTGCCAGACACATTGGAAGTGTTTTCCTCTGGCATTCGCACCAAGAGTCGCAGATTACTTAACTCAGGAGCTCTGAGAATGGAACGGCAAGAGGTGTTCCGCTTACGTCATAAACAGTGCTCCAGAGCGCTTAGCAACGGGCACAACGAAACGTGTCTGTGGGATAGTGACCATTCCCGCCTAGTGCTGGCAATGCACGAGCACTGCCAAAAGGCAAAGGAAGGCGCTTAGCATCCGGCTTGTGCGCAAAGCTTTCAGACTGCCAGAGGACCGCAGCTGTGGTAAGCCCGTTTGCTCATTTGACGTTAGATGTCGCCTGCAAGATCTTCACCCGCATCTGGTTTATGCTGCTACCTGTTGTTAGGCGACAACAAGGGCACATGTAGCGATATGCTTTTTCCTGCCTCATTTTGCTAGACCACGCTCTTCTGTGGCTCTTTAGTTCTTGCCAAACTCCTATGTGCGTGCTGCTGCTTCCGTCTGACAAGGAGCACAGCCTTCTGACAGCAGCTTTCAACTTGTCTAAGAAAGAGCTTGGCCATTTAGATGTGATGCAAATCTGTGTGTGTCTAAGGTGCAGGTGCAAGCTCTTGACAAAGGTGTTCTCCAGGTTCAGTTTCTCCCTGCCAGACACATTGGAAATGTTTTTCTCTGGCATTCGCACCAAGAGTCTCACTTTGATTAACTCAGGAGCTCTGAGAATGGAACGGCAAGAGGTGTTCCGCTTACGTCATAAACAGTGCTCCAGAGCGCTTAGCAACGGGCACAACGAAACGTGTCTGTGGGATAGTGACCATTCCCGCCTAGTGCTGGCAATGCACGAGCACTGCCAAAAGGCAAAGGAAGGCGCTTAGCATCCGGCTTGTGCGCAAAGCTTTCAGACTGCCAGAGGACCGCAGCTGTGGTAAGCCCGTTTGCTCATTTGACGTTAGATGTCGCCTGCAAGGTCTTCACCCGCATCTGGTTTATGCTGCTACCTGTTGTTAGGCGACAACAAGGGCACATGTAGCGTTTTTCCTGCCTCATTTTGCTAGACCACGCTCTTCTGTGGCTCTTTAGTGCTTTCCAAACTCCTATGTGCATGCTGCTGCTTCCATCTGACAAGGAGCACAGCCTTCTGACAGCAGCTTTCAACTTGTCTAAGAAAGAGCTTGGCCATTTAGATGTGATGCAAATCTGTGTGTGTCTAAGGTGCAGGTGCAAGCTCCTGACAAAGGTGTTCTCCAGGTTCAGTTTCTCCTTGCCAGACACATTGGAAATGTTTTCCTCTGGCATTCGCACCAAGAGTCGCAGATTACTTAACTCAGGAGCTCTGAGAATGGAACGGCAAGAGGTGTTCCGCTTACGTCATAAACAGTGCTCCAGAGCGCTTAGCAACGGGCACAACGAAACGTGTCTGTGGGATAGTGACCATTCCCGCCTAGTGCTGGCAATCCACGAGCACTGCCAAAAGGCAAAGGAAGGCGCTTAGCATCCGGCTTGTGCGCAAAGCTTTCAGACTGCCAGAGGACCGCAGCTGTGGTAAGCCCGTTTGCTCATTTGACGTTAGATGTCGCCTGCAAGGTCTTCACCCGCATCTGGTTTATGCTGCTACCTGTTGTTAGGCGACAACAAGGGCACATGTAGCGTTTTTCCTGCCTCATTTTGCTAGACCACGCTCTTCTGTGGCTCTTTAGTTCTTGCCAAACTCCTATGTGCGTGCTGCTGCTTCCATCTGACAAGGAGCACAGCCTTCTGACAGCAGCTTTCAACTTGTCTAAGAAAGAGCTTGGCCATTTAGATGTGATGCAAATCTGTGTGTGTCTAAGGTGCAGGTGCAAGCTCCTGACAAAGGTGTTCTCCAGGTTCAGTTTCTCCTTGCCAGACACATTGGAAATGTTTTCCTCTGGCATTCGCACCAAGAGTCGCAGATTACTTAACTCAGGAGCTCTGAGAATGGAACGGCAAGAGGTGTTCCGCTTACGTCATAAACAGTGCTCCAGAGCGCTTAGCAACGGGCACAACGAAACGTGTCTCTGGGATAGTGACCATTCCCGCCTAGTGCTGGCAATGCACGAGCACTGCCAAAAGGCAAAGGAAGGCGCTTAGCATCCGGCTTGTGCGCAAAGCTTTCAGACTGCCAGAGGACCGCAGCTGTGGTAAGCCCGTTTGCTCATTTGACGTTAGATGTTGCCTGCAAGATCTTCACCCGCATCTGGTTTATGCTGCTACCTGTTGTTAGGCGACAACAAGGGCACATGTAGCGATATGCTTTTTCCTGCCTCATTTTGCTAGACCACGCTCTTCTGTGGCTCTTTAGTTCTTGCCAAACCTATATGTGCGTGCTGCTGCTTCCGTCTGACAAGGAGCACAGCCTTCTGACAGCAGCTTTCAACTTGTCTAAGAAAGAGCTTGGCCATTTAGATGTGATGCAAATCTGTGTGTGTCTAAGGTGCAGGTGCAAGCTCTTGACAAAGGTGTTCTCCAGGTTCAGTTTCTCCCTGCCAGACACATTGGAAATGTTTTTCTCTGGCATTCGCACCAAGAGTCTCACTTTGATTAACTCAGGAGCTCTGAGAATGGAACGGCAAGAGGTGTTCCGCTTACGTCATAAACAGTGCTCCAGAGCGCTTAGCAACGGGCACAACGAAACGTGTCTGTGGGATAGTGACCATTCCCGCCTAGTGCTGGCAATGCACGAGCACTGCCAAAAGGCAAAGGAAGGCGCTTAGCATCCGGCTTGTGCGCAAAGCTTTCAGACTGCCAGAGGACCGCAGCTGTGGTAAGCCCGTTTGCTCATTTGACGTTAGATGTCGCCTGCAAGGTCTTCACCCGCATCTGGTTTATGCTGCTACCTGTTGTTAGGCGACAACAAGGGCACATGTAGCGTTTTTCCTGCCTCATTTTGCTAGACCACGCTCTTCTGTGGCTCTTTAGTGCTTTCCAAACTCCTATGTGCATGCTGCTGCTTCCATCTGACAAGGAGCACAGCCTTCTGACAGCAGCTTTCAACTTGTCTAAGAAAGAGCTTGGCCATTTAGATGTGATGCAAATCTGTGTGTGTCTAAGGTGCAGGTGCAAGCTCCTGACAAAGGTGTTCTCCAGGTTCAGTTTCTCCTTGCCAGACACATTGGAAATGTTTTTCTCTGGCATTCGCACCAAGAGTCTCACTTTGATTAACTCAGGAGCTCTGAGAATGGAACGGCAAGAGGTGTTCCGCTTACGTCATAAACAGTGCTCCAGAGCGCTTAGCAACGGGCACAACGAAACGTGTCTGTGGGATAGTGACCATTCCCGCCTAGTGCTGGCAATCCACGAGCACTGCCAAAAGGCAAAGGAAGGCGCTTAGCATCCGGCTTGTGCGCAAAGCTTTCAGACTGCCAGAGGACCGCAGCTGTGGTAAGCCCGTTTGCTCATTTGACGTTAGATGTCGCCTGCAAGGTCTTCACCCGCATCTGGTTTATGCTGCTACCTGTTGTTAGGCGACAACAAGGGCACATGTAGCGTTTTTCCTGCCTCATTTTGCTAGACCACGCTCTTCTGTGGCTCTTTAGTGCTTGCCAAACTCCTATGTGCATGCTGCTGCTTCCATCTGACAAGGAGCACAGCCTTCTGACAGCAGCTTTCAACTTGTCTAAGAAAGAGCTTGGCCATTTAGATGTGATGCAAATCTGTGTGTGTCTAAGGTGCAGGTGCAAGCTCCTGACAAAGGTGTTCTCCAGGTTCAGTTTCTCCTTGCCAGACACATTGGAAATGTTTTCCTCTGGCATTCGCACCAAGAGTCACAGATTACTTAACTCAGGAGCTCTGAGAATGGAACGGCAAGAGGTGTTCCGCTTACGTCATAAACAGTGCTCCAGAGCGCTTAGCAACAGGCACAACGAAACGTGTCTCTGGGATAGTGACCATTCCCGCCTACTGCTGGCAATGCACGAGCACTGCCAAAAGGCAAAGGAAGGTGCTTAGCATCCGGGTTGTGCGCAAAGCTTTCAGACTGGCAGAGGACCGCAGCTGTGGTAAGCCCGTTTGCTCATTTGACGTTAGATGTCGCCTGCAAGATCTTCACCCGCATCTGGTTTATGCTGCTACCTGTTGTTAGGCGACAACAAGGGCACATGTAGCGTTTTTCCTGCCTCATTTTCCTAGGCCACGCTCTTCTGTGGCTCTTTAGTGCTTTCCAAACTCCTATGTGCGTGCTGCTGCTTCCATCTGACAAGGAGCACAGCCTTCTGACAGCAGCTTTCAACTTGTCTAAGAAAGAGCTTGGCCATTTAGATGTGATGCAAATCTGTGTGTGTCTAAGGTGCAGGTGCAAGCTCCTGACAAAGGTGTTCTCCAGGTTCAGTTTCTCCCTGCCAGACACATTGGAAATGTTTTCCTCTATCATTCGCAGCAAGAGTCGCAGATTACTTAACTCAGGAGCTCTGAGAATGGAACGGCAAGAGGTGTTCCGCTTACGTCATAAACAGTGCTCCAGAGCGCTTAGCAACGGGCACAACGAAACGTGTCTCTGTTTAAGTGACCATTCCCGCCTAGTGCTGGCAATGCACGAGCACTGCCAAAAGGCAAAGGAAGGTGCTTAGCATCCGGCTTGTGCGCAAAGCTTTCAGACTGCCAGAGGACCGCAGCTGTGGTAAGCCCGTTTGCTCATTTGACGTTAGATGTCGCCTGCAAGATCTTCACCCGCATCTGGTTTATGCTGCTACCTGTTGTTAGGCGACAACAAGGGCACATGTAGCGTTTTTCCTGCCTCATTTTCCTAGGCCACGCTCTTCTGTGGCTCTTTAGTGCTTTCCAAACTCCTATGTGCGTGCTGCTGCTTCCATCTGACAAGGAGCACAGCCTTCTGACAGCAGCTTTCAACTTGTCTAAGAAAGAGCTTGGCCATTTAGATGTGATGCAAATCTGTGTGTGTCTAAGGTGCAGGTGCAAGCTCCTGACAAAGGTGTTCTCCAGGTTCAGTTTCTCCTTGCCAGACACATTGGAAGTGTTTTCCTCTGGCATTCGCACCAAGAGTCGCAGATTACTTAACTCAGGAGCTCTGAGAATGGAACGGCAAGAGGTGTTCCGCTTACGTCATAAACAGTGCTCCAGAGCGCTTAGCAACGGGCACAACGAAACGTGTCTCTGGGATAGTGACCATTCCCACCTAGTGCTGGCAATGCACGAGCACTGCCAAAAGGCAAAGGAAGGCGCTTAGCATCCGGCTTGTGCGCAAAGCTTTCAGACTGCCAGAGGACCGCAGCTGTGGTAAGCCCGTTTGCTCATTTGACGTTAGATGTCGCCTGCAAGATCTTCACCCGCATCTGGTTTATGCTGCTACCTGTTGTTAGGCGACAACAAGGGCACATGTAGCGATATGCTTTTTCCTGCCTCATTTTGCTAGGCCACGCTCTTCTGTGGCTCTTTAGTTCTTGCCAAACCTATATGTGCGTGCTGCTGCTTCCGTCTGACAAGGAGCACAGCCTTCTGACAGCAGCTTTCAACTTGTCTAAGAAAGAGCTTGGCCATTTAGATGTGATGCAAATCTGTGTGTGTCTAAGGTGCAGGTGCAAGCTCTTGACAAAGGTGTTCTCCAGGTTCAGTTTCTCCCTGCCAGACACATTGGAAATGTTTTTCTCTGGCATTCGCACCAAGAGTCTCACTTTGATTAACTCAGGAGCTCTGAGAATGGAACGGCAAGAGGTGTTCCGCTTACGTCATAAACAGTGCTCCAGAGCGCTTAGCAACGGGCACAACGAAACGTGTCTGTGGGATAGTGACCATTCCCGCCTAGTGCTGGCAATCCACGAGCACTGCCAAAAGGCAAAGGAAGGCGCTTAGCATCCGGCTTGTGCGCAAAGCTTTCAGACTGCCAGAGGACCGCAGCTGTGGTAAGCCCGTTTGCTCATTTGACGTTAGATGTCGCCTGCAAGATCTTCACCCGCATCTGGTTTATGCTGCTACCTGTTGTTAGGCGACAACAAGGGCACATGTAGCGTTTTTCCTGCCTCATTTTCCTAGGCCACGCTCTTCTGTGGCTCTTTAGTGCTTTCCAAACTCCTATGTGCGTGCTGCTGCTTCCATCTGACAAGGAGCACAGCCTTCTGACAGCAGCTTTCAACTTGTCTAAGAAAGAGCTTGGCCATTTAGATGTGATGCAAATCTGTGTGTGTCTAAGGTGCAGGTGCAAGCTCCTGACAAAGGTGTTCTCCAGGTTCAGTTTCTCCTTGCCAGACACATTGGAAGTGTTTTCCTCTGGCATTCGCACCAAGAGTCGCAGATTACTTAACTCAGGAGCTCTGAGAATGGAACGGCAAGAGGTGTTCCGCTTACGTCATAAACAGTGCTCCAGAGCGCTTAGCAACGGGCACAACGAAACGTGTCTGTGGGATAGTGACCATTCCCGCCTAGTGCTGGCAATGCACGAGCACTGCCAAAAGGCAAAGGAAGGCGCTTAGCATCCGCCTTGTGCGCAAAGCTTTCAGACTGCCAGAGGACCGCAGCTGTGGTAAGCCCGTTTGCTCATTTGACGTTAGATGTCGCCTGCAAGATCTTCACCCGCATCTGGTTTATGCTGCTACCTGTTGTTAGGCAACAACAAGGGCACATGTAGCGATATGCTTTTTCCTGCCTCATTTTGCTAGACCACGCTCTTCTGTGGCTCTTTAGTTCTTGCCAAACTCCTATGTGCGTGCTGCTGCTTCCGTCTGACAAGGAGCACAGCCTTCTGACAGCAGCTTTCAACTTGTCTAAGAAAGAGCTTGGCCATTTAGATGTGATGCAAATCTGTGTGTGTCTAAGGTGCAGGTGCAAGCTCTTGACAAAGGTGTTCTCCAGGTTCAGTTTCTCCCTGCCAGACACATTGGAAATGTTTTTCTCTGGCATTCGCACCAAGAGTCTCACTTTGATTAACTCAGGAGCTCTGAGAATGGAACGGCAAGAGGTGTTCCGCTTACGTCATAAACAGTGCTCCAGAGCGCTTAGCAACGGGCACAACGAAACGTGTCTGTGGGATAGTGACCATTCCCGCCTAGTGCTGGCAATGCACGAGCACTGCCAAAAGGCAAAGGAAGGCGCTTAGCATCCGGCTTGTGCGCAAAGCTTTCAGACTGCCAGAGGACCGCAGCTGTGGTAAGCCCGTTTGCTCATTTGACGTTAGATGTCGCCTGCAAGGTCTTCACCCGCATCTGGTTTATGCTGCTACCTGTTGTTAGGCGACAACAAGGGCACATGTAGCGTTTTTCCTGCCTCATTTTGCTAGACCACGCTCTTCTGTGGCTCTTTAGTGCTTTCCAAACTCCTATGTGCATGCTGCTGCTTCCATCTGACAAGGAGCACAGCCTTCTGACAGCAGCTTTCAACTTGTCTAAGAAAGAGCTTGGCCATTTAGATGTGATGCAAATCTGTGTGTGTCTAAGGTGCAGGTGCAAGCTCCTGACAAAGGTGTTCTCCAGGTTCAGTTTCTCCTTGCCAGACACATTGGAAATGTTTTCCTCTGGCATTCGCACCAAGAGTCGCAGATTACTTAACTCAGGAGCTCTGAGAATGGAACGGCAAGAGGTGTTCCGCTTACGTCATAAACAGTGCTCCAGAGCGCTTAGCAACGGGCACAACGAAACGTGTCTCTGGGATAGTGACCATTCCCGCCTAGTGCTGGCAATCCACGAGCACTGCCAAAAGGCAAAGGAAGGCGCTTAGCATCCGGCTTGTGCGCAAAGCTTTCAGACTGCCAGAGGACCGCAGCTGTGGTAAGCCCGTTTGCTCATTTGACGTTAGATGTCGCCTGCAAGGTCTTCACCCGCATCTGGTTTATGCTGCTACCTGTTGTTAGGCGACAACAAGGGCACATGTAGCGTTTTTCCTGCCTCATTTTGCTAGACCACGCTCTTCTGTGGCTCTTTAGTTCTTGCCAAACTCCTATGTGCGTGCTGCTGCTTCCATCTGACAAGGAGCACAGCCTTCTGACAGCAGCTTTCAACTTGTCTAAGAAAGAGCTTGGCCATTTAGATGTGATGCAAATCTGTGTGTGTCTAAGGTGCAGGTGCAAGCTCCTGACAAAGGTGTTCTCCAGGTTCAGTTTCTCCTTGCCAGACACATTGGAAATGTTTTCCTCTGGCATTCGCACCAAGAGTCGCAGATTACTTAACTCAGGAGCTCTGAGAATGGAACGGCAAGAGGTGTTCCGCTTACGTCATAAACAGTGCTCCAGAGCGCTTAGCAACGGGCACAACGAAACGTGTCTCTGGGATAGTGACCATTCCCGCCTAGTGCTGGCAATGCACGAGCACTGCCAAAAGGCAAAGGAAGGCGCTTAGCATCCGGCTTGTGCGCAAAGCTTTCAGACTGCCAGAGGACCGCAGCTGTGGTAAGCCCGTTTGCTCATTTGACGTTAGATGTCGCCTGCAAGATCTTCACCCGCATCTGGTTTATGCTGCTACCTGTTGTTAGGCGACAACAAGGGCACATGTAGCGATATGCTTTTTCCTGCCTCATTTTGCTAGACCACGCTCTTCTGTGGCTCTTTAGTTCTTGCCAAACCTATATGTGCGTGCTGCTGCTTCCGTCTGACAAGGAGCACAGCCTTCTGACAGCAGCTTTCAACTTGTCTAAGAAAGAGCTTGGCCATTTAGATGTGATGCAAATCTGTGTGTGTCTAAGGTGCAGGTGCAAGCTCTTGACAAAGGTGTTCTCCAGGTTCAGTTTCTCCCTGCCAGACACATTGGAAATGTTTTTCTCTGGCATTCGCACCAAGAGTCTCACTTTGATTAACTCAGGAGCTCTGAGAATGGAACGGCAAGAGGTGTTCCGCTTACGTCATAAACAGTGCTCCAGAGCGCTTAGCAACGGGCACAACGAAACGTGTCTCTGGGATAGTGACCATTCCCGCCTAGTGCTGGCAATCCACGAGCACTGCCAAAAGGCAAAGGAAGGCGCTTAGCATCCGGCTTGTGCGCAAAGCTTTCAGACTGCCAGAGGACCGCAGCTGTGGTAAGCCCGTTTGCTCATTTGACGTTAGATGTCGCCTGCAAGGTCTTCACCCGCATCTGGTTTATGCTGCTACCTGTTGTTAGGCGACAACAAGGGCACATGTAGCGTTTTTCCTGCCTCATTTTGCTAGACCACGCTCTTCTGTGGCTCTTTAGTGCTTGCCAAACTCCTATGTGCATGCTGCTGCTTCCATCTGACAAGGAGCACAGCCTTCTGACAGCAGCTTTCAACTTGTCTAAGAAAGAGCTTGGCCATTTAGATGTGATGCAAATCTGTGTGTGTCTAAGGTGCAGGTGCAAGCTCCTGACAAAGGTGTTCTCCAGGTTCAGTTTCTCCTTGCCAGACACATTGGAAATGTTTTCCTCTGGCATTCGCACCAAGAGTCGCAGATTACTTAACTCAGGAGCTCTGAGAATGGAACGGCAAGAGGTGTTCCGCTTACGTCATAAACAGTGCTCCAGAGCGCTTAGCAACAGGCACAACGAAACGTGTCTCTGGGATAGTGACCATTCCCGCCTACTGCTGGCAATGCAGGAGCACTGCCAAAAGGCAAAGGAAGGTGCTTAGCATCCGGGTTGTGCGCAAAGCTTTCAGACTGGCAGAGGACCGCAGCTGTGGTAAGCCCGTTTGCTCATTTGACGTTAGATGTCGCCTGCAAGATCTTCACCCGCATCTGGTTTATGCTGCTACCTGTTGTTAGGCGACAACAAGGGCACATGTAGCGTTTTTCCTGCCTCATTTTCCTAGGCCACGCTCTTCTGTGGCTCTTTAGTGCTTTCCAAACTCCTATGTGCGTGCTGCTGCTTCCATCTGACAAGGAGCACAGCCTTCTGACAGCAGCTTTCAACTTGTCTAAGAAAGAGCTTGGCCATTTAGATGTGATGCAAATCTGTGTGTGTCTAAGGTGCAGGTGCAAGCTCCTGACAAAGGTGTTCTCCAGGTTCAGTTTCTCCCTGCCAGACACATTGGAAATGTTTTCCTCTATCATTCGCAGCAAGAGTCGCAGATTACTTAACTCAGGAGCTCTGAGAATGGAACGGCAAGAGGTGTTCCGCTTACGTCATAAACAGTGCTCCAGAGCGCTTAGCAACGGGCACAACGAAACGTGTCTCTGTTTAAGTGACCATTCCCGCCTAGTGCTGGCAATGCACGAGCACTGCCAAAAGGCAAAGGAAGGTGCTTAGCATCCGGCTTGTGCGCAAAGCTTTCAGACTGCCAGAGGACCGCAGCTGTGGTAAGCCCGTTTGCTCATTTGACGTTAGATGTCGCCTGCAAGATCTTCACCCGCATCTGGTTTATGCTGCTACCTGTTGTTAGGCGACAACAAGGGCACATGTAGCGTTTTTCCTGCCTCATTTTCCTAGGCCACGCTCTTCTGTGGCTCTTTAGTGCTTTCCAAACTCCTATGTGCGTGCTGCTGCTTCCATCTGACAAGGAGCACAGCCTTCTGACAGCAGCTTTCAACTTGTCTAAGAAAGAGCTTGGCCATTTAGATGTGATGCAAATCTGTGTGTGTCTAAGGTGCAGGTGCAAGCTCCTGACAAAGGTGTTCTCCAGGTTCAGTTTCTCCTTGCCAGACACATTGGAAGTGTTTTCCTCTGGCATTCGCACCAAGAGTCGCAGATTACTTAACTCAGGAGCTCTGAGAATGGAACGGCAAGAGGTGTTCCGCTTACGTCATAAACAGTGCTCCAGAGCGCTTAGCAACGGGCACAACGAAACGTGTCTCTGGGATAGTGACCATTCCCACCTAGTGCTGGCAATGCACGAGCACTGCCAAAAGGCAAAGGAAGGCGCTTAGCATCCGGCTTGTGCGCAAAGCTTTCAGACTGGCAGAGGACCGCAGCTGTGGTAAGCCCGTTTGCTCATTTGACGTTAGATGTCGCCTGCAAGATCTTCACCCGCATCTGGTTTATGCTGCTACCTGTTGTTAGGCGACAACAAGGGCACATGTAGCGATATGCTTTTTCCTGCCTCATTTTGCTAGGCCACGCTCTTCTGTGGCTCTTTAGTTCTTGCCAAACCTATATGTGCGTGCTGCTGCTTCCGTCTGACAAGGAGCACAACCTTCTGACAGCAGCTTTCAACTTGTCTAAGAAAGAGCTTGGCCATTTAGATGTGATGCAAATCTGTGTGTGTCTAAGGTGCAGGTGCAAGCTCTTGACAAAGGTGTTCTCCAGGTTCAGTTTCTCCCTGCCAGACACATTGGAAATGTTTTTCTCTGGCATTCGCACCAAGAGTCTCACTTTGATTAACTCAGGAGCTCTGAGAATGGAACGGCAAGAGGTGTTCCGCTTACGTCATAAACAGTGCTCCAGAGCGCTTAGCAACGGGCACAACGAAACGTGTCTCTGGGATAGTGACCATTCCCACCTAGTGCTGGCAATGCACGAGCACTGCCAAAAGGCAAAGGAAGGCGCTTAGCATCCGGCTTGTGCGCAAAGCTTTCAGACTGGCAGAGGACCGCAGCTGTGGTAAGCCCGTTTGCTCATTTGACGTTAGATGTCGCCTGCAAGATCTTCACCCGCATCTGGTTTATGCTGCTACCTGTTGTTAGGCGACAACAAGGGCACATGTAGCGATATGCTTTTTCCTGCCTCATTTTGCTAGGCCACGCTCTTCTGTGGCTCTTTAGTTCTTGCCAAACCTATATGTGCGTGCTGCTGCTTCCGTCTGACAAGGAGCACAGCCTTCTGACAGCAGCTTTCAACTTGTCTAAGAAAGAGCTTGGCCATTTAGATGTGATGCAAATCTGTGTGTGTCTAAGGTGCAGGTGCAAGCTCTTGACAAAGGTGTTCTCCAGGTTCAGTTTCTCCCTGCCAGACACATTGGAAATGTTTTTCTCTGGCATTCGCACCAAGAGTCTCACTTTGATTAACTCAGGAGCTCTGAGAATGGAACGGCAAGAGGTGTTCCGCTTACGTCATAAACAGTGCTCCAGAGCGCTTAGCAACGGGCACAACGAAACGTGTCTGTGGGATAGTGACCATTCCCGCCTAGTGCTGGCAATGCACGAGCACTGCCAAAAGGCAAAGGAAGGTGCTTAGCATCCGCCTTGTGCGCAAAGCTTTCAGACTGCCAGAGGACCGCAGCTGTGGTAAGCCCGTTTGCTCATTTGACGTTAGATGTCGCCTGCAAGATCTTCACCCGCATCTGGTTTATGCTGCTACCTGTTGTTAGGCGACAACAAGGGCACATGTAGCGTTTTTCCTGCCTCATTTTGCTAGACCACGCTCTTCTGTGGCTCTTTAGTTCTTGCCAAACTTTTATGTGCGTGCTGCTGCTTCCATCTGACAAGGAGCACAGCCTTCTGACAGCAGCTTTCAACTTGTCTAAGAAAGAGCTTGGCCATTTAGATGTGATGCAAATCTGTGTGTGTCTAAGGTGCAGGTGCAAGCTCCTGACAAAGGTGTTCTCCAGGTTCAGTTTCTCCTTGCCAGACACATTGGAAGTGTTTTCCTCTGGCATTCGCACCAAGAGTCGCAGATTACTTAACTCAGGAGCTCTGAGAATGGAACGGCAAGAGGTGTTCCGCTTACGTCATAAACAGTGCTCCAGAGCGCTTAGCAACGGGCACAACGAAACGTGTCTGTGGGATAGTGACCATTCCCGCCTAGTGCTGGCAATGCACGAGCACTGCCAAAAGGCAAAGGAAGGCGCTTAGCATCCGGCTTGTGCGCAAAGCTTTCAGACTGCCAGAGGACCGCAGCTGTGGTAAGCCCGTTTGCTCATTTGACGTTAGATGTCGCCTGCAAGATCTTCACCCGCATCTGGTTTATGCTGCTACCTGTTGTTAGGCGACAACAAGGGCACATGTAGCGATATGCTTTTTCCTGCCTCATTTTGCTAGACCACGCTCTTCTGTGGCTCTTTAGTTCTTGCCAAACTCCTATGTGCGTGCTGCTGCTTCCGTCTGACAAGGAGCACAGCCTTCTGACAGCAGCTTTCAACTTGTCTAAGAAAGAGCTTGGCCATTTAGATGTGATGCAAATCTGTGTGTGTCTAAGGTGCAGGTGCAAGCTCTTGACAAAGGTGTTCTCCAGGTTCAGTTTCTCCCTGCCAGACACATTGGAAATGTTTTTCTCTGGCATTCGCACCAAGAGTCTCACTTTGATTAACTCAGGAGCTCTGAGAATGGAACGGCAAGAGGTGTTCCGCTTACGTCATAAACAGTGCTCCAGAGCGCTTAGCAACGGGCACAACGAAACGTGTCTGTGGGATAGTGACCATTCCCGCCTAGTGCTGGCAATGCACGAGCACTGCCAAAAGGCAAAGGAAGGCGCTTAGCATCCGGCTTGTGCGCAAAGCTTTCAGACTGCCAGAGGACCGCAGCTGTGGTAAGCCCGTTTGCTCATTTGACGTTAGATGTCGCCTGCAAGGTCTTCACCCGCATCTGGTTTATGCTGCTACCTGTTGTTAGGCGACAACAAGGGCACATGTAGCGTTTTTCCTGCCTCATTTTGCTAGACCACGCTCTTCTGTGGCTCTTTAGTTCTTGCCAAACTCCTATGTGCGTGCTGCTGCTTCCATCTGACAAGGAGCACAGCCTTCTGACAGCAGCTTTCAACTTGTCTAAGAAAGAGCTTGGCCATTTAGATGTGATGCAAATCTGTGTGTGTCTAAGGTGCAGGTGCAAGCTCCTGACAAAGGTGTTCTCCAGGTTCAGTTTCTCCTTGCCAGACACATTGGAAATGTTTTCCTCTGGCATTCGCACCAAGAGTCGCAGATTACTTAACTCAGGAGCTCTGAGAATGGAACGGCAAGAGGTGTTCCGCTTACGTCATAAACAGTGCTCCAGAGCGCTTAGCAACGGGCACAACGAAACGTGTCTGTGGGATAGTGACCATTCCCGCCTAGTGCTGGCAATGCACGAGCACTGCCAAAAGGCAAAGGAAGGCGCTTAGCATCCGGCTTGTGCGCAAAGCTTTCAGACTGCCAGAGGACCGCAGCTGTGGTAAGCCCGTTTGCTCATTTGACGTTAGATGTCGCCTGCAAGGTCTTCACCCGCATCTGGTTTATGCTGCTACCTGTTGTTAGGCGACAACAAGGGCACATGTAGCGTTTTTCCTGCCTCATTTTGCTAGACCACGCTCTTCTGTGGCTCTTTAGTGCTTGCCAAACTCCTATGTGCATGCTGCTGCTTCCATCTGACAAGGAGCACAGCCTTCTGACAGCAGCTTTCAACTTGTCTAAGAAAGAGCTTGGCCATTTAGATGTGATGCAAATCTGTGTGTGTCTAAGGTGCAGGTGCAAGCTCCTGACAAAGGTGTTCTCCAGGTTCAGTTTCTCCTTGCCAGACACATTGGAAGTGTTTTCCTCTGGCATTCGCACCAAGAGTCGCAGATTACTTAACTCAGGAGCTCTGAGAATGGAACGGCAAGAGGTGTTCCGCTTACGTCATAAACAGTGCTCCAGAGCGCTTAGCAACGGGCACAACGAAACGTGTCTCTGGGATAGTGACCATTCCCGCCTAGTGCTGGCAATGCACGAGCACTGCCAAAAGGCAAAGGAAGGCGCTTAGCATCCGGCTTGTGCGCAAAGCTTTCAGACTGCCAGAGGACCGCAGCTGTGGTAAGCCCGTTTGCTCATTTGACGTTAGATGTCGCCTGCAAGATCTTCACCCGCATCTGGTTTATGCTGCTACCTGTTGTTAGGCGACAACAAGGGCACATGTAGCGATATGCTTTTTCCTGCCTCATTTTGCTAGACCACGCTCTTCTGTGGCTCTTTAGTTCTTGCCAAACTCCTATGTGCGTGCTGCTGCTTCCGTCTGACAAGGAGCACAGCCTTCTGACAGCAGCTTTCAACTTGTCTAAGAAAGAGCTTGGCCATTTAGATGTGATGCAAATCTGTGTGTGTCTAAGGTGCAGGTGCAAGCTCTTGACAAAGGTGTTCTCCAGGTTCAGTTTCTCCCTGCCAGACACATTGGAAATGTTTTTCTCTGGCATTCGCACCAAGAGTCTCACTTTGATTAACTCAGGAGCTCTGAGAATGGAACGGCAAGAGGTGTTCCGCTTACGTCATAAACAGTGCTCCAGAGCGCTTAGCAACGGGCACAACGAAACGTGTCTCTGGGATAGTGACCATTCCCGCCTAGTGCTGGCAATCCACGAGCACTGCCAAAAGGCAAAGGAAGGTGCTTAGCATCCGCCTTGTGCGCAAAGCTTTCAGACTGCCAGAGGACCGCAGCTGTGGTAAGCCCGTTTGCTCATTTGACGTTAGATGTCGCCTGCAAGATCTTCACCCGCATCTGGTTTATGCTGCTACCTGTTGTTAGGCGACAACAAGGGCACATGTAGCGTTTTTCCTGCCTCATTTTGCTAGACCACGCTCTTCTGTGGCTCTTTAGTTCTTGCCAAACTTTTATGTGCGTGCTGCTGCTTCCATCTGACAAGGAGCACAGCCTTCTGACAGCAGCTTTCAACTTGTCTAAGAAAGAGCTTGGCCATTTAGATGTGATGCAAATCTGTGTGTGTCTAAGGTGCAGGTGCAAGCTCCTGACAAAGGTGTTCTCCAGGTTCAGTTTCTCCTTGCCAGACACATTGGAAGTGTTTTCCTCTGGCATTCGCACCAAGAGTCGCAGATTACTTAACTCAGGAGCTCTGAGAATGGAACGGCAAGAGGTGTTCCGCTTACGTCATAAACAGTGCTCCAGAGCGCTTAGCAACGGGCACAACGAAACGTGTCTCTGGGATAGTGACCATTCCCGCCTAGTGCTGGCAATGCACGAGCACTGCCAAAAGGCAAAGGAAGGCGCTTAGCATCCGGCTTGTGCGCAAAGCTTTCAGACTGCCAGAGGACCGCAGCTGTGGTAAGCCCGTTTGCTCATTTGACGTTAGATGTCGCCTGCAAGATCTTCACCCGCATCTGGTTTATGCTGCTACCTGTTGTTAGGCGACAACAAGGGCACATGTAGCGATATGCTTTTTCCTGCCTCATTTTGCTAGACCACGCTCTTCTGTGGCTCTTTAGTTCTTGCCAAACTCCTATGTGCGTGCTGCTGCTTCCGTCTGACAAGGAGCACAGCCTTCTGACAGCAGCTTTCAACTTGTCTAAGAAAGAGCTTGGCCATTTAGATGTGATGCAAATCTGTGTGTGTCTAAGGTGCAGGTGCAAGCTCTTGACAAAGGTGTTCTCCAGGTTCAGTTTCTCCCTGCCAGACACATTGGAAATGTTTTTCTCTGGCATTCGCACCAAGAGTCTCACTTTGATTAACTCAGGAGCTCTGAGAATGGAACGGCAAGAGGTGTTCCGCTTACGTCATAAACAGTGCTCCAGAGCGCTTAGCAACGGGCACAACGAAACGTGTCTGTGGGATAGTGACCATTCCCGCCTAGTGCTGGCAATGCACGAGCACTGCCAAAAGGCAAAGGAAGGCGCTTAGCATCCGGCTTGTGCGCAAAGCTTTCAGACTGCCAGAGGACCGCAGCTGTGGTAAGCCCGTTTGCTCATTTGACGTTAGATGTCGCCTGCAAGGTCTTCACCCGCATCTGGTTTATGCTGCTACCTGTTGTTAGGCGACAACAAGGGCACATGTAGCGTTTTTCCTGCCTCATTTTGCTAGACCACGCTCTTCTGTGGCTCTTTAGTTCTTGCCAAACTCCTATGTGCGTGCTGCTGCTTCCATCTGACAAGGAGCACAGCCTTCTGACAGCAGCTTTCAACTTGTCTAAGAAAGAGCTTGGCCATTTAGATGTGATGCAAATCTGTGTGTGTCTAAGGTGCAGGTGCAAGCTCCTGACAAAGGTGTTCTCCAGGTTCAGTTTCTCCTTGCCAGACACATTGGAAATGTTTTCCTCTGGCATTCGCACCAAGAGTCGCAGATTACTTAACTCAGGAGCTCTGAGAATGGAACGGCAAGAGGTGTTCCGCTTACGTCATAAACAGTGCTCCAGAGCGCTTAGCAACGGGCACAACGAAACGTGTCTGTGGGATAGTGACCATTCCCGCCTAGTGCTGGCAATGCACGAGCACTGCCAAAAGGCAAAGGAAGGCGCTTAGCATCCGGCTTGTGCGCAAAGCTTTCAGACTGCCAGAGGACCGCAGCTGTGGTAAGCCCGTTTGCTCATTTGACGTTAGATGTCGCCTGCAAGATCTTCACCCGCATCTGGTTTATGCTGCTACCTGTTGTTAGGCGACAACAAGGGCACATGTAGCGATATGCTTTTTCCTGCCTCATTTTGCTAGACCACGCTCTTCTGTGGCTCTTTAGTTCTTGCCAAACTCCTATGTGCGTGCTGCTGCTTCCGTCTGACAAGGAGCACAGCCTTCTGACAGCAGCTTTCAACTTGTCTAAGAAAGAGCTTGGCCATTTAGATGTGATGCAAATCTGTGTGTGTCTAAGGTGCAGGTGCAAGCTCTTGACAAAGGTGTTCTCCAGGTTCAGTTTCTCCCTGCCAGACACATTGGAAATGTTTTTCTCTGGCATTCGCACCAAGAGTCTCACTTTGATTAACTCAGGAGCTCTGAGAATGGAACGGCAAGAGGTGTTCCGCTTACGTCATAAACAGTGCTCCAGAGCGCTTAGCAACGGGCACAACGAAACGTGTCTGTGGGATAGTGACCATTCCCGCCTAGTGCTGGCAATGCACGAGCACTGCCAAAAGGCAAAGGAAGGCGCTTAGCATCCGGCTTGTGCGCAAAGCTTTCAGACTGCCAGAGGACCGCAGCTGTGGTAAGCCCGTTTGCTCATTTGACGTTAGATGTCGCCTGCAAGGTCTTCACCCGCATCTGGTTTATGCTGCTACCTGTTGTTAGGCGACAACAAGGGCACATGTAGCGTTTTTCCTGCCTCATTTTGCTAGACCACGCTCTTCTGTGGCTCTTTAGTTCTTGCCAAACTCCTATGTGCGTGCTGCTGCTTCCATCTGACAAGGAGCACAGCCTTCTGACAGCAGCTTTCAACTTGTCTAAGAAAGAGCTTGGCCATTTAGATGTGATGCAAATCTGTGTGTGTCTAAGGTGCAGGTGCAAGCTCCTGACAAAGGTGTTCTCCAGGTTCAGTTTCTCCTTGCCAGACACATTGGAAATGTTTTCCTCTGGCATTCGCACCAAGAGTCGCAGATTACTTAACTCAGGAGCTCTGAGAATGGAACGGCAAGAGGTGTTCCGCTTACGTCATAAACAGTGCTCCAGAGCGCTTAGCAACGGGCACAACGAAACGTGTCTGTGGGATAGTGACCATTCCCGCCTAGTGCTGGCAATGCACGAGCACTGCCAAAAGGCAAAGGAAGGCGCTTAGCATCCGGCTTGTGCGCAAAGCTTTCAGACTGCCAGAGGACCGCAGCTGTGGTAAGCCCGTTTGCTCATTTGACGTTAGATGTCGCCTGCAAGGTCTTCACCCGCATCTGGTTTATGCTGCTACCTGTTGTTAGGCGACAACAAGGGCACATGTAGCGTTTTTCCTGCCTCATTTTGCTAGACCACGCTCTTCTGTGGCTCTTTAGTGCTTGCCAAACTCCTATGTGCATGCTGCTGCTTCCATCTGACAAGGAGCACAGCCTTCTGACAGCAGCTTTCAACTTGTCTAAGAAAGAGCTTGGCCATTTAGATGTGATGCAAATCTGTGTGTGTCTAAGGTGCAGGTGCAAGCTCCTGACAAAGGTGTTCTCCAGGTTCAGTTTCTCCTTGCCAGACACATTGGAAATGTTTTCCTCTGGCATTCGCACCAAGAGTCGCAGATTACTTAACTCAGGAGCTCTGAGAATGGAACGGCAAGAGGTGTTCCGCTTACGTCATAAACAGTGCTCCAGAGCGCTTAGCAACGGGCACAACGAAACGTGTCTCTGGGATAGTGACCATTCCCGCCTAGTGCTGGCAATCCACGAGCACTGCCAAAAGGCAAAGGAAGGCGCTTAGCATCCGGCTTGTGCGCAAAGCTTTCAGACTGCCAGAGGACCGCAGCTGTGGTAAGCCCGTTTGCTCATTTGACGTTAGATGTCGCCTGCAAGATCTTCACCCGCATCTGGTTTATGCTGCTACCTGTTGTTAGGCGACAACAAGGGCACATGTAGCATTTTTCCTGCCTCATTTTCCTAGGCCACGCTCTTCTGTGGCTCTTTAGTGCTTTCCAAACTCCTATGTGCGTGCTGCTGCTTCCATCTGACAAGGAGCACAGCCTTCTGACAGCAGCTTTCAACTTGTCTAAGAAAGAGCTTGGCCATTTAGATGTGATGCAAATCTGTGTGTGTCTAAGGTGCAGGTGCAAGCTCCTGACAAAGGTGTTCTCCAGGTTCAGTTTCTCCTTGCCAGACACATTGGAAGTGTTTTCCTCTGGCATTCGCACCAAGAGTCGCAGATTACTTAACTCAGGAGCTCTGAGAATGGAACGGCAAGAGGTGTTCCGCTTACGTCATAAACAGTGCTCCAGAGCGCTTAGCAACGGGCACAACGAAACGTGTCTCTGGGATAGTGACCATTCCCGCCTAGTGCTGGCAATGCACGAGCACTGCCAAAAGGCAAAGGAAGGCGCTTAGCATCCGGCTTGTGCGCAAAGCTTTCAGACTGCCAGAGGACCGCAGCTGTGGTAAGCCCGTTTGCTCATTTGACGTTAGATGTCGCCTGCAAGATCTTCACCCGCATCTGGTTTATGCTGCTACCTGTTGTTAGGCGACAACAAGGGCACATGTAGCGATATGCTTTTTCCTGCCTCATTTTGCTAGACCACGCTCTTCTGTGGCTCTTTAGTTCTTGCCAAACTCCTATGTGCGTGCTGCTGCTTCCGTCTGACAAGGAGCACAGCCTTCTGACAGCAGCTTTCAACTTGTCTAAGAAAGAGCTTGGCCATTTAGATGTGATGCAAATCTGTGTGTGTCTAAGGTGCAGGTGCAAGCTCTTGACAAAGGTGTTCTCCAGGTTCAGTTTCTCCCTGCCAGACACATTGGAAATGTTTTTCTCTGGCATTCGCACCAAGAGTCTCACTTTGATTAACTCAGGAGCTCTGAGAATGGAACGGCAAGAGGTGTTCCGCTTACGTCATAAACAGTGCTCCAGAGCGCTTAGCAACGGGCACAACGAAACGTGTCTCTGGGATAGTGACCATTCCCGCCTAGTGCTGGCAATGCACGAGCACTGCCAAAAGGCAAAGGAAGGCGCTTAGCATCCGGCTTGTGCGCAAAGCTTTCAGACTGCCAGAGGACCGCAGCTGTGGTAAGCCCGTTTGCTCATTTGACGTTAGATGTCGCCTGCAAGGTCTTCACCCGCATCTGGTTTATGCTGCTACCTGTTGTTAGGCGACAACAAGGGCACATGTATCGTTTTTCCTGCCTCATTTTGCTAGACCACGCTCTTCTGTGGCTCTTTAGTGCTTTCCAAACTCCTATGTGCATGCTGCTGCTTCCATCTGACAAGGAGCACAGCCTTCTGACAGCAGCTTTCAACTTGTCTAAGAAAGAGCTTGGCCATTTAGATGTGATGCAAATCTGTGTGTGTCTAAGGTGCAGGTGCAAGCTCCTGACAAAGGTGTTCTCCAGGTTCAGTTTCTCCTTGCCAGACACATTGGAAATGTTTTCCTCTGGCATTCGCACCAAGAGTCGCAGATTACTTAACTCAGGAGCTCTGAGAATGGAACGGCAAGAGGTGTTCCGCTTACGTCATAAACAGTGCTCCAGAGCGCTTAGCAACGGGCACAACGAAACGTGTCTCTGGGATAGTGACCATTCCCGCCTAGTGCTGGCAATCCACGAGCACTGCCAAAAGGCAAAGGAAGGCGCTTAGCATCCGGCTTGTGCGCAAAGCTTTCAGACTGCCAGAGGACCGCAGCTGTGGTAAGCCCGTTTGCTCATTTGACGTTAGATGTCGCCTGCAAGGTCTTCACCCGCATCTGGTTTATGCTGCTACCTGTTGTTAGGCGACAACAAGGGCACATGTAGCGTTTTTCCTGCCTCATTTTGCTAGACCACGCTCTTCTGTGGCTCTTTAGTTCTTGCCAAACTCCTATGTGCGTGCTGCTACTTCCATCTGACAAGGAGCACAGCCTTCTGACAGCAGCTTTCAACTTGTCTAAGAAAGAGCTTGGCCATTTAGATGTGATGCAAATCTGTGTGTGTCTAAGGTGCAGGTGCAAGCTCCTGACAAAGGTGTTCTCCAGGTTCAGTTTCTCCTTGCCAGACACATTGGAAATGTTTTCCTCTGGCATTCGCACCAAGAGTCGCAGATTACTTAACTCAGGAGCTCTGAGAATGGAACGGCAAGAGGTGTTCCGCTTACGTCATAAACAGTGCTCCAGAGCGCTTAGCAACGGCCACAACGAAACGTGTCTCTGGGATAGTGACCATTCCCGCCTAGTGCTGGCAATGCACGAGCACTGCCAAAAGGCAAAGGAAGGCGCTTAGCATCCGGCTTGTGCGCAAAGCTTTCAGACTGCCAGAGGACCGCAGCTGTGGTAAGCCCGTTTGCTCATTTGACGTTAGATGTCGCCTGCAAGGTCTTCACCCGCATCTGGTTTATGCTGCTACCTGTTGTTAGGCGACAACAAGGGCACATGTAGCGTTTTTCCTGCCTCATTTTGCTAGACCACGCTCTTCTGTGGCTCTTTAGTGCTTGCCAAACTCCTATGTGCATGCTGCTGCTTCCATCTGACAAGGAGCACAGCCTTCTGACAGCAGCTTTCAACTTGTCTAAGAAAGAGCTTGGCCATTTAGATGTGATGCAAATCTGTGTGTGTCTAAGGTGCAGGTGCAAGCTCCTGACAAAGGTGTTCTCCAGGTTCAGTTTCTCCTTGCCAGACACATTGGAAATGTTTTCCTCTGGCATTCGCACCAAGAGTCGCAGATTACTTAACTCAGGAGCTCTGAGAATGGAACGGCAAGAGGTGTTCCGCTTACGTCATAAACAGTGCTCCAGAGCGCTTAGCAACGGGCACAACGAAACGTGTCTCTGGGATAGTGACCATTCCCGCCTAGTGCTGGCAATCCACGAGCACTGCCAAAAGGCAAAGGAAGGCGCTTAGCATCCGGCTTGTGCGCAAAGCTTTCAGACTGCCAGAGGACCGCAGCTGTGGTAAGCCCGTTTGCTCATTTGACGTTAGATGTCGCCTGCAAGGTCTTCACCCGCATCTGGTTTATGCTGCTACCTGTTGTTAGGCGACAACAAGGGCACATGTAGCGTTTTTCCTGCCTCATTTTGCTAGACCACGCTCTTCTGTGGCTCTTTAGTTCTTGCCAAACTCCTATGTGCGTGCTGCTGCTTCCATCTGACAAGGAGCACAGCCTTCTGACAGCAGCTTTCAACTTGTCTAAGAAAGAGCTTGGCCATTTAGATGTGATGCAAATCTGTGTGTGTCTAAGGTGCAGGTGCAAGCTCCTGACAAAGGTGTTCTCCAGGTTCAGTTTCTCCTTGCCAGACACATTGGAAATGTTTTCCTCTGGCATTCGCACCAAGAGTCGCAGATTACTTAACTCAGGAGCTCTGAGAATGGAACGGCAAGAGGTGTTCCGCTTACGTCATAAACAGTGCTCCAGAGCGCTTAGCAACGGGCACAACGAAAACGTGTCTCTGGGATAGTGACCATTCCCGCCTAGTGCTGGCAATGCACGAGCACTGCCAAAAGGCAAAGGAAGGCGCTTAGCATCCGCCTTGTGCGCAAAGCTTTCAGACTGCCAGAGGACCGCAGCTGTGGTAAGCCCGTTTGCTCATTTGACGTTAGATGTCGCCTGCAAGATCTTCACCCGCATCTGGTTTATGCTGCTACCTGTTGTTAGGCGACAACAAGGGCACATGTAGCGTTTTTCCTGCCTCATTTTCCTAGGCCACGCTCTTCTGTGGCTCTTTAGTGCTTTCCAAACTCCTATGTGCGTGCTGCTGCTTCCATCTGACAAGGAGCACAGCCTTCTGACAGCAGCTTTCAACTTGTCTAAGAAAGAGCTTGGCCATTTAGATGTGATGCAAATCTGTGTGTGTCTAAGGTGCAGGTGCAAGCTCCTGACAAAGGTGTTCTCCAGGTTCAGTTTCTCCTTGCCAGACACATTGGAAGTGTTTTTCTCTGGCATTCGCACCAAGAGTAGCAGATTACTTAACTCAGGAGCTCTGAGAATGGAACGGCAAGAGGTGTTCCGCTTACGTCATAAACAGTGCTCCAGAGCGCTTAGCAACGGGCACAACAAAACGTGTCTGTGGGATAGTGACCATTCCCGCCTAGTGCTGGCAATGCACGAGCACTGCCAAAAGGCAAAGGAAGGCGCTTAGCATCCGCCTTGTGCGCAAAGCTTTCAGACTGCCAGAGGACCGCAGCTGTGGTAAGCCCGTTTGCTCATTTGACGTTAGATGTCGCCTGCAAGATCTTCACCCGCATCTGGTTTATGCTGCTACCTGTTGTTAGGCGACAACAAGGGCACATGTAGCGATATGCTTTTTCCTGCCTCATTTTGCTAGGCCACGCTCTTCTGTGGCTCTTTAGTTCTTGCCAAACCTATATGTGCGTGCTGCTGCTTCCGTCTGACAAGGAGCACAGCCTTCTGACAGCAGCTTTCAACTTGTCTAAGAAAGAGCTTGGCCATTTAGATGTGATGCAAATCTGTGTGTGTCTAAGGTGCAGGTGCAAGCTCTTGACAAAGGTGTTCTCCAGGTTCAGTTTCTCCCTGCCAGACACATTGGAAATGTTTTTCTCTGGCATTCGCACCAAGAGTCTCACTTTGATTAACTCAGGAGCTCTGAGAATGGAACGGCAAGAGGTGTTCCGCTTACGTCATAAACAGTGCTCCAGAGCGCTTAGCAACGGGCACAACGAAACGTGTCTCTGGGATAGTGACCATTCCCGCCTAGTGCTGGCAATCCACGAGCACTGCCAAAAGGCAAAGGAAGGTGCTTAGCATCCGCCTTGTGCGCAAAGCTTTCAGACTGCCAGAGGACCGCAGCTGTGGTAAGCCCGTTTGCTCATTTGACGTTAGATGTCGCCTGCAAGATCTTCACCCGCATCTGGTTTATGCTGCTACCTGTTGTTAGGCGACAACAAGGGCACATGTAGCGTTTTTCCTGCCTCATTTTGCTAGACCACGCTCTTCTGTGGCTCTTTAGTTCTTGCCAAACTCCTATGTGCGTGCTGCTGCTTCCGTCTGACAAGGAGCACAGCCTTCTGACAGCAGCTTTCAACTTGTCTAAGAAAGAGCTTGGCCATTTAGATGTGATGCAAATCTGTGTGTGTCTAAGGTGCAGGTGCAAGCTCTTGACAAAGGTGTTCTCCAGGTTCAGTTTCTCCCTGCCAGACACATTGGAAATGTTTTTCTCTGGCATTCGCACCAAGAGTCTCACTTTGATTAACTCAGGAGCTCTGAGAATGGAACGGCAAGAGGTGTTCCGCTTACGTCATAAACAGTGCTCCAGAGCGCTTAGCAACGGGCACAACGAAACGTGTCTGTGGGATAGTGACCATTCCCGCCTAGTGCTGGCAATCCACGAGCACTGCCAAAAGGCAAAGGAAGGCGCTTAGCATCCGGCTTGTGCGCAAAGCTTTCAGACTGCCAGAGGACCGCAGCTGTGGTAAGCCCGTTTGCTCATTTGACGTTAGATGTCGCCTGCAAGGTCTTCACCCGCATCTGGTTTATGCTGCTACCTGTTGTTAGGCGACAACAAGGGCACATGTAGCGTTTTTCCTGCCTCATTTTGCTAGACCACGCTCTTCTGTGGATCTTTAGTTCTTGCCAAACTCCTATGTGCGTGCTGCTGCTTCCATCTGACAAGGAGCACAGCCTTCTGACAGCAGCTTTCAACTTGTCTAAGAAAGAGCTTGGCCATTTAGATGTGATGCAAATCTGTGTGTGTCTAAGGTGCAGGTGCAAGCTCCTGACAAAGGTGTTCTCCAGGTTCAGTTTCTCCTTGCCAGACACATTGGAAATGTTTTCCTCTGGCATTCGCACCAAGAGTCGCAGATTACTTAACTCAGGAGCTCTGAGAATGGAACGGCAAGAGGTGTTCCGCTTACGTCATAAACAGTGCTCCAGAGCGCTTAGCAACGGGCACAACGAAACGTGTCTGTGGGATAGTGACCATTCCCGCCTAGTGCTGGCAATGCACGAGCACTGCCAAAAGGCAAAGGAAGGCGCTTAGCATCCGGCTTGTGCGCAAAGCTTTCAGACTGCCAGAGGACCGCAGCTGTGGTAAGCCCGTTTGCTCATTTGACGTTAGATGTCACCTGCAAGATCTTCACCCGCATCTGGTTTATGCTGCTACCTGTTGTTAGGCGACAACAAGGGCACATGTAGCGATATGCTTTTTCCTGCCTCATTTTGCTAGACCACGCTCTTCTGTGGCTCTTTAGTTCTTGCCAAACTCCTATGTGCGTGCTGCTGCTTCCGTCTGACAAGGAGCACAGCCTTCTGACAGCAGCTTTCAACTTGTCTAAGAAAGAGCTTGGCCATTTAGATGTGATGCAAATCTGTGTGTGTCTAAGGTGCAGGTGCAAGCTCTTGACAAAGGTGTTCTCCAGGTTCAGTTTCTCCCTGCCAGACACATTGGAAATGTTTTTCTCTGGCATTCGCACCAAGAGTCTCACTTTGATTAACTCAGGAGCTCTGAGAATGGAACGGCAAGAGGTGTTCCGCTTACGTCATAAACAGTGCTCCAGAGCGCTTAGCAACGGGCACAACGAAACGTGTCTGTGGGATAGTGACCATTCCCGCCTAGTGCTGGCAATGCACGAGCACTGCCAAAAGGCAAAGGAAGGCGCTTAGCATCCGGCTTGTGCGCAAAGCTTTCAGACTGCCAGAGGACCGCAGCTGTGGTAAGCCCGTTTGCTCATTTGACGTTAGATGTCGCCTGCAAGGTCTTCACCCGCATCTGGTTTATGCTGCTACCTGTTGTTAGGCGACAACAAGGGCACATGTAGCGTTTTTCCTGCCTCATTTTGCTAGACCACGCTCTTCTGTGGCTCTTTAGTTCTTGCCAAACTCCTATGTGCGTGCTGCTGCTTCCATCTGACAAGGAGCACAGCCTTCTGACAGCAGCTTTCAACTTGTCTAAGAAAGAGCTTGGCCATTTAGATGTGATGCAAATCTGTGTGTGTCTAAGGTGCAGGTGCAAGCTCCTGACAAAGGTGTTCTCCAGGTTCAGTTTCTCCTTGCCAGACACATTGGAAATGTTTTCCTCTGGCATTCGCACCAAGAGTCGCAGATTACTTAACTCAGGAGCTCTGAGAATGGAACGGCAAGAGGTGTTCCGCTTACGTCATAAACAGTGCTCCAGAGCGCTTAGCAACGGGCACAACGAAACGTGTCTGTGGGATAGTGACCATTCCCGCCTAGTGCTGGCAATGCACGAGCACTGCCAAAAGGCAAAGGAAGGCGCTTAGCATCCGGCTTGTGCGCAAAGCTTTCAGACTGCCAGAGGACCGCAGCTGTGGTAAGCCCGTTTGCTCATTTGACGTTAGATGTCGCCTGCAAGGTCTTCACCCGCATCTGGTTTATGCTGCTACCTGTTGTTAGGCGACAACAAGGGCACATGTAGCGTTTTTCCTGCCTCATTTTGCTAGACCACGCTCTTCTGTGGCTCTTTAGTGCTTGCCAAACTCCTATGTGCATGCTGCTGCTTCCATCTGACAAGGAGCACAGCCTTCTGACAGCAGCTTTCAACTTGTCTAAGAAAGAGCTTGGCCATTTAGATGTGATGCAAATCTGTGTGTGTCTAAGGTGCAGGTGCAAGCTCCTGACAAAGGTGTTCTCCAGGTTCAGTTTCTCCTTGCCAGACACATTGGAAATGTTTTCCTCTGGCATTCGCACCAAGAGTCGCAGATTACTTAACTCAGGAGCTCTGAGAATGGAACGGCAAGAGGTGTTCCGCTTACGTCATAAACAGTGCTCCAGAGCGCTTAGCAACGGGCACAACGAAACGTGTCTCTGGGATAGTGACCATTCCCGCCTAGTGCTGGCAATGCACGAGCACTGCCAAAAGGCAAAGGAAGGCGCTTAGCATCCGGCTTGTGCGCAAAGCTTTCAGACTGCCAGAGGACCGCAGCTGTGGTAAGCCCGTTTGCTCATTTGACGTTAGATGTCGCCTGCAAGATCTTCACCCGCATCTGGTTTATGCTGCTACCTGTTGTTAGGCGACAACAAGGGCACATGTAGCGTTTTTCCTGCCTCATTTTGCTAGACCACGCTCTTCTGTGGCTCTTTAGTGCTTTCCAAACTCCTATGTGCGTGCTGCTGCTTCCATCTGACAAGGAGCACAGCCTTCTGACAGCAGCTTTCAACTTGTCTAAGAAAGAGCTTGGCCATTTAGATGTGATGCAAATCTGTGTGTGTCTAAGGTGCAGGTGCAAGCTCCTGACAAAGGTGTTCTCCAGGTTCAGTTTCTCCTTGCCAGACACATTGGAAGTGTTTTCCTCTGGCATTCGCACCAAGAGTCGCAGATTACTTAACTCAGGAGCTCTGAGAATGGAACGGCAAGAGGTGTTCCGCTTACGTCATAAACAGTGCTCCAGAGCGCTTAGCAACGGGCACAACGAAACGTGTCTGTGGGATAGTGACCATTCCCGCCTAGTGCTGGCAATGCACGAGCACTGCCAAAAGGCAAAGGAAGGCGCTTAGCATCCGGCTTGTGCGCAAAGCTTTCAGACTGCCAGAGGACCGCAGCTGTGGTAAGCCCGTTTGCTCATTTGACGTTAGATGTCGCCTGCAAGATCTTCACCCGCATCTGGTTTATGCTGCTACCTGTTGTTAGGCGACAACAAGGGCACATGTAGCGATATGCTTTTTCCTGCCTCATTTTGCTAGACCACGCTCTTCTGTGGCTCTTTAGTTCTTGCCAAACTCCTATGTGCGTGCTGCTGCTTCCGTCTGACAAGGAGCACAGCCTTCTGACAGCAGCTTTCAACTTGTCTAAGAAAGAGCTTGGCCATTTAGATGTGATGCAAATCTGTGTGTGTCTAAGGAGCAGGTGCAAGCTCTTGACAAAGGTGTTCTCCAGGTTCAGTTTCTCCCTGCCAGACACATTGGAAATGTTTTTCTCTGGCATTCGCACCAAGAGTCTCACTTTGATTAACTCAGGAGCTCTGAGAATGGAACGGCAAGAGGTGTTCCGCTTACGTCATAAACAGTGCTCCAGAGCGCTTAGCAACGGGCACAACGAAACGTGTCTGTGGGATAGTGACCATTCCCGCCTAGTGCTGGCAATGCACGAGCACTGCCAAAAGGCAAAGGAAGGCGCTTAGCATCCGGCTTGTGCGCAAAGCTTTCAGACTGCCAGAGGACCGCAGCTGTGGTAAGCCCGTTTGCTCATTTGACGTTAGATGTCGCCTGCAAGGTCTTCACCCGCATCTGGTTTATGCTGCTACCTGTTGTTAGGCGACAACAAGGGCACATGTAGCGTTTTTCCTGCCTCATTTTGCTAGACCACGCTCTTCTGTGGCTCTTTAGTGCTTTCCAAACTCCTATGTGCATGCTGCTGCTTCCATCTGACAAGGAGCACAGCCTTCTGACAGCAGCTTTCAACTTGTCTAAGAAAGAGCTTGGCCATTTAGATGTGATGCAAATCTGTGTGTGTCTAAGGTGCAGGTGCAAGCTCCTGACAAAGGTGTTCTCCAGGTTCAGTTTCTCCTTGCCAGACACATTGGAAATGTTTTCCTCTGGCATTCGCACCAAGAGTCGCAGATTACTTAACTCAGGAGCTCTGAGAATGGAACGGCAAGAGGTGTTCCGCTTACGTCATAAACAGTGCTCCAGAGCGCTTAGCAACGGGCACAACGAAACGTGTCTCTGGGATAGTGACCATTCCCGCCTAGTGCTGGCAATCCACGAGCACTGCCAAAAGGCAAAGGAAGGCGCTTAGCATCCGGCTTGTGCGCAAAGCTTTCAGACTGCCAGAGGACCGCAGCTGTGGTAAGCCCGTTTGCTCATTTGACGTTAGATGTCGCCTGCAAGGTCTTCACCCGCATCTGGTTTATGCTGCTACCTGTTGTTAGGCGACAACAAGGGCACATGTAGCGTTTTTCCTGCCTCATTTTGCTAGACCACGCTCTTCTGTGGATCTTTAGTTCTTGCCAAACTCCTATGTGCGTGCTGCTGCTTCCATCTGACAAGGAGCACAGCCTTCTGACAGCAGCTTTCAACTTGTCTAAGAAAGAGCTTGGCCATTTAGATGTGATGCAAATCTGTGTGTGTCTAAGGTGCAGGTGCAAGCTCCTGACAAAGGTGTTCTCCAGGTTCAGTTTCTCCTTGCCAGACACATTGGAAATGTTTTCCTCTGGCATTCGCACCAAGAGTCGCAGATTACTTAACTCAGGAGCTCTGAGAATGGAACGGCAAGAGGTGTTCCGCTTACGTCATAAACAGTGCTCCAGAGCGCTTAGCAACGGGCACAACGAAACGTGTCTGTGGGATAGTGACCATTCCCGCCTAGTGCTGGCAATGCACGAGCACTGCCAAAAGGCAAAGGAAGGCGCTTAGCATCCGGCTTGTGCGCAAAGCTTTCAGACTGCCAGAGGACCGCAGCTGTGGTAAGCCCGTTTGCTCATTTGACGTTAGATGTCGCCTGCAAGGTCTTCACCCGCATCTGGTTTATGCTGCTACCTGTTGTTAGGCGACAACAAGGGCACATGTAGCGTTTTTCCTGCCTCATTTTGCTAGACCACGCTCTTCTGTGGCTCTTTAGTGCTTGCCAAACTCCTATGTGCATGCTGCTGCTTCCATCTGACAAGGAGCACAGCCTTCTGACAGCAGCTTTCAACTTGTCTAAGAAAGAGCTTGGCCATTTAGATGTGATGCAAATCTGTGTGTGTCTAAGGTGCAGGTGCAAGCTCCTGACAAAGGTGTTCTCCAGGTTCAGTTTCTCCTTGCCAGACACATTGGAAATGTTTTCCTCTGGCATTCGCACCAAGAGTCGCAGATTACTTAACTCAGGAGCTCTGAGAATGGAACGGCAAGAGGTGTTCCGCTTACGTCATAAACAGTGCTCCAGAGCGCTTAGCAACGGGCACAACGAAACGTGTCTCTGGGATAGTGACCATTCCCGCCTAGTGCTGGCAATCCACGAGCACTGCCAAAAGGCAAAGGAAGGCGCTTAGCATCCGGCTTGTGCGCAAAGCTTTCAGACTGCCAGAGGACCGCAGCTGTGGTAAGCCCGTTTGCTCATTTGACGTTAGATGTCGCCTGCAAGGTCTTCACCCGCATCTGGTTTATGCTGCTACCTGTTGTTAGGCGACAACAAGGGCACATGTAGCGTTTTTCCTGCCTCATTTTGCTAGACCACGCTCTTCTGTGGCTCTTTAGTTCTTGCCAAACTCCTATGTGCGTGCTGCTGCTTCCATCTGACAAGGAGCACAGCCTTCTGACAGCAGCTTTCAACTTGTCTAAGAAAGAGCTTGGCCATTTAGATGTGATGCAAATCTGTGTGTGTCTAAGGTGCAGGTGCAAGCTCCTGACAAAGGTGTTCTCCAGGTTCAGTTTCTCCTTGCCAGACACATTGGAAATGTTTTCCTCTGGCATTCGCACCAAGAGTCGCAGATTACTTAACTCAGGAGCTCTGAGAATGGAACGGCAAGAGGTGTTCCGCTTACGTCATAAACAGTGCTCCAGAGCGCTTAGCAACGGGCACAACGAAAACGTGTCTCTGGGATAGTGACCATTCCCGCCTAGTGCTGGCAATGCACGAGCACTGCCAAAAGGCAAAGGAAGGCGCTTAGCATCCGCCTTGTGCGCAAAGCTTTCAGACTGCCAGAGGACCGCAGCTGTGGTAAGCCCGTTTGCTCATTTGACGTTAGATGTCGCCTGCAAGGTCTTCACCCGCATCTGGTTTATGCTGCTACCTGTTGTTAGGCGACAACAAGGGCACATGTAGCGTTTTTCCTGCCTCATTTTGCTAGACCACGCTCTTCTGTGGCTCTTTAGTGCTTTCCAAACTCCTATGTGCATGCTGCTGCTTCCATCTGACAAGGAGCACAGCCTTCTGACAGCAGCTTTCAACTTGTCTAAGAAAGAGCTTGGCCATTTAGATGTGATGCAAATCTGTGTGTGTCTAAGGTGCAGGTGCAAGCTCCTGACAAAGGTGTTCTCCAGGTTCAGTTTCTCCTTGCCAGACACATTGGAAATGTTTTCCTCTGGCATTCGCACCAAGAGTCGCAGATTACTTAACTCAGGAGCTCTGAGAATGGAACGGCAAGAGGTGTTCCGCTTACGTCATAAACAGTGCTCCAGAGCGCTTAGCAACAGGCACAACGAAACGTGTCTCTGGGATAGTGACCATTCCCGCCTACTGCTGGCAATGCACGAGCACTGCCAAAAGGCAAAGGAAGGTGCTTAGCATCCGGGTTGTGCGCAAAGCTTTCAGACTGGCAGAGGACCGCAGCTGTGGTAAGCCCGTTTGCTCATTTGACGTTAGATGTCGCCTGCAAGATCTTCACCCGCATCTGGTTTATGCTGCTACCTGTTGTTAGGCGACAACAAGGGCACATGTAGCGTTTTTCCTGCCTCATTTTCCTAGGCCACGCTCTTCTGTGGCTCTTTAGTGCTTTCCAAACTCCTATGTGCGTGCTGCTGCTTCCATCTGACAAGGAGCACAGCCTTCTGACAGCAGCTTTCAACTTGTCTAAGAAAGAGCTTGGCCATTTAGATGTGATGCAAATCTGTGTGTGTCTAAGGTGCAGGTGCAAGCTCCTGACAAAGGTGTTCTCCAGGTTCAGTTTCTCCTTGCCAGACACATTGGAAATGTTTTTCTCTGGCATTCGCACCAAGAGTAGCAGATTACTTAACTCAGGAGCTCTGAGAATGGAACGGCAAGAGGTGTTCCGCTTACGTCATAAACAGTGCTCCAGAGCGCTTAGCAACGGGCACAACGAAACGTGTCTGTGGGATAGTGACCATTCCCGCCTAGTGCTGGCAATGCACGAGCACTGCCAAAAGGCAAAGGAAGGCGCTTAGCATCCGGCTTGTGCGCAAAGCTTTCAGACTGCCAGAGGACCGCAGCTGTGGTAAGCCCGTTTGCTCATTTGACGTTAGATGTCGCCTGCAAGGTCTTCACCCGCATCTGGTTTATGCTGCTACCTGTTGTTAGGCGACAACAAGGGCACATGTAGCGTTTTTCCTGCCTCATTTTGCTAGACCACGCTCTTCTGTGGCTCTTTAGTGCTTTCCAAACTCCTATGTGCATGCTGCTGCTTCCATCTGACAAGGAGCACAGCCTTCTGACAGCAGCTTTCAACTTGTCTAAGAAAGAGCTTGGCCATTTAGATGTGATGCAAATCTGTGTGTGTCTAAGGTGCAGGTGCAAGCTCCTGACAAAGGTGTTCTCCAGGTTCAGTTTCTCCTTGCCAGACACATTGGAAATGTTTTCCTCTGGCATTCGCACCAAGAGTCGCAGATTACTTAACTCAGGAGCTCTGAGAATGGAACGGCAAGAGGTGTTCCGCTTACGTCATAAACAGTGCTCCAGAGCGCTTAGCAACAGGCACAACGAAACGTGTCTGTGGGATAGTGACCATTCCCGCCTACTGCTGGCAATGCACGAGCACTGCCAAAAGGCAAAGGAAGGTGCTTAGCATCCGGGTTGTGCGCAAAGCTTTCAGACTGGCAGAGGACCGCAGCTGTGGTAAGCCCGTTTGCTCATTTGACGTTAGATGTCGCCTGCAAGATCTTCACCCGCATCTGGTTTATGCTGCTACCTGTTGTTAGGCGACAACAAGGGCACATGTAGCGTTTTTCCTGCCTCATTTTCCTAGGCCACGCTCTTCTGTGGCTCTTTAGTGCTTTCCAAACTCCTATGTGCGTGCTGCTGCTTCCATCTGACAAGGAGCACAGCCTTCTGACAGCAGCTTTCAACTTGTCTAAGAAAGAGCTTGGCCATTTAGATGTGATGCAAATCTGTGTGTGTCTAAGGTGCAGGTGCAAGCTCCTGACAAAGGTGTTCTCCAGGTTCAGTTTCTCCTTGCCAGACACATTGGAAATGTTTTTCTCTGGCATTCGCACCAAGAGTAGCAGATTACTTAACTCAGGAGCTCTGAGAATGGAACGGCAAGAGGTGTTCCGCTTACGTCATAAACAGTGCTCCAGAGCGCTTAGCAACGGGCACAACGAAACGTGTCTCTGGGTAAGTGACCATTCCCGCCTAGTGCTGGCAATGCACGAGCACTGCCAAAAGGCAAAGGAAGGCGCTTAGCATCCGGCTTGTGCGCAAAGCTTTCAGACTGCCAGAGGACCGCAGCTGTGGTAAGCCCGTTTGCTCATTTGACGTTAGATGTCGCCTGCAAGATCTTCACCCGCATCTGGTTTATGCTGCTACCTGTTGTTAGGCGACAACAAGGGCACATGTAGCGATATGCTTTTTCCTGCCTCATTTTGCTAGACCACGCTCTTCTGTGGCTCTTTAGTTCTTGCCAAACTCCTATGTGCGTGCTGCTGCTTCCGTCTGACAAGGAGCACAGCCTTCTGACAGCAGCTTTCAACTTGTCTAAGAAAGAGCTTGGCCATTTAGATGTGATGCAAATCTGTGTGTGTCTAAGGTGCAGGTGCAAGCTCTTGACAAAGGTGTTCTCCAGGTTCAGTTTCTCCCTGCCAGACACATTGGAAATGTTTTTCTCTGGCATTCGCACCAAGAGTCTCACTTTGATTAACTCAGGAGCTCTGAGAATGGAACGGCAAGAGGTGTTCCGCTTACGTCATAAACAGTGCTCCAGAGCGCTTAGCAACGGGCACAACGAAACGTGTCTCTGGGATAGTGACCATTCCCGCCTAGTGCTGGCAATCCACGAGCACTGCCAAAAGGCAAAGGAAGGCGCTTAGCATCCGGCTTGTGCGCAAAGCTTTCAGACTGCCAGAGGACCGCAGCTGTGGTAAGCCCGTTTGCTCATTTGACGTTAGATGTCGCCTGCAAGGTCTTCACCCGCATCTGGTTTATGCTGCTACCTGTTGTTAGGCGACAACAAGGGCACATGTAGCGTTTTTCCTGCCTCATTTTGCTAGACCACGCTCTTCTGTGGCTCTTTAGTTCTTGCCAAACTCCTATGTGCGTGCTGCTGCTTCCATCTGACAAGGAGCACAGCCTTCTGACAGCAGCTTTCAACTTGTCTAAGAAAGAGCTTGGCCATTTAGATGTGATGCAAATCTGTGTGTGTCTAAGGTGCAGGTGCAAGCTCCTGACAAAGGTGTTCTCCAGGTTCAGTTTCTCCTTGCCAGACACATTGGAAATGTTTTCCTCTGGCATTCGCACCAAGAGTCGCAGATTACTTAACTCAGGAGCTCTGAGAATGGAACGGCAAGAGGTGTTCCGCTTACGTCATAAACAGTGCTCCAGAGCGCTTAGCAACGGGCACAACGAAACGTGTCTGTGGGATAGTGACCATTCCCGCCTAGTGCTGGCAATGCACGAGCACTGCCAAAAGGCAAAGGAAGGCGCTTAGCATCCGGCTTGTGCGCAAAGCTTTCAGACTGCCAGAGGACCGCAGCTGTGGTAAGCCCGTTTGCTCATTTGACGTTAGATGTCGCCTGCAAGATCTTCACCCGCATCTGGTTTATGCTGCTACCTGTTGTTAGGCGACAACAAGGGCACATGTAGCGTTTTTCCTGCCTCATTTTCCTAGGCCACGCTCTTCTGTGGCTCTTTAGTGCTTTCCAAACTCCTATGTGCGTGCTGCTGCTTCCATCTGACAAGGAGCACAGCCTTCTGACAGCAGCTTTCAACTTGTCTAAGAAAGAGCTTGGCCATTTAGATGTGATGCAAATCTGTGTGTGTCTAAGGTGCAGGTGCAAGCTCCTGACAAAGGTGTTCTCCAGGTTCAGTTTCTCCTTGCCAGACACATTGGAAGTGTTTTTCTCTGGCATTCGCACCAAGAGTAGCAGATTACTTAACTCAGGAGCTCTGAGAATGGAACGGCAAGAGGTGTTCCGCTTACGTCATAAACAGTGCTCCAGAGCGCTTAGCAACGGGCACAACAAAACGTGTCTGTGGGATAGTGACCATTCCCGCCTAGTGCTGGCAATGCACGAGCACTGCCAAAAGGCAAAGGAAGGCGCTTAGCATCCGCCTTGTGCGCAAAGCTTTCAGACTGCCAGAGGAACGCAGCTGTGGTAAGCCCGTTTGCTCATTTGACGTTAGATGTCGCCTGCAAGATCTTCACCCGCATCTGGTTTATGCTGCTACCTGTTGTTAGGCGACAACAAGGGCACATGTAGCGATATGCTTTTTCCTGCCTCATTTTGCTAGACCACGCTCTTCTGTGGCTCTTTAGTTCTTGCCAAACCTATATGTGCGTGCTGCTGCTTCCGTCTGACAAGGAGCACAGCCTTCTGACAGCAGCTTTCAACTTGTCTAAGAAAGAGCTTGGCCATTTAGATGTGATGCAAATCTGTGTGTGTCTAAGGTGCAGGTGCAAGCTCTTGACAAAGGTGTTCTCCAGGTTCAGTTTCTCCCTGCCAGACACATTGGAAATGTTTTTCTCTGGCATTCGCACCAAGAGTCTCACTTTGATTAACTCAGGAGCTCTGAGAATGGAACGGCAAGAGGTGTTCCGCTTACGTCATAAACAGTGCTCCAGAGCGCTTAGCAACGGGCACAACGAAACGTGTCTGTGGGATAGTGACCATTCCCGCCTAGTGCTGGCAATCCACGAGCACTGCCAAAAGGCAAAGGAAGGCGCTTAGCATCCGGCTTGTGCGCAAAGCTTTCAGACTGCCAGAGGACCGCAGCTGTGGTAAGCCCGTTTGCTCATTTGACGTTAGATGTCGCCTGCAAGGTCTTCACCCGCATCTGGTTTATGCTGCTACCTGTTGTTAGGCGACAACAAGGGCACATGTAGCGTTTTTCCTGCCTCATTTTGCTAGACCACGCTCTTCTGTGGCTCTTTAGTGCTTTCCAAACTCCTATGTGCATGCTGCTGCTTCCATCTGACAAGGAGCACAGCCTTCTGACAGCAGCTTTCAACTTGTCTAAGAAAGAGCTTGGCCATTTAGATGTGATGCAAATCTGTGTGTGTCTAAGGTGCAGGTGCAAGCTCCTGACAAAGGTGTTCTCCAGGTTCAGTTTCTCCTTGCCAGACACATTGGAAATGTTTTCCTCTGGCATTCGCACCAAGAGTCGCAGATTACTTAACTCAGGAGCTCTGAGAATGGAACGGCAAGAGGTGTTCCGCTTACGTCATAAACAGTGCTCCAGAGCGCTTAGCAACAGGCACAACGAAACGTGTCTCTGGGATAGTGACCATTCCCGCCTACTGCTGGCAATGCACGAGCACTGCCAAAAGGCAAAGGAAGGTGCTTAGCATCCGGCTTGTGCGCAAAGCTTTCAGACTGCCAGAGGACCGCAGCTGTGGTAAGCCCGTTTGCTCATTTGACGTTAGATGTCGCCTGCAAGATCTTCACCCGCATCTGGTTTATGCTGCTACCTGTTGTTAGGCGACAACAAGGGCACATGTAGCGTTTTTCCTGCCTCATTTTCCTAGGCCACGCTCTTCTGTGGCTCTTTAGTGCTTTCCAAACTCCTATGTGCGTGCTGCTGCTTCCATCTGACAAGGAGCACAGCCTTCTGACAGCAGCTTTCAACTTGTCTAAGAAAGAGCTTGGCCATTTAGATGTGATGCAAATCTGTGTGTGTCTAAGGTGCAGGTGCAAGCTCCTGACAAAGGTGTTCTCCAGGTTCAGTTTCTCCTTGCCAGACACATTGGAAATGTTTTTCTCTGGCATTCGCACCAAGAGTAGCAGATTACTTAACTCAGGAGCTCTGAGAATGGAACGGCAAGAGGTGTTCCGCTTACGTCATAAACAGTGCTCCAGAGCGCTTAGCAACGGGCACAACGAAACGTGTCTCTGGGATAGTGACCATTCCCGCCTAGTGCTGGCAATGCACGAGCACTGCCAAAAGGCAAAGGAAGGCGCTTAGCATCCGGCTTGTGCGCAAAGCTTTCAGACTGCCAGAGGACCGCAGCTGTGGTAAGCCCGTTTGCTCATTTGACGTTAGAAGTCGCCTGCAAGATCATCACCCGCATCTGGTTTATGCTGCTACCTGTTGTTAGGCGACAACAAGGGCACATGTAGCGATATGCTTTTTCCTGCCTCATTTTGCTAGGCCACGCTCTTCTGTGGCTCTTTAGTTCTTGCCAAACCTATATGTGCGTGCTGCTGCTTCCGTCTGACAAGGAGCACAGCCTTCTGACAGCAGCTTTCAACTTGTCTAAGAAAGAGCTTGGCCATTTAGATGTGATGCAAATCTGTGTGTGTCTAAGGTGCAGGTGCAAGCTCCTGACAAAGGTGTTCTCCAGGTTCAGTTTCTCCTTGCCAGACACATTGGAAATGTTTTTCTCTGGCATTCGCACCAAGAGTAGCAGATTACTTAACTCAGGAGCTCTGAGAATGGAACGGCAAGAGGTGTTCCGCTTACGTCATAAACAGTGCTCCAGAGCGCTTAGCAACGGGCACAACGAAACGTGTCTGTGGGATAGTGACCATTCCCGCCTAGTGCTGGCAATCCACGAGCACTGCCAAAAGGCAAAGGAAGGCGCTTAGCATCCGGCTTGTGCGCAAAGCTTTCAGACTGCCAGAGGACCGCAGCTGTGGTAAGCCCGTTTGCTCATTTGACGTTAGATGTCGCCTGCAAGGTCTTCACCCGCATCTGGTTTATGCTGCTACCTGTTGTTAGGCGACAACAAGGGCACATGTAGCGTTTTTCCTGCCTCATTTTGCTAGACCACGCTCTTCTGTGGCTCTTTAGTTCTTGCCAAACTCCTATGTGCGTGCTGCTGCTTCCATCTGACAAGGAGCACAGCCTTCTGACAGCAGCTTTCAACTTGTCTAAGAAAGAGCTTGGCCATTTAGATGTGATGCAAATCTGTGTGTGTCTAAGGTGCAGGTGCAAGCTCCTGACAAAGGTGTTCTCCAGGTTCAGTTTCTCCTTGCCAGACACATTGGAAATGTTTTCCTCTGGCATTCGCACCAAGAGTCGCAGATTACTTAACTCAGGAGCTCTGAGAATGGAACGGCAAGAGGTGTTCCGCTTACGTCATAAACAGTGCTCCAGAGCGCTTAGCAACGGGCACAACGAAACGTGTCTCTGGGTAAGTGACCATTCCCGCCTAGTGCTGGCAATGCACGAGCACTGCCAAAAGGCAAAGGAAGGCGCTTAGCATCCGGCTTGTGCGCAAAGCTTTCAGACTGCCAGAGGACCGCAGCTGTGGTAAGCCCGTTTGCTCATTTGACGTTAGATGTCGCCTGCAAGATCTTCACCCGCATCTGGTTTATGCTGCTACCTGTTGTTAGGCGACAACAAGGGCACATGTAGCGATATGCTTTTTCCTGCCTCATTTTCCTAGACCACGCTCTTCTGTGGCTCTTTAGTTCTTGCCAAACTCCTATGTGCGTGCTGCTGCTTCCGTCTGACAAGGAGCACAGCCTTCTGACAGCAGCTTTCAACTTGTCTAAGAAAGAGCTTGGCCATTTAGATGTGATGCAAATCTGTGTGTGTCTAAGGTGCAGGTGCAAGCTCTTGACAAAGGTGTTCTCCAGGTTCAGTTTCTCCCTGCCAGACACATTGGAAATGTTTTTCTCTGGCATTCGCACCAAGAGTCTCACTTTGATTAACTCAGGAGCTCTGAGAATGGAACGGCAAGAGGTGTTCCGCTTACGTCATAAACAGTGCTCCAGAGCGCTTAGCAACGGGCACAACGAAACGTGTCTCTGGGATAGTGACCATTCCCGCCTAGTGCTGGCAATGCACGAGCACTGCCAAAAGGCAAAGGAAGGCGCTTAGCATCCGGCTTGTGCGCAAAGCTTTCAGACTGCCAGAGGACCGCAGCTGTGGTAAGCCCGTTTGCTCATTTGACGTTAGATGTCGCCTGCAAGGTCTTCACCCGCATCTGGTTTATGCTGCTACCTGTTGTTAGGCGACAACAAGGGCACATGTAGCGTTTTTCCTGCCTCATTTTGCTAGACCACGCTCTTCTGTGGCTCTTTAGTGCTTTCCAAACTCCTATGTGCGTGCTGCTGCTTCCATCTGACAAGGAGCACAGCCTTCTGACAGCAGCTTTCAACTTGTCTAAGAAAGAGCTTGGCCATTTAGATGTGATGCAAATCTGTGTGTGTCTAAGGTGCAGGTGCAAGCTCCTGACAAAGGTGTTCTCCAGGTTCAGTTTCTCCTTGCCAGACACATTGGAAATGTTTTTCTCTGGCATTCGCACCAAGAGTCTCACTTTGATTAACTCAGGAGCTCTGAGAATGGAACGGCAAGAGGTGTTCCGCTTACGTCATAAACAGTGCTCCAGAGCGCTTAGCAACGGGCACAACGAAACGTGTCTCTGGGATAGTGACCATTCCCGCCTAGTGCTGGCAATGCACGAGCACTGCCAAAAGGCAAAGGAAGGCGCTTAGCATCCGGCTTGTGCGCAAAGCTTTCAGACTGCCAGAGGACCGCAGCTGTGGTAAGCCCGTTTGCTCATTTGACGTTAGATGTCGCCTGCAAGGTCTTCACCCGCATCTGGTTTATGCTGCTACCTGTTGTTAGGCGACAACAAGGGCACATGTAGCGTTTTTCCTGCCTCATTTTGCTAGACCACGCTCTTCTGTGGCTCTTTAGTGCTTTCCAAACTCCTATGTGCGTGCTGCTGCTTCCATCTGACAAGGAGCACAGCCTTCTGACAGCAGCTTTCAACTTGTCTAAGAAAGAGCTTGGCCATTTAGATGTGATGCAAATCTGTGTGTGTCTAAGGTGCAGGTGCAAGCTCCTGACAAAGGTGTTCTCCAGGTTCAGTTTCTCCTTGCCAGACACATTGGAAATGTTTTCCTCTGGCATTCGCACCAAGAGTCTCACTTTGATTAACTCAGGAGCTCTGAGAATGGAACGGCAAGAGGTGTTCCGCTTACGTCATAAACAGTGCTCCAGAGCGCTTAGCAACGGGCACAACGAAACGTGTCTCTGGGATAGTGACCATTCCCGCCTAGTGCTGGCAATGCACGAGCACTGCCAAAAGGCAAAGGAAGGCGCTTAGCATCCGCCTTGTGCGCAAAGCTTTCAGACTGCCAGAGGACCGCAGCTGTGGTAAGCCCGTTTGCTCATTTGACGTTAGATGTCGCCTGCAAGATCTTCACCCGCATCTGGTTTATGCTGCTACCTGTTGTTAGGCGACAACAAGGGCACATGTAGCGTTTTTCCTGCCTCATTTTCCTAGGCCACGCTCTTCTGTGGCTCTTTAGTTCTTGCCAAACTCCTATGTGCGTGCTGCTGCTTCCATCTGACAAGGAGCACAGCCTTCTGACAGCAGCTTTCAACTTGTCTAAGAAAGAGCTTGGCCATTTAGATGTGATGCAAATCTGTGTGTGTCTAAGGTGCAGGTGCAAGCTCCTGACAAAGGTGTTCTCCAGGTTCAGTTTCTCCTTGCCAGACACATTGGAAATGTTTTTCTCTGGCATTCGCACCAAGAGTAGCAGATTACTTAACTCAGGAGCTCTGAGAATGGAACGGCAAGAGGTGTTCCGCTTACGTCATAAACAGTGCTCCAGAGCGCTTAGCAACGGGCACAACGAAACGTGTCTGTGGGATAGTGACCATTCCCGCCTAGTGCTGGCAATGCACGAGCACTGCCAAAAGGCAAAGGAAGGTGCTTAGCATCCGGCTTCTGCGCAAAGCTTTCAGACTGGCAGAGGACCGCAGCTGTGGTAAGCCCGTTTGCTCATTTGACGTTAGAAGTCGCCTGCAAGATCATCACCCGCATCTGGTTTATGCTGCTACCTGTTGTTAGGCGACAACAAGGGCACATGTAGCGATATGCTTTTTCCTGCCTCATTTTGCTAGACCACGCTCTTCTGTGGCTCTTTAGTTCTTGCCAAACTCCTATGTGCGTGCTGCTGCTTCCGTCTGACAAGGAGCACAGCCTTCTGACAGCAGCTTTCAACTTGTCTAAGAAAGAGCTTAGCCATTTAGATGTGATGCAAATCTGTGTGTGTCTAGGGTGCAGGTGCAAGCTCTTGACAAAGGTGTTCTCCAGGTTCAGTTTCTCCCTGCCATACACATTGGAAATGTTTTTCTCTGGCATTCGCACCAAGAGTCTCACTTTGATTAACTCAGGAGCTCTGAGAATGGAACGGCAAGAGGTGTTCCGCTTACGTCATAAACAGTGCTCCAGAGCGCTTAGCAACGGGCACAACGAAACGTGTCTCTGGGATAATGACCATTCCCGCCTAGTGCTGGCAATGCACGAGCACTGCCAAAAGGCAAAGGAAGGCGCTTAGCATCCGCCTTGTGCGCAAAGCTTTCAGACTGCCAGAGGACCGCAGCTGTGGTAAGCCCGTTTGCTCATTTGACGTTAGAAGTCGCCTGCAAGATCATCACCCGCATCTGGTTTATGCTGCTACCTGTTGTTAGGCGACAACAAGGGCACATGTAGCGATATGCTTTTTCCTGCCTCATTTTCCTAGGCCACGCTCTTCTGTGGCTCTTTAGTTCTTGCCAAACTCCTATGTGCGTGCTGCTGCTTCCGTCTGACAAGGAGCACAGCCTTCTGACAGCAGCTTTCAACTTGTCTAAGAAAGAGCTTGGCCATTTAGATGTGATGCAAATCTGTGTGTGTCTAAGGTGCAGGTGCAAGCTCTTGACAAAGGTGTTCTCCAGGTTCAGTTTCTCCCTGCCAGACACATTGGAAATGTTTTTCTCTGGCATTCGCACCAAGAGTCTCACTTTGATTAACTCAGGAGCTCTGAGAATGGAACGGCAAGAGGTGTTCCGCTTACGTCATAAACAGTGCTCCAGAGCGCTTAGCAACGGGCACAACGAAACGTGTCTGTGGGATAGTGACCATTCCCGCCTAGTGCTGGCAATGCACGAGCACTGCCAAAAGGCAAAGGAAGGTGCTTAGCATCCGGCTTGTGCGCAAAGCTTTCAGACTGCCAGAGGACCGCAGCTGTGGTAAGCCCGTTTGCTCATTTGACGTTAGATGTCGCCTGCAAGATCTTCACCCGCATCTGGTTTATGCTGCTACCTGTTGTTAGGCGACAACAAGGGCACATGTAGCGTTTTTCCTGCCTCATTTTGCTAGACCACGCTCTTCTGTGGCTCTTTAGTTCTTGCCAAACTTTTATGTGCGTGCTGCTGCTTCCATCTGACAAGGAGCACAGCCTTCTGACAGCAGCTTTCAACTTGTCTAAGAAAGAGCTTGGCCATTTAGATGTGATGCAAATCTGTGTGTGTCTAAGGTGCAGGTGCAAGCTCCTGACAAAGGTGTTCTCCAGGTTCAGTTTCTCCTTGCCAGACACATTGGAAGTGTTTTCCTCTGGCATTCGCACCAAGAGTCGCAGATTACTTAACTCAGGAGCTCTGAGAATGGAACGGCAAGAGGTGTTCCGCTTACGTCATAAACAGTGCTCCAGAGCGCTTAGCAACGGGCACAACGAAACGTGTCTCTGGGATAGTGACCATTCCCGCCTAGTGCTGGCAATGCACGAGCACTGCCAAAAGGCAAAGGAAGGCGCTTAGCATCCGCCTTGTGCGCAAAGCTTTCAGACTGCCAGAGGACCGCAGCTGTGGTAAGCCCGTTTGCTCATTTGACGTTAGATGTCGCCTGCAAGATCTTCACCCGCATCTGGTTTATGCTGCTACCTGTTGTTAGGCGACAACAAGGGCACATGTAGCGATATGCTTTTTCCTGCCTCATTTTGCTAGGCCACGCTCTTCTGTGGCTCTTTAGTTCTTGCCAAACCTATATGTGCGTGCTGCTGCTTCCGTCTGACAAGGAGCACAGCCTTCTGACAGCAGCTTTCAACTTGTCTAAGAAAGAGCTTGGCCATTTAGATGTGATGCAAATCTGTGTGTGTCTAAGGTGCAGGTGCAAGCTCTTGACAAAGGTGTTCTCCAGGTTCAGTTTCTCCCTGCCAGACACATTGGAAATGTTTTTCTCTGGCATTCGCACCAAGAGTCTCACTTTGATTAACTCAGGAGCTCTGAGAATGGAACGGCAAGAGGTGTTCCGCTTACGTCATAAACAGTGCTCCAGAGCGCTTAGCAACGGGCACAACGAAACGTGTCTCTGGGATAGTGACCATTCCCGCCTAGTGCTGGCAATCCACGAGCACTGCCAAAAGGCAAAGGAAGGCGCTTAGCATCCGGCTTGTGCGCAAAGCTTTCAGACTGCCAGAGGACCGCAGCTGTGGTAAGCCCGTTTGCTCATTTGACGTTAGATGTCGCCTGCAAGGTCTTCACCCGCATCTGGTTTATGCTGCTACCTGTTGTTAGGCGACAACAAGGGCACATGTAGCATTTTTCCTGCCTCATTTTGCTAGACCACGCTCTTCTGTGGCTCTTTAGTTCTTGCCAAACTCCTATGTGCGTGCTGCTGCTTCCATCTGACAAGGAGCACAGCC